>NC_057719.1:32765537-32796071 GCF_004010195.1 Chiloscyllium plagiosum
GGGCCAGTTCAGTCAGTCGAAGGAGGGTGTCAGTGGAAGGGTACTGGTCGGTACGGCGGGAAAGAAAGAAGCGGAGGGCTTTGAGTCCTTCGTGATGGGGGATGGAGGTGTACAGGGACTGGATGTCCATGGTGAAAATAGAATAGGAAACTTTATGACATAGAATAGGAAACTTTATTGGAAGAAAATAAAGCAACCTTGCTATACCAAACATTTTAAAAGCTTGTAGAAGCAAATCATTGCAGATACTGCAATTTGTACTGAAAGCAAAAAAATGCTGGCGATCACAGCAGGTCAGACAGCATCCATGGAGAGAGAGCAAGCTAACATTTCAATTCTGGATGAAAAGTCATCTCGACTCAAAATGTTAGCTTGCTCTTTCTCCACGGACATTGCCTGACCCACCGTGAGTTCCAGCATTTTTTTGTTTTCAATTCAAAAGCTTGTAAGACAAAGAAAATATAAACAACATTGTTATTTATGCAAGCAAAACTCATCCAAGGATTAAACAGCATTTAGATACTGTAGAATTTAAAACAGCATGAAAGGAAGATGAATAAATAATCACAATAAGAAGACATGGAAATAAAAATAACAATACTGCAAAGATTAAAAGAAAGATGAGTCAAAGACAACAAAAAATTGATGATGATGATTTATTTATTGTTGCTTGTATTTTACAGTAATTAATGCAGTAAAATACAGTTAAAGGCTTCAACAATGACATAATCCGGTGCCATTTAAAATTGTTTAAGAATAAAAAGGACAAAAGTTAAAACTGAGAGTCCTAAACCCTGAACTGGCTCACTCGTGACACCTGCACTGCCAGCCCTCATCCTTCTGCCTCACCATCATCTGTGCCAGCCCCACCAATGTAGGAGTCGCCACTCTTTAGGCACCATTTCTTTACCTCTGGGCCCACCTCACCAGTGCTAATGCTGAGTCCCAAGCTGAACCCACACTCGCCCCACAACCAGGAGTCTCAGCTCTGGTCATACAGTGCTGCCAACTGAGCCGACTGGAGTTCCTGGCTCTGCTGCCAGACCAGGGTGCTGCTGCTGCCTCACCAAGAGCCCCACCATCCTCTGAGGTGTCAACTTGCTGGCACTGCCATCTTGTAAGGTCTACTACCATTGCCACTGGAGGGGCTTTGCTGTTGCTGCAGCCGCAGCCGCCATCAGGCCCAAAGACTGGGAGGACGTCCCTGCTGCCACTGCCGCTGCTGCTGCTGCCATCACTGTCTCCAGTCGCCATGAGGAGCCACTACCTCTGACCACTGGGAAAAGCTGCCATCCCAGGCACTACCTGCTCAAGCAGCCATGCCAATTTGACCAACTAACCCCCAGCATAAAATGCTCCAAAGAAAAGAAAAATGAAAGAAAAAAAGAAAGGAAAAAAGAGCAGAAGTATAAAGAGAAAAACAAGAAAGGTACCTGGGCAACTGCCCACACACATGCCTGCTACACTGCCACCATCTTGAATCAGATATTGGACACCTTGGAGAAAATAGTACTTAAAGGACACAATTACTTTAAAATTAAATAAGAAATCTCAAGCTGAATAAGTAAATATACCACTGTAGTCAATAGTAAATATGACAAATGAGTTATAAATCATAAAAATGTGAAATAAGGCATATATAATTTGAAAAACATGTTTAAGCTTTTGGTAATGACTTTAATTTTAGGAAAAGGAAATCAAAGTTCTTGAAAAGCAAGACAGAATAGAAGATTATTGGAGTTGGATAAATCCATTGATAACTTCATGAATGATTTCTCCTGATTAGTAGAAAATTTCGATCATGGAACTTTGCAATTAGAATTTTTAACTGAACTAATTGTTGGTTGATTGACTGATGAAGCACCCTAATATTTACTACAGTCCAAAGAAGATTTGAATTTGAAGAGAGCTATTCAAAGTGCATTAGAAGCAGAAACCTGGAAAACTCTTTGACAAATCCTGAGAGGACAAAGACAACATTATTTCATGAAATAGCAGAATCCATCATTATGTAAGGTACAAGTATTTCACAGACACACATAACAAGCCAACACAAACATAGGCCAGACACCAGATAGTTTGTGTCAATGTTATGGACCAAAACAGCCTTACAGGTACAAGTAATGTCAGCTATGACAAAAGAATGCCACATAGGTAAAACTACAGGACACTTCCAAATGATGTGTAGAAGTAGGATGGAGTGTCAGAGCAGCAAAAATGCTTACTCATATAAAGTTGTTAATGTGATAAAATTGTCACAATTATGATAGACCTACTTATGACAATGGACATCTCAGTAACTTCATGACCTAGTTTTACATTTTTAATTATGGGGCTGTCCTACCAGATCAAATACTGTGGCTAAAGAAACAAATGTTATAGATAACAATATGAAGTTACATAGTCCAGGTGGAATAATTCTTAACATTAAAGATATGTTTGAAGCAACTCTGTAAGGGAGTTGAAAACGTATGCATAATGTCTAATCAGCATTTCTTACTTTTGAGCTTCCACACAAATCTTGACCTCAACATCCTTGAGGGAACAGAAGATGTTCAACCAGTTTCAAGGGAAAGCTAACCCAGCAATAAATTGTTGGTGATCAAACAGGCAAGGCAAAATCAGTAGAAGAATTCAATGGACTTTCTAGAAGCATGGCCAAATTCAAAAAGAACAAAATAATCCATTGATGTTACCTACAATGGCATAAAGAAGTGTTTCACATGGCCAGAAGTGCCAGTGGCTAGCAAGACAAAAGGATCTCAAATAAATTCAATAAGGAGGAAAGAATGATGAAGAGTGTGCTACTATTTTCCAGTAGGTAAAAACAATGACTGCAGATGCTGGAAACCAGATTCTGGATTAGTGGTGCTGGAAGAGCACAGCAATTCAGGCAGCATCCGAGGACAGGCAAAATCGACGTTTCGGGCAAAAGCCCTTCATCAGGAAACTATTTTCCAGTGTTGCATTGAAGGTCGGCCAGACCAAAAGTTCAATGTGTTGACCGAGATCACACAGTTAGCACTCTCAGTATTTCAAACATATAAAGCATTTACTAGTTTATGACCAAAGACCAGTTATTTCAGCTTCCCCTCATTAAGAAGTCTTGGAAAGGATATATCAGGGAACACTTAGGCATTGCTAGATGATGGCATGAACACATTTCAATCCTTTGCCTTCCAAACATTGTTGTTATTACCAGTGACAAGAATAACACTAAGTCATTAGCAATCCTCCCCCACTATGACTGAGATTGCAAAAATACGTAGTTTGCCAGATGATATCTGCAGAGAGTGAACAAAGATATACAACCAACTTAAAAAGTTGAAGTCAAGTTCTTACATTCTTCAATACAATTGAGAATAAAAATTTGTTTGAACAAAATGAAGTTGAGCTGCATTTGACTCCATGGAAGCTAGATCAACTTCCACATATTCAGAACATAGTTAAGGAAAAAATGATGTGGCTCAGAAATCCAGAATATTACAAAAAAGTATGTTGCATTCGAGCAGCCACCATATATAGTAACAATTCATGAAATTATGTGATCCCCAGATGATGATATGGACAGGTCAGAAGATAAAGGGTCCTTCAGATAATGTAACAGACAAAACATTAGGTTTAGAAGGAACAATATCTACGACAAAGTACGTCCATGAGATAAATGAGCCTCCAGGAGAGAAATGATTTACAGAACAATCAAGGTCAGTGTTCTGAAGCCCATCAGAAAATTCAGCCCTGAAACCAAAGAGCAAGCTTAAAGCAGTGAAAGCTGATAAAGGTGCTCAGATACTGCTTATAAATCACTCTTGAGGTTTAATAGACACACATATCCAGCTGCCAAATTAGTTCCACGATTTCCTCACAGAACACACATATAAATTATATACCTCTTTATGACAACATGTGCCCAAGGATTCCTTAGAGAGGAGTACTTAGCTCTGTGCTGAGCTAATTTTCATCTTCATTAATAATTTGGTGGCTATTATTCCAAAAAGCAATATTGTTGATGACACTGCCTTCTGCTGAGTAATTAATCTGTCATGTAAAAGACGAGTCGTAACCAAATTATTGCACACAAATACATGCAAAACTGCACAGTGGGTGGATAAGTTTCATGTTAGCTTCACTTCAGGAGGCCAGTCATTCTGTCAAAAACCTTGACTCACATATCAATTTCTACAATACATAGCATATAATCAATTTCTACAATCAAAAAAACTTTTGCTAAGTCAAAAAATGCCTCCTGAGCTTTGTGCAGATGCTCAATTATGCGAGTATGTGCTAGAGGTGGCTTGAAATCTGGGCATTAAAAGGCAATATTTGTGCACTAAAAAGCACACAAAAGTACAATTTGTTTCCTTGATTTTTGAGTGTGGAGATTGTGATTTGCAGTTTGTGTCTGGTTTTATTGAGGTGACTTTAACAATCCACCAACTGCAACCCATGTTGTTGGCTTGGCTGAACACTTATCAGGAACTGGACAGTGTGCTTGGATAGCATGTGTTGTTTTTGGTTAGCCATGAAACATGGCGATCTAGCACCATGGATGAAGGCCCGGGGGCCATATTGATGTATATGGGTCGGGTGAAGTGGAAAGGAAACACTCAGGGAGCAAGCTTAGCTCATTCTACACTGATTCTTCCTAAGAACCAGTTCAGTCTGAGATTCGGAGCTAAACAGACCCATTATCCTAAAAGATCGGAGAAGTTTAATTACTCAGCCTTTGTCAGAGGAACAGATGGTTTTATGTCAGAGAGATATCACTGGGAGGTGGAGGTGGGGAACAAGACTCAATAGCAACTGGGTGTGGCCTGACAGTCTATGGAGAGGGAGGGAAGAATCAAATTGAAACCTGAATCCGGATACTGAATGATCTGCATGAGAACCAGATGTGACTATGCTGAATGGGAACAGGAAGAATTGGACAATATCAGCCTTGGGATATATTCAACAAGATAAAATGTAACTATAATCCCTTGATTTTAAATGATATTGCCATCACTGAATCCCCCACTATCAATGTCCTCTGGGCTACCAATGAAAGGACACTGAACTGGACTCGCCATTTGAATATTGTGGATACAAGAGAAGGTCAGAGGCTAGGAATACTGAAGTATGTAAGTCACCTCCTGACTCCCAAAATCTGTCCACAGGTCAGGAGTATGATGAAATATTTCCCACTTGTCTGGAGAAGTGCAGCTCCAATAATATTCAAAAAAACTTGACATTATCTAGAACAAAGCAATCAACTCTATTGGGCAGGTGATGTGTTGAAGCTGGAAGCACAGGGTCTTTTTTGCAGACAGAAGTTAGGTGTTCTGCACAGTGGTCACCAATGCAGAGAAGTCCACGTTGTGGGCAGCGAATGCAGTAGACTAGATTGAACGAAGTGCAGGTGAAGCGCTGTTTCATCTGGAAGCTGTGTTTGGGCCCTTGGAAACTGAGAAGGGAGGAAGTAAAGGGCCAGATGTCAACAGTTGCAACGGAAGGTGCTGTGTGGCTGAGGGGGGATATTGGGAGTGAAGGAAGAGGAGATCGGAGTGTCAGAGAGGGAGTTGTCCTGCTGAAGGCTGACAAAGGAAAGGAGGGACAAGAAGGGAAGAAGGGACCAGTAAACTGGAATTTGACCTAAGTCAGAATCATGGAATGGTTACAGCATAGAAGGAAGCAATGGAGCTGTTCAGCACCACAACTGCTCTTTGCAAAGCAAAACTAGCCAGACCAACTCTTGCCATTTGCCCGTCACTCTTCATATTTTCTACATCCAATTCCCCTTTGAAAACCACAATCAAATACTCCACATACTCTCAGACAGTGCATTCCAGATCAGAACTACTTACAGCGTAAGAAAGAATCCTTCTTATGTCGCCTTTGGCTCCTTTGCTAAACAACTTATTCTCTGTTCTCAAGCTTTCTACCAATAGCTACAGTTTTGATCTACACTGTCCAGACCTCTCATGATTTTGGATCACCTTGATCGCATCTCCTTTCCATTATGCATTTTCAAAGGAGAACAAACAACGTTTTCTATTGTTCCATAGAACTGAAGTCTGTCATACCTGGAAATATCTTTGTGAGTCTTTTCTATGCACTCTCTAAACTCTTCACATTCTTTTAAAAATATGGTGCCCAAACTTGGATTCAGTTCCACCATTGAGGGTGAAACATGCTTTGGACAAATTCATTATAACCTATATGGCCCTGTATTCTGTACATCTATTTACAGAGCCCAGGAGTCTGTGTGCATTTTGTGCCCATATAAGCTCATGATTCTTTGCCCCTTCACCTCTTTAGAAAACTCTTGATTTTGTATTACTTTTTTGTATTCTTCCTCCTAAAATGTGTGACATTAGATTTCTCTGCAGGAAGTTTCAGCTGTGATGTGTCTGCTCACTCCCCAGCCTCTCAAAGGCTATTGCTTTCCTCCTCATGGCTGTCGATATTTCCAAATTTTGTATCACAGCCTCCAAGTTCCAAGAGTGAGGGCATGTTAGCTGATTCAGCCAAAAAATACCTTGTGAAAAGTGACAGAAAGAAAATCAAGATGACATTTGGCCCTTGCTCTACGATGGGGGCTGTGATGGAAGCAGAAAGGAATAGAAAAATAGATTGGGACAGTTGAGGGACTGCATCTGAGTGGGGTCATCAAAGGCAAAAAGAGATTGGAGAACCAAGAGTCAGTGCAGGAGTTAGAGTCTAGACAGCCCAGACTCAGAAAAAAAGACTTCTTTGCCCAAGGAGTCTGCACCCGCCAACAGCAACCACCTAACATTCTAATCCCACTTTTCAGCTGTTGACCCATAGCCTTGTGTGTCTTGGCATTGCAAATGCACATCCAAAATCTACTTAAATGTTATGAGGTTTTCTGCCTCTACCACTCTTACAGGCAGAAGAGTGTAAGAGTGTAAAACTCTCACCCCTCTGGGTGTAAAGAAATTCCTCATACCTCCTCTAAGTCTCCTGTCCCTTACTTTAAATCTATGCCCTATAGTCACTGATCCTTCCACCAAAGGAAAAAGCTCCTTCCTGTGTATCTCATCTATGTCCCTCATAATTTTATACATTTCAATCATGTCCCCTCCCAGTCTCCCCTACTCTGATGAAAGTTGGAAGGAGAGTCATAAAACCTATGACATAGTCTTTTATTGTGAATGAAATGTGCAACCAGAGAGCAACAAAATAGATTGCATTGTAACCGTTTACATGCAATGTTTCAATGTTAACAACACCAACAATACTAATATGATGAAAATGTTAAGATCGCACATCTGTGTATAAACAATAACTAATGTGTCATAGCACCCAGTCCAAAGGAACTATCAACATTTACAGAGAAATTGGATTCTGAAAGAATGATCCTGTATGACTCCACAGTTTAAACAAATATATAAGAATCAAACAAAACAAATGCTACTAACTAAACATTACCTTAGGTTATCAATTTACAATACAATAAAAAGAAGCAAAATCACTTATATTTTAAAACCAAAATCTTCAAATGAACCTTTCTCTTTTAACTTTATTTTCCTCACACAAAGTCTTTGTCTACTTATCAGACTCTTGAAAGTACCTTCAGTTCCAGTGCAATGCAGCAATATATATTGATTATGCTCAGTGTTCCTGCTAATGTTTGAGTTATGAGCTTTCTTTGTTTCCTTCCATAACCTTTCAGCCAAGTGACTGCCCACCAGTTTTAAAGGACGTCACGTTGTGGAAGCTCCAGCTCAATCATAAGCTTCATTCAACTTCAAGATTTGGTGACTCTACATTTGAAATGCTTTTGATTTCTCATTTCCCCATTGCTTCTGGTCTGAAGTTGCTTTACGTATCTCTCTCTCTACCTGTTGCAAAGCGGAACTGCATTTTCTCATGATGGAAGTTACTGTGGATTTTTTTTCCCCTGTTCCTTCATGTCTCTTTCATGCATTATACCTCCAAACCGAACTTGAGCTCCCACCTGCATTCTGCATGATGAGTAATAATGTTAATGTTGTATCTGTGTAAGATGTAGATCCAGCTAACATTAATCAATTTTGCTCTCACAACCCGGTGACCTGCAACGTATAGAAATAAACTGTAACTTCCAATGTCTGCTGGCTTTGTTGACAGAAATATATCAATAATTTAAACAAAAAAACCTCCCTAAATCCACAGTCCATCTCTATGGCACTATGGCATCGCTAGAGTGGTCCAAATGGAAATGTAAATAAACTATTACTTTCCTTCTAAACATCTTTTTTGATTTGGAAGCCTAGATGAATAATTTATATATCTGACGGCTGGTTCTACCAAGAAACTCCTTTGGCTCCAAGTTGCTTTTAATTTATTTTTTATCTAGGAACCAGATAATTTAAATCTTTGCTCAGATAATTTTAGACCCTCTGGTTCCACCACACGATGAGAGATGGGTGATCTATTGTTTGGATTTTCTCCATTCTAATGTGAACTTCATTAAATAATTACCCCGATCTGTTTGAATTACTCATGTTGTAGGGTGATTTATCATCTTCTCAATCCGATACTTCTATTTGTCTTATAATTAACACATTAATGTTTAATCTACAGATTATATTCACAAACGTAGAAGTTGTGTCTTCAAAATGCATGAAATGCATCAGATATTCAAAACAAGTTGATGCCCTGCGTCACTGCATTGCACAAAGGACCAAGACTAAGTGTGTTGAAGGTCCATTAGAGAGCAGTTAAGGATGTTCAGATGTAATTCAGTCACCGCAAAGTCATAAATTCTTTTCAGAGAGATACTGTCGAATTAAAGATAATTTGAGACCACCTGTAATGTGACTATTTTTGTTAAACTAACCACACCAACTTTGTGTAAATCTGCTGACAGGAAGCCACATACAAATTAGCAACCTGCTTGTGAATTATTGCCTTTATTCCATGCCAACTGTTAGACATGCAATTCTATAAACTCAAATTAGTCTTCAATTGATTTGAAAATGAAAGACAGCAATGAAATAATGTAAAATAGGATTAAGATATTATAAAGAGCAAGTTAACTCAAATTAATCGTCAATTGATTTGAAAATGAAAGACAGCAATGAAATAATGTAAAGTACAATTAAGATATTATAAACAGCAAGCTTTACTGTTGTGTATCATGAACAATTCTGAACTGGACTAAAGTTGTGTCTTTTATGGATTGTAAATTCTGTATTTTTAAAATAAAGAATATTAGTTCAATTGTACTAAAGCATTCCTCAAGAGAGTATACTCTTACAGCTCCAGGGTACCATATTCCAATTCATGTGAAGAAATATCAATCTGAAACACTGGACTCAATTGTACTCTGCATGTCAGGAATCCCAAAATCAGGATAATAGGTGTTCAAAGACTGTGCTTGCAAACAGTAGGATTGGTTCACTGACATTCCAAAAAACGGCCTTTAAGTTGGCTGAATCAGAGCACACATCCATTAGGCATAAACTAGGACCTCACGTTATGAGAGGTCTCTAAATATGAATAAAAAGACTAAATTTCATATTTACATATTTGATTAAGAAATAAAAGAAGCAGGGAGATAAGACTCTTTAAAGCGAACATTTGTGTCTTGATGTGACAAAATCATGACACATTTATTACATAAGACAGTCCTGCTTAGATATTGAACACAATCAAAAAGCTTTGATTTACTCCCATCCTCCATTTATAAAGTGTAGTACTCAGACTCTTGGCCTTCTGTGACACACACTGATCATCTGCAGCCACCTCTCTCCTTTGACTAACAGTCACATTTAGATGCTTTGTTCAATAACTAAATGTTCTCTGTGGTGCTTTTTCAAGACAATATCAAATATAAAGTACAAATATTCATTTAAGCTTTAAAACAAAGCATACATTTATTTTCTAGAAAATAATAAACAACAAAAATGCTTCTTCCCTTAACACCACATAAATATAAGTATTGTTGAAATGCACGTATTGCATTTTTACTTCTACTTTACTTGTAAATGCATTTAAAGATGTGTGTAAGAGGCAGCCCGAGGCAGCCCAAGGCTGTGGGATCAGGAGCAAGCTGCAAGGTGAAGAGACCAGGCAGCCCAGATCTCTGGTTCAGGTGAGGTCCACCCCTTGGGAGGATTGCAAGCCCAGAATGGCTTGGTGTTTATGGGACTGTGGTGTTGAATTGTTAACTGAGTTGCATTGTTTTTCTATTTTTCAGTAAGTGGGTCTGTAATTTTCAACTTTTTAACTTTGTTTCCTTTATTTTTCGACTTTGCGCCAAGATTCTGTACTGTGGTGACTCTGTGCTGAGGATGGCACATGGCCTGAGTACGTGTGACTACAAACCTAAATCAGTTCAGTTCAGTTCAACATTATTGTGTCAGAAGCCATGCAGAGAAGGTGCACCAGAAGGGACTATCTGGATTGGCAGTGGTGGGGGCATTTTACAGGCTCACCTTACATTTGCTGGAGTTTAGAATAGTCAGAATTAACTTGATGGAAACGTCTAAGTTTCTCTCAGGAATTTACAGGGTGGATGTGGAGATGAAGTACCCTCTTATGGAATAATTTAGAACCAGTGGTCAGAGTTTAAAAATAAAAGATGTCCACTTAGAACAGAGATTAGGTAAATATGCTCTTCTTAATGGGTCATGAGTCATTGGAACTCTCTTATTGAAAATGTTGCAGAAACTACATATGTTTGAATATTTTTAAGACGGACGTGGATAGATTCCTGAGGACTACAGATGCTGGAAGAGCACAGCAGGTTAGGCAGCATCCAAGGAGCAGGAGAGTCGATGCTGATAAAGTGCTTATGCCCGAAACGTTGACTGTCCTGCTTCTTGGATGCTGCCTAACCTGCTGTGGATAGATTCCTGGTGAGCAGGGAAATGAAAGGTCATCAGAGGTAAGCAGAAATGTGGAGCTAATGTAACAATTATTATTGAATGCTGGAGTAGAATTGAGGAGCAAAATGGCCTAATCCTGCTCCTTTCTTGTATGTTAGAAAGCATTGAGTTGAATAAGTATTAATAAGGATTGCTTTCAAAAAAATGTCTAGCGTTGATTTCAGCGATTATTTTCGAGGTGCCTGTTAAAAAACATCGTGAGGATTTTTGGAAAGGGAGAGAAAGAAACAGCAATGTCTGCAAGTTGACAGTTAATGCATTGCAATAAAGGAGGAACATCATACTCAAGAGCCATACAGCTACATGGGAACCACAAGCATTCAGCTCCTTCACTTGGATAAATGATACAGTAGTGAAAGTGACTACTACACCTGAGAATGTCACAGAGCCTGAAATCCATCTGAAGGAAATAGATGCACAAAGTCCAATGATCTTGGTCTCTGTGGTAGCTTGAGTAAGGATGATATCTCATTCTGGATGAAGAAAGATTCCTCATGTTGTCAAGATTTTAATGACACATTTGAGAAATCAATGCAGTCATTCAGAAACCAAGTTAAATTTCATTCAAAAAAATTCCTTTAAGTTCCCCCCAAAACCAATCTCCACCTTGACTTGAAAATATATCACTGTTCCTTCACTGTCGCTGAGCCAAAATCCAGCAATTCCCTCCCTAATGACATTGTGGGTCAACCCACAGCAGGCGGTTCAAGAAGGCAGCTCACCACCACCTTCTCAAGGGCAACTAGGGATGGGCAGTAAATACTGGCCAGCCAGTGATGCCCACATCCTACAAATGAGTTAAAACATTAACAATGAAAAATACAATCAGACTGCCTAATTTGTTATACTCACTGTTTTGTCTGAAAATTCTTTTCAACCTCATTGACTACACTGGCTAATGATGGATTTAATGACTGGTGAAACCCTGTTGTAAGTCACTCATTGAGTAGGCCATCACTATCATAAACAGTAATGATCCCAAGGAGATGGTGCATGGGAATGACTGAGTCTCATCTATAAAGGGGACGGCATGCTGAATAGTATGTGGATGAGTGTGTGTGGTGCTATTAAAAGCATAAAAGAGCTCTTAAGGTATTCTGACCCCTTTTGTTCAGTCGCAGAAGGCAAGTGTATACGCAGTCAAGCGGAGCTCTGTTGAATTATCCTTTGGCTGATAGAGGGTGGGAATGCTATAGACCTTGCAAAGTGCCTGTGGCATCTTGTTGTTGAAGTTGCACCCCTGTTCACCATTAATCTGACATGGAACACCAAATGGTCATATCAATTACACACCATCATATTGGTTACAGTTGAAGCCTTTTTGGTCACAGATGGCAATGGCCACTTCTTAGCTAATTATTTGAGAACATCCTCCAAAGATCATGAAACGCGTGCTTTAAATTTTATGCCTGCTTGTATTGTTGTTTCTTTTGGGTAAATACTGATTTTTGACATTGCTTTTCTGTTGCTCCAGATTAAAAGTTTGGATATAAGCTAATTTAAAAAATCATAAAGTATTTTCATTTGTAAGCACTTCCTATTTTAAATAGGTTTATTGCAAGATAGATGTTTTAAATAGATATTTTCTGTTGTTTATTTGCCTGTGTGCAAATGCAAAGTTTTGATATTTCTATTTTTATTGTTTTTACTGTTAGAATAATACACTTCTTTTGACAACATTATATGGCCTCTCAAGCTTGGCATAGCTTAACCAAATTAACAATAAATGTTTCGAGGTGAGAAGGTCTAAAGAAAATCCCTTTCGAGGAAACTACTGTGGTTGCATAGGCTGCCATTGTTACTTGTATTGGCTCCAATGTCCATGTCGAAAAGTGTGGCGCTGCAAAAGCACAGCAGGTCAGGTAGTATCTGAGGAGCAAGAGAATCAAAGTTTCGGGCATAGGCCCTTGTTTGCTGATGAAGGGCTTATGTCCGAAATATTGATTCTCCTGCTTCTCAGATGCTGCCTGACCTGCTATGCTTTTCCAGTGCAACACATTTTGATTCTGATCTGCTCACTTTCTCCAATGTCCATGTCCTTCTCTGCACATCCTGCCACAAAGAGACTATTTGGGCCTTAACGAAGCAAGACTCCTGCCAGCCCACAGTCAATTCAAACCACAATCTGCTTTCTATTTACTACTGAGTAACTTTGTCTGTGGTCGGGGTGGAGACGGTCAATGATACTATTTCTAGACAATTAACCTAGAGACCCAGGTAATGTTCTGTGGACCCAGGTTTGAATGCTGGCAAATGGTGGAATTTGAATTCAATAAATATCTGGAATGAGGAGTCTAATGATGACCATTTGCAGACCATTTTGCATCAGCAAAGCCCATCTGATTCATTAATGTTCTTTAGGGAAGGAAACTGCCGTCCTTGATTTGGTCTGGCGTACCCATGACTCCAGACCTGCAGCAATGTGGTTGACACTTAACTGCCATCAGGGCAATTAGGGATGGGTAATAAATGCTGTCCTATCCAACATTGCCCACAACATATGAGGGAATAAAAAAAAAGAGTAGCATCAGGGAGCCCCACGAACCCAATCCAACTCGGCTACTTTACCAATTCCTCCTTCTGCTTTTCTGACATTGGTGGCCAGAAACGTTCAGTCCATTTAATCCTAATTCTCTTTCCACACATATTGCCAAGTATTTCCAGCATTTTCTGTTTTGTTTGCAGATTTCCAGCATCTGCAACTTTTGGCACCATGGACCAATAGAGAGGTTGAGTGATTTGCTGGTTGTAAATAGGATCCTAATTCATTTGGAACACTGTGCCGATTATCAACATTCCCATACCAACTTGAGAGTTCCTGCTGACTGTTCTCCAAAAAGTCAGAGCACTTTGCTAAATTGCATCTGATGCAACACAGTTTGTCTTTATGCAAATCAGAGAATGGTGACATTCTATCACAAGTGTCACCACTGCAGAATCAATCTGAAATTTTCAATGGTTCTGCTTGGGGCAACTTACTGTGTATCAAAACTTTGCAGCTTGTCACAATCCCCAGCTAAAAGAATGCTTTGAAAAGTAAAATGTTCTTAGAGTATAATGTTGCTTAATCAACAAAAAGGTTGCCCCTCAGATCCCTTTTAAATCTTTCTCCTCTCACTTTAAAAATATGTCCCCCAGATTTGAACTCACCTACCCTTTGCTATTCATCTTATTTATGCCCCTCATGATTTTATAAACGTTTATAAAGTCATCCCTCAACCTCCTACACTCTAGAGAAAAACACCCCAACCTATCCAGCCTCTCCTTGTAACTCAAACCTTCCAGAAATATTTTCTGGTAAATATTTTCTGAATCCTCTCCAACTTAGTAATATCCTTCCTGTAACAGGGTGAGCAGAACTGTACCCAGTACTCCAAAACTGGCCTCACCAATGTTCTTTACAACCTCAATATGACATCCCAACTCCTATACTCAACGGTCTGAGCAATGAAGGCAAGTCTGATCAATGCTTTCTTAACCACTCTGTTTACCTGTTATACAACTTCCAAAGAACTGTGTATCTAAACCCTCAGGTCTCTATGTTCGACAACATTACCCAGGGCCTTACCATTACCTGGATAAGTCCTGATCTTGCTTGTTTTACCAAAATGTAATATCTCGCATTTATACAAATTAAACTCTATCTGCCACTGCTCAGCCCATTGATCCAATTGATCAAGATCCCTTTGTAACCTTAGATAACCTTTTTCACTGTCGACTATAGCACCAATTTTCGTGACATCCACAAACTTACTAACAATGCTCCTAACTTCTCATCAAAATTATTTATATAAATGACAAACAAAAGTAGACCCATCACTGATTCCAGTCCGAAAGCATCTCACTTTCCATTCCGAAAACCAACCCTCCACCAACATCCTGTCTCCTACCGTCAAGCTACTTTTACTATAAATTCTGTGCCCTATGATCCTGCCCTACTAGCTACCTGATGAAGGAGCAGTGCTCTGAAAGCTTGTACGTCCAAATAAACCATTTGGATTATAACCTGGGGCTGTCTGATTTTTAACTTTGCTTACCCTAGTCCAACACTAGCACTTTCAAACGATAATCAATCCTTGCCTCTCCAAATGCATGGAAATCCCATCTCTGAGAATTCCGTCCAACAACTTACTCATCACTGAAGTTCGGTTCACATGTCATTACAGCCTTCTTTAAATAAAAGCACAACATTAGCCACCCTCCATTCCTTCAGCACCTCAACTGGGGCTGTAGATCATATAAGTATCTCTGCTAGGGGCCCCACAAATTCTTCCTTAACTTCCCACAATGTTCTGGGATACATTTGATCAGGTCCCTCTGATTTATGCACCTTCACATTTTTAGGACCTCCAGCACTTCCTCTTCTGACACGTGGACTGTTGTCAAGACATTAATATTTACTTCCCCAAGTTCCCTAGCCTCTATTTCTTTCTCCACATTAAAAACTGGCATGGAGTATGAGTTTAACATGTCTCCCATCACCTGTGGTTCCACCCATAAACAAGCTCATTGATCTTTAAAGGGCCCTATGCCCTTGCTCTTAATCTACTTGTAGAATCTCTTTGGATTATCTTTAACCTATCCACCAAGGCTATCTCAAATTTACTTTTTGCCCTCCTGATTTCCCTTTTAAGAAAATGCCCCTATCCCTCATACTCTTCAAGAAATTCATTTGATTTGAGTTTTTTTATTCCTTATATATGACTTCGAATTATCCTTGACCAGAGCTTCAATATATTTATTCATCTGTTGTTCCATATTCTTACCAGCCTTACCCTTAACTTTAACTGGAACATAATTCCTCTGAACGCTTGTTATCTCACTTTTGGAAAGCATCTCGCTTGCCAGTCATCCCTTTTACCTGCGAACAGACTACTCAGATCAACTTTTGAAAGTTCCTGTCTCATACTGTCAAAATTTGCCTCAATCCCATTTAGAACTTTAACTTTTATACAAGGTCCATCCTTTTCCATAACCATGGGGTCAGTGATCATAATTCTGCTAGTTTTAAGATAGTTTTGGAAAACGATAGACCTGATCTCAAGGTTAAAGTTTAAACTGGAGTGAGGTAAATTTTGACAGTATTAGGCAATAACTTTCAAAAGTTGATTGGGAAAGACTATTCGCAGGTAAAGGGATGGTTGGAAAGTGGGAGGCCTCCAAAAATGAGATAATGAGAGTCCAGAGGAAGTATGCTCCTGTTAGGTTAAAGGGCAAGACTGGTAGGTGTAGGCAATGCTATGACTAGAAATTGAGGCTCTGGTCAAGAAAAGGAATATGGCAGAGATAGCCTTGGTGGATAAGATTAAGGATAATCCAAAGAGATTCTACAAATATATTCAGAGCAAAAGAACAACTAGGGAGAGATATACTTAAGGAGGAAATCAGGAAGGCAGAAAGGAGACATGAGATAGCTTTGGCAAATAGGGTTAAGGAGAATGCAAAGAGATTCTGCAACGACATTAAGGGCAAAAGAGTAACCAGAGAGAGAACAGGGCCCTTAAAGATTAACAAGGTGATCTCTGTGTGGAACTGCAGGAGATGGAGGAGATACTAAATGAGCATTTCACATCAACATTTACTGTGAAGAAGGATATGGAAGCTAGAGAACTTGAAGAAATAAATAGTGATGTCTGGAAAAAGATCCGTATTACAGAGGAGGAAGTGTTGGACATCTTAAAATGGATAAAAGTGGATAAATTCCTGAGACCTGATCACGTGTATCCTAGAGCTTTGTGGGAAGCTGGGAAAGTGATTGCTTGGCTCTTTACTAAGATATTTGTTTCATTGGTAGCCGCTGGTAAGGTATCGGAAGACTGGAGGGTGGCTAATATAGACCCATTATTAAAGAGAGACGGTAAGGGTCCTAGGGAACAGAGCAGGGTGCAGGCTCATAGCTCATTGAAGGGGGAGATGCAGGTAGATAGGGTAGTGAAGAAGCATTTGGTACACTTGCCTTTATTGATCAGTGCATTGAGTATTGGAGTTGGGATGTCAAGTTGTGCTGTACAGGATATTAGTTAGGGCACCATAGGAAAACTGCAAGTAATCTTAGTCTCCCTGTTATAGAAAAGATTTTGTTAAACTTGAAAGGGTCCAGAAAAGATTTACCAGGATATTGTCAGGGTTAAAGGGTTTGGGTTATCGGGAGAGGCTGAATAGCCTGGGGCTTTTTCCCCTGGAGTGTCAGAGGCTGAGGAGTGACCTTATAAAGGTCTATAAAATTGCGAGCAGCATGGATAGGTGAATAGCCAAAGTCTTTTTCCCAGGGTAGAGGAGTCCAAAACTACAGGACATAGTTTAAGTTGAGATTTAAAAGTGATTTAAGGGTAAAGTTTTTCATGCAGAGAATGGCGCATATATGGAATGAGCTGCCAGAGTAAGTGGTGGAGGCTGATACAACTGCAACATTTAAAAGGCATCTGCATGGGTACATGAATAGCAAGGATTTAGAGGGATATGGGCCAAATGCAGGCAAATGACACAAGCCTTATTTAGGATAACTGGTCAGCTTGGATAAGTTGGACTGAAGTGTTTGTTTCCGTGCTGTACATTTCTATGAGTCTATGGCTCTGTGTTCCTTCTCTAGTGGATACACCTACATATTGATAAAGAAAATTTTCTTGAACATATTTAACAAATTCCTCAACATCCAAGCGCTTAACACCATTGTAGCCCCAGTTTATGTTTGGAAAGTTAAAATCCCCTAATGTTACAACTATATTATTCTGACATACATCTGAGATCTTTCCACACATTTTTTCCTCAATTTCCCTCTTACTATTGGGGGGCCTATAGTACAATCCCTTCAAGGTGATCATCCCCTCCTTATTTCTGACTTCCACCCATATAGCTTCACTGGATGATCCCTTAGAAATATCCCCTCTAAGTACAGCAGTAGTGTTTGCCTTTATCAAAAATGCCACTCCCCCTCCTCTCTTGCCTCACTTTCTGTGCTTCCTAAAGCAACTACACCCCAGAACATTGAACTGCCAGTCCTGTCCATTTCTCAGCCAAGTTTCAATAATAGCTATCGTGTCCTAGCCCCATGATCCTATACATTCCCTGAGTTCATCTTTATTACCTGTAAGATGTCTTGCTTTGAAATAAATGCATTTTAATTCTTCAGAGTTATTTTGTTCACTGACTTACTTTTACCTGCTTTTTCTAACCAACATGCTCTTTTTAAATTCAGAACCATCCTCATTGCTATTCTCACAACTAATGAGGGTTCTCCCATCCCTATCTCTACTAGTTTAAAGGCTCCCAAATAGCACTAACAAATCTCCAGGATGTTGGTCCCCTCCAGTTCTGATGAAACCATTTTCCTCTATTCCGTTCATCACTCCCTCCTCTGTCCTGTTTCTTAATCTCTTTCTCCCACTTTCCAAGCCTCTGTCCCTCATTTCATCGCTTTATGCATTCTTTCTCAAATCTCATCTACCTGCCTCGACTCCATCCCTCCACATTTCACCATCTGTGGATCATTCCTTCTGATCCCAAAGACTTCCAATTCTTTTCGTCAAGCCTGTCGATCACTAATTCTCCTCCTTTGGTTCACTATGGTCTTCCCTTCTCTACTCCCTCCCCACTCACTCTCTGCTTCCTCAATTCACTCTCTCACCAGCCTACCTGTACCATTCCACTCTCACATTACCCTCCATCCTACTCATATCCCAATCCTTGCAGTGCTGCTTCAGCCTTGAATCAATTACTAGCCCTCCTTGAACTGAAGACATCACTTTCCTAACTCTCTCGGCCCAAACCCCAGAGAGACTGACAAATTATACATTATACAATAATATAAAATGTTGCTTTCCAAATGTTGCATACAAAATACTTTAAAAAGACAATTTAGATCAATAAACAGATATATTTAGCAATTGTTCTTTTCATTTACTGATACTACCACACTTCAAGGTAATATTCCTGTGTCCAAAATGTATTGTAAGTGAATACTTCCTATTGGATTCAATGTAAATAGTGCAAGAATACACATTATTATCCTGCTACTTTTAATATTATCTATCCTTTAATTTATGTCAATTGTTTCCTGTTAGCCATATTATTTTGATCACTTTTCTTCTGCATTCTATTGATCCTTTACCAAAGAGGTAAATGTTAAACTGAAGATGCTGTTAAACATGTTTTAATTCAAACAGATGCACAAATTTCTTTTGCTCACACATACCTATGTGCTTTCCATACATGTTATAGTAGAAGCTGACGCAGTAAGCACTGTTAATGGAACCATATGGATTTTTAGGCAGTGTGCTGAAAATAGGACTTAGGAGTCGAGCCTTTTCACCTTCTGTTCGAGGGCGGGAAGTCTCTATATACATGTAGAAACCTGTAAACATCAAAAAAAGTAATTTAGCTAAATTTGTACAACAAACATTCAAGTGTCTCCAATTCACTTCAAATTATATTTACATGAAACTATATAAAGTGTCAATCAGAACAACACTTGAAATTAAACATGGAACATATAACAGTACAGCAGAAAAACAGGTCCTTTGGCCCTGTATTCCTGATGAAGGGCTTTTGCCCGAAACGTCGATTTTACTTACCTTGGATGCTGCCTGAACTGCTGTGCTTTTCCAGCACCTCTCTAATCTTGACCCCACCATGTCTGTGCCAACCATGAGGCCATTCTAAACTAATCCGAATTGCCTGGATATGGTGCTTATCACTCCAGTCTTTACCTTATTCATGTGTCTGTCTAAATGCTTCTTAAACATTGATATATGTTTCTAACACCTCCTATTTCTAACACCTCCTCAGGCAGCACATTCCATGCACTTACCACACTATGTGTAAAGACATTGCCTCATGTATCTCTTTTAACTTTTCCCCTTTCACCTTAAACCGAAGCCCCCTACAATTTGCCATTTCCACCCTGGGAAAAAGACTCCAACTATCCACACTATCCATGGTTCTCATCAATTTTATATACTATTATCAGGTCACTCCCTCAGTCTTCAATGCTCAAACAAAAATAATCCAAGTTTATTCAACTTCTCCTTATCATTAATACACTCCAAAGCAGACAACATCCTGGTAAAACCCTTTTGCACCCTCTTCAAAGTTTCCACATGCTTTCTATAGTGTGTTAACCAGAACTGCACTCTCCAAATATGGTCTAACTAAAGTTTTATATAGCTGCAACATGACTTGCCAACTTTCACACTCAGTGCCCTGACTGACGAAGGTAAGCATGCCACACACTTTCTTTACAACCATATCCATTTGTATGATCACTTTTAGGGAGATATGGGCTTGCACCCAAGATCTCTCTGCATACCAATGCTCATGAGAGTACTGCCTTTTACTGTATACTTTTCACTTGCTTTCAACCTCCCAAAATGCAGCATCTAACACTTGCCTGGATTAAACTCCATTTGCCATTTCCCCACCCAACTTTCCAACTGATCTCTGTTATATGGTATTCTTTGACAATCTTCCTCATTATCCACAACTCCACCATTTTTTGTGTCATCTGCAAATTACTAAGAAGACCACCTACATTACAAACAACAAAGGTCCCAGCACTGATCGTTGTGGAACATCTCTGGTCACAGACTGCTAGTGAGAAAAACACCTCTCCACAACAACCCACTTGCAGTCACAGAAACACTCATTTGTGAATATAGAGTCCCTTATCATTATCACTAAACTACACTTTGACCCTCCCTACTGTACAACAGTGCCAATTGCGGTACCATCAGCTAATTGATTCCTTCTCAAGGAAGTTGGTCTCTTAGAGCTAATGTCACTGGATTAGTAATCCAGGCTCGTGCTCTGGGGACATAAATTTACATCTCTCCAAAGCAGTTGGTAGAATATAAATTCAATTCATACATCTGAAATTGAAAGCTAGCCTAATGATGACCATGAATCATAAAAGCTCATCTGATAAATTAACATCCTGTAGGAAAGGAAACCCAGCCCACATTTGACTCTATACCCACAGCATGGGCAAAGAGAAGCATTGCATGTGGCAAGGATTCAGAATATATTCTGGGTGGGGTGGTGAGGACCTTCACTGCTCATCATCAAGAGCACCTTGGTAACAGCACCACTTGCTATGATTCTGTAATTTTCTACATATGTCAGTCCACATAACATATACTATGATGGCTGGGTTCTGTTGAGTCAGACACCATGAAATTTATTTACAAAATGCACTGATGACAAGACTATAATATCACAGATGTAGATGCAAAGTCAGTTTTAATGTCCATAACTGACTACATGCACAGAGTGATTGAAGGCAAGGCAGTTTTTTTTTTAATATTAGAACATCACACATTGTGATGGCATGTGACTATCTTAAATGTATAGGCCTGTCTGGCCTAGAATCTGTGCCATCGAAAAATATCCTCCGTTTTTCCTTTAAAGAATGGGACCCTTGTTCTGATAAAACAGGTACAAAGATTACACCCAGATATATTGTCTCTGTAAATTCAGATAACACTTTGCGGACATTCAGCACAATCAGATTTAGTTCTTATACAGTTGTTATGACTTGTTAGTGATGCTTCAATACTCTGTGCTTTGCTGTCATCACAGATGGATGTGTGTCATTTATCATAGGTGTATGGTTGTTGTCTGGCATGATATCTTCAGTATCATCCTGTGTGATGGATAGTTAGTGATGTGCAGTCCAGATGTATCATCTATTTCTTTACAGGACTGACTACTGTCATTGTAGGTGTACTGGACTCAACAATGTTGTACTTTGCCATGGTGATGCTTTGACATGGCTGAAGTTGGGATTGCTGCCTGTTTGCTCATTGATCAAAGATCATTACTGGAATGTTTATTGTTTGTAATATATGTATATGTGATTTGGATGAAAATGTAGGTGGTCAGATTAGTAAGTTTGCAGATGACACAAAAATTAGTGGAGTTGTGGGTCCTGGGGATCTGAAACAAACAAAAACCAAAATTGCTGAAGAAACTCAGCAGGTCTGGCAACTTCTTTCCAACAATTGGGTAGTAAGAATACAAGAGGGATCGAAAAATACCAAAAGAACTGCAGATGCTGGGAATTAGAAACAAAGATAGAAATTGCTGGAAAAGCTCAACAGGTCTGGCAGCATCTGTGCAGACAAATCTTCCATTCTGAAGAAGGGTGACAGGACCTGAAACTTTAATTCTGATCTCTCTCCAAAGATGCTGCCAGACCTGCTGAACTTTTCTAGCAATTTCTGCTTTTGTACTATTGGATCAATCTTCCAACATGCGAGTTGCCAGTGAGGGTTTACTATAGCCTAAAGGAGTATCATAGAGATCTAACAAAGCTTTTTAAAAATCTTGGCAAATCACTTTATGTTTAATGATCATGGATTTTTCAGTATGAATGGTGTATTCTGCAAGACTACTTGTTTAGGAAATGAGGTAATGTGTTGAACATCACATTTAGAATCATTGAGTCATAGAGCTGTACAGCACAGAAGCAGAACCTTTAGTCTAACTCATCCGTGGCGATTAGATATCCTATAAATACGTAGTCCCATTTGCCAGCATTTGGCCCATATTCCTCTAAACCCGTTCTACTCATGTACGCATCCAAATGCCTTTTAAATGTTACAATTGTGCCAGTCTCCACCACTTCCTCTGGCAGCTCATTCTATACATGCAGTACCCTCTGCGTGAAAAAGTTACCCCTCAGGTCCCTTTTAAATCTTTTCCCTTTCACCTTTAATCTATGCCCTCTACTTTTGGATGCCCCTACCCTGCAAAAAAGAACTTGACGATTCACCCTATGCATGCCCCTCATAATTTTAGAAACCTCTTTAACGTCATCCCCATAAGGCCTCTGATGTTCTAGGAAAAAAAAAATCCCAGTCTATTCAGCTTCTCTGTTTAATTCAGACCCTCCAATCCTGGCAACATCTTTGTAAATCTTTTCTGAACACTTTCAAGTTCAACAACATCTTTCCTATTGCAGGGAGACCAGAATTGAATGCAATATTCTAAAAGTGGCCTCACCAATGTTTTTTGCAGAAATCTTGGAAGAATGGATTAATGTACAGTTGACCATTGTGAGAAATTATTTGTCAAGGTACCACTGAGCAAACTGAATATGGTGGTCAATGTTCCAATACATGAATGCACTCATGTCTTACATGATCTTATGTGATGTCTTACAATCTTATACTCCACAACCACCTGATAAAGGAGCAGCGCTCCGAAAGCTAGTACTTCCAAATATAAACCTGTTGAACTATAACCTGGTGTTGTGAGATTTTTAACTTGATGCATTTATGGTATTTTTGAAGTATTGCACACAAGAAAACTTGGCAATATAGTCAGCCGCCAGATCTTAATGAAATTCTGGCCATAGATAATACCAGCGCTGAAAATGTGTTGCTGGAAAAGCACAGCAGGTCAGGCAGCATCCAGGGAACAGGAGAATCGACGTTTCGGGCATAAGCCCTTCTTCAGGAATGAGGAAGGGCTTATGCCCGAAACGTCGATTCTCCTGTTCCCTGGATGCTGCCTGACCTGCTGCGCTTTTCCAGCAACACATTTTCAGCTCTGATCTCCAGCATCTGCAGACCTCACTTTCTCCTCATGGAGAATACCAGTCAGGCATAAGTGAGGACTGCAGATGCTGGAGATAAGAGTCTAGATTAGAATGGCACTGGAAAAGCACAGCAGGTCAGGCAGCATCCGAGGAGCAGGAAAATGATGATTCGGGTAAAAGCCCTTCATCAGGAATGAAGGAACTGGTAGAAAATACCAGTGGCAATCTCCCATCACAAATCAGAAGGAATCTTGTGTGGGAGGGTATATCCCCTCAGTTGTTGAGGTATGGAATTGACATGTTTTCATACGTTTATATAAGTTAAATGTGTCTCTGTCTCCGTCTCTGTCTCTCTCTCGCTCTCCATACATGCTGCCAATAATTCCATCAATTTTGGTTTTTGCTTGTTTCAAATCCCTAGCATCTGTCGTTCTTAGTTTTATTTTTGCTGACTCAGGGGCTTGTTGGATGCTTTCAGGCTTTTGGACCTGTTGTCCCTGGTCATCATTTGATGCAGCTTGCTGAATCTGCTCTGCTTGGCTGTGACTAAACGTACAAGATCAATGCTGCAGTCTGCAGCACCGGTGTTGCAAATACCAAGTTTGTTACCTCATGGATTCTAACACTGTATAGATCTGTGCAAAGATTGCCCAGCAATAGGCGATCCATCTCTTTTAATGATGTAAAACATTTATAGCATCTAGCCCATCGAACTGAATTGGTATTGAAGGTGGTTATTGTCAGAGGCAGGGGAGTGATCTGGACATTTCCTTTTCTTTTGGCTGTTTGTTTTATTTCCGTTTCTGTTTTTAATCCTGTCCCTTGTACACTAAGAGGGTGCTGGAGGTTGGTGACTTGATACACTTTTCACCGTCTTCCGCTATTCCTGAAATTGAGGCTGGCACATATCAGATGCCAATGTATGGAGGCCATTGCCCACTGTGTGTGCCCTGAGAAGTTGCTCAGTGCTGTCCAGTGTGATGTCTGGTGGAACAAGGGGCAGATTGAAGTTGCCAGGCACCTTTTCCATGTCACATTTTCTTGACATATAGCTTACGTGGTGCATTTAGTAAGATGACAAGTGGAATAATAATGAGACAAGCTGTGCTATTAATAAGGCATTTTGCTAACTATAATCCTCCTAATTGGCAACACTCCAACCGAGAAACTTGGTTGAAACCCAGCAAAAGCATACAAGATCCTCTCCAGCTAGATCCTCTCCAGCTAGATCTCACTGGATCTCTCATCTGGTTCTGCTACAAATCCCACCATAGCCCAATGTGGACTTACATGTTCTCAGCATCATCTTGCAACAGCTTAGCAAATGGTCAGTAAATGCTATGTATATTGTTGGGATGACCAGTTTCAAGCAAGGAGTTGTGTTTCTGGAATGTCCAGCAGCAGGTGATGATGGTGAGGGAGGATGGCAGGAGCAGTCAAATGGGCCCTGTCAGAAAACAACAAAGTTCCTCCTTTTGTGTTTGCCCTGTTGCACTAACATTGCTATTTCAATGATTAGCAGCTTCATCACTTTGATTGTTGGTTATAGCTGCAACAACTCTCCAAAGGAGCAATGCACCCAGTGCCACACTCCTGCCTTGCCCTTGTAGCCGGGCTTTGTTCCTTTCCAGATAACAATCTATTCCCTCTGGAGTGTAATGATTGAACCTGCATCCATCACTCTCTGAGGCAGCACATTTTAAATGTTAACAACTTGCTGAGTGAGAAGTTTCTCCTTATGTCAACATTGATTTTTTTGAGAACCATTTTAAATCTTTGCCCTCATACTCTCGATTCTTCTACAAGTAGAAACATGTTTTCTCTCTCTTCTCTGTCCTTGATTTTGAATACCTCTGTCAAATCTCCTCTCCAAAGAAACATTTCTTACTTCTCCAAGCTGGTATGTAACAGAATGGACAATTTTTGTCCATCTTTTCTGCACTCTCCCCAATGCCTTCACATCTTTCTTAAAGGGTGGTGTCCAGACATGGATGCAATTCTCCAGGTGAAGCTGACCTATTGCTTTATATAAGGTTAAGAGAACCTCCTTGTTCTTTTACTCTCTGGTGCTATTAATAAAGCCTATGGTATTGTTTACTTTATTAACCACTGTGACCTTTAATGATATATGCACACATGCAGCCAGGTCCCTCTGCTCCTGCAACCCCGTTAAATAGGAGTCTTTACTGGGTAGTGTCTCTCCATGTTCTTTCTACTGAATAAATCACTTTATATATTTCAGTCTATTTACTTTTACCTGCACTTATCTGTCCATTCTTTTGAAGTTCTACATTACTGTCTTCACAGATCCAGGTCATGAATATATTGACGCAAAGATCCTAACACTGACTCCTGGCAAACTCTTCCACGGACTTTCTGTTTCACTTTTTTTAGAAAAAAGTCATTGATTTCTGCCTCAAACCTTTCCTCAGCAGTATAATACAATGGAAACGAATGGAAAATTTACATCATCCAGCCATACCTAAATTCCGCCCATAACAAGTTGGCTGGCAGACTGTTGTTTTTTTCTGTTCATTATTTCATTCCTATAGCCATAATAGCACTCACTGTTTCACATATTCTCAGGAAACCTGTTCGATATAGACTAGTGGAAAAAGGACAATATGACCTCCTCACTAATCAACAAAATAGTGGCAAGTGTGGGGCAGTAAAGATGGAGCAGATAGCTTATTGGTCTGCTGAGAAGGACCCAAATGGTGGACATCAGCGTAGTCCATCTTTAAAAACACAATTAGTTCAATTCCAGTCCCAATCTGCAAACGTAGCCCAAAGCCTGAGTGCCTTCCCTGTCAAGAAAAGGGTTTAGGTCGTAAAAAAACCTCAAAGAGATAAACCGGCAAAAGCATTTTTTTTTAAGATTTGGAGATGCTGGTGTTGTACTGGGGTGTACAAAGTTAAAAATCACACAACACCATGTTACAGTCCAACAGGTTTAATTGGAAGTACAAGCTTTCAGTGCGCCAAAGAAGTGGCACTCCGAAAGCTAGTGCTTCCCATTAAACCTGTTGGACTGTAACCTGGTGTTGTGTGATTTTTCGCTTTTCTTTTAGGTTTCCTTGCTTGTCAAATGGAACTGGAGAGTGTCTCTTGGCCCAACAAAGAAACTTTGGGCCTACCCTACCCAGAGTAGCCCATATACACTCCAAACCATGATCCCCAATTGAACCTTGCCCTACCTGCCCAACCACTTCATTTGGTCCAAGGGACCATTATTCCAGGACCAGACTGGAAATAATGTTGATTGGACAGGAGGCCAAGCATTGAGATAGCAACAAAATCAGGGAGTTAAAATCTGTTGAGGTCTCTTGTGGCATGTAATCCGAACACTCTTCATGGCCCAGACATCCACTGAACCCACTCACTTCATAAAAAGAGAGCCAGGATCCCTTAGAAGGTCCAAGTACAGATAAGAGGCTGAGAAGGCCCTCTCAAGCAAATGCTGATATTGTCCCAACATTTACCATGTGCCCAGGTAATTGGTGCATGAATGGTATTCTGCCACTAATGTGGACTTACATGTTCTCGGCATCATAGTGCAATTGAACCTGCTAATCTTGCAACAGCTTAGCAAATGGTCAGTAAATGTTATGTATATTGTTGGGATTACCAGTTTCAAGCAAGGAGTTGTGTTTCTGGAATGTCCAGCAGCAGGTGATGATGGTGAGGGGGGATGGCAGGAGCAGTCAAATGGGCCCTGTCTGGAAAAGGGGTGCTTGTAAGTGAAGGAGGGTTCATCAGATGAAGCAGACAAGACAAAGGATTCCTGAACCCAATCTAAATCACAGGCTTTATTCTATGTAAGTATTTTCATCTTTAATCTTATTTCCTTTCAACTTGTAATGACCTAATGACAGTGGATTAAAGAATCCCTGCTTCGTGATATCTTTGCCTTCTCTGTGTTCAATCACTTGTTACACTCTCTTTGCAGGAGAAAAAAGGCAGATAACCTGGCAGCAAGGAGGTCCATTTGAAGCCCATTGGCCACGTGTGCCCACTTGTTTTCATCAGAATGCAGCATTGAGCCTGAATACTGCAGATATCAGCAATAGGAACTCTGAAAATCCCTGTCCCGCTCCCCTCCCCCAAAACACCCAGGATCCTGGTGCTCAGGCTTGCTAAGACTGCTGCTCCTCAGTCTGTAGATCCTGAGTTGGGGAACTCACTTCCTGCAAGCTCGATCTGTGCCATTATTCTTTGTCCTGTGGATCAGCAAGTGCCTGAGGAAATGCTGCTGGTGTTGGTGTTCCTGCTGCTGCCATTTCTGTTGCTCATCAGAAGTCAAGATAGAGCTGCCTCTGTGCTGCAGCAAAAGCTGACAGCAAAAGAAGTGCAGATCTAAGTGAATGAAGACCAAGAACGATTTGGATCCAAACTTAGGAGGCATGGTTAGTAAGTTTGTGGATGACACAAAATTGGTGATATAATCAACAGTGAGGAAGACTTTCTAAAATTATAAAGGGATCTTGATCAATTGGGTCAATGGGCTGAAGAGTGACTGATGGAGTTTAATTTGGATAAGTGCATTTTGGTAAAACAAAATCACCATGGTAAAACAAACAAGGGCAGGACTTCGAGTCATAGAGTTGTACAGCATGGAAACAGACCCTTCGGTCCAACTTGTTCATGCTGACCAGTTATCCTAAATAAATCTAGTCCCATTTGCCGGAATTTGGCGCATATTCTTCTAAACCCTTCCTGTTCATATACCCATTCAGATGCCTTTTAAATGTTGTAATTGTACCAGCCGCCACCTCTTCCTCTGGCAGCTAATGGCAAATTTGCACCAGCTTCTACATGAAAACGTTGCCCCTTAGGTCCCTTTTAAATATTTCCCCTCTCATCTCAAACCTATGCCCTTTACTTTTGGACTCCCCAACCCTGAGAAAAAGACCTTGCAATTCAGCCTATCCATGCCCCTCATGATTTATAAACTTCTATAACATCACCCCTCGGCCTCTGACACTGCAGGATAGCCACAGCCTATTCAGCCTCTCCCTTTAGCTCAAACCCTCCAACCCTGGCAACTTCCTTGTAAATCTTTTCTGAACCCTTCCAAGTTATGGTAGGGCCCTGGGTAATACTATTGTACAAAGAGATCTAGGGGTTCAGATGCATAGGACTTTGGGTCACAGGTAGACAGGATATTTAAGAACGCATTTAGCATGCTTGTCTTCATTGCTCAGACCATTGAGTACAGGAGTTGGAATGTTGTACTGGGTTTGAACAGGACATTGATGAGGCCACTCTTGGAGTACTGGGTACAGTTCTGGATGCCCTGCTATAGGAAGGATATTATTAAATTGGAAAGGGTTCAGAAATGTTTTCCAAGGATGTTACTAGGACTGGAGGGTTTGAGTTATAACGAGAGTCTGGATAGGCTGGGACATTTCTCACTGCAGCGTAGGGGTGATCTTATAAAAGTTTATAAAATCATGAGGTACATAGGTAAGTTGAATAATAAAGGTATCTTCCTTAGAATAGAGGAGTCTAAAGCTAAGGAGCATATTTTTCAGGGAAGAGGAGAAAGATTTAAAAGGGAGTTGAGGGGCAACCTTTTCATACAGAGAGGGTTTGTGGGTGGAATGAACTGCCAGAGGAAGTGGATGATGCAGGTACAGTTACATTTAAAAGACATTTGGACAAGTACATGAATAGGAAAGGCTTAGAGACATATAGGCCAAACACAGGAAAGTGGGACTGGTTTAGGTTGGGAAACTTGGTTGTCATGGATGAGTTGGACCAATGGGCCTGTTTCCATGCTGTATGCTTCTGTGACTCTATTAATAGTCCCTATGAAGTTGGAAAACATCCATGATGCAGTAGAAGAACACTCTCAGAACTGATACTGCCAATACAAGCCTTTCACCTCAAGGAATGGCTGCAGCTATTCAGCTTTATTCTTTGATGGCTTCCCAGCCTGCCACTGTGCTCTCACCTGACTCACCCTGGTGAGTCCTACATAGCTCAGGGAGCTTTTAAAGCCAAAATGCTGAGTCAAATTGTGAGTTGAATCATGGGGGGGGGGGAGGGGAGGGGAGTGTTTATATACTTTGATCACTTATGAGTTCCATGGTGATTTCTTTTTTCACTTGCCTGCAAATCCACACAGGTTAAAATTGGTAAGATATCGGGATTCCTTTGTGATCTAGACCACACAATCAGAAGCATTTGCCATGCTCCTTAATTTTACCAGTTCACCTGACCAAACTTGTTCAAAGGATTTGTCCAGACCGAGATCTAATTTGCATCTTGCTCTCTTATCTGCTCTCATGCCGTCTCCAAGCTTAATTTATCCATGGGATCCACCTCCTAATACCTTAAATCTATTCTGACTGAACTGCTGATTACTCATTTCCTTTCCTGTGTCCATGTTAATCAATATTGTTAATGGTTCTCTCAATTCAAGTGCTGTCCCATTCTCCTTTGAAACTGCCATCATTACGTCTCTCCTGAAAAAAGTCCCTCAGCCTCGCCACCAATACAAATTACCAGTCACTCTTGAACTACCCTTACCCCTCCAAAGTCTTTGGATGTATTGTCTCTTCCCAAATCCATTCCAATTTTCCCAGTAGTTTTCTTCCCCGTCTCAGGACCAAAACAGTTCTTAGCAAAGGCACAGTTGGAGTCCTATACAAATGTAATACATGTCAACGTTTCCTCGTTGTCCATTTTGACCTGTCTTCAGTCTTTGACATGGTTAAGCATACTGTCCTCTTAATGTCTCTCTGCTCCCACCTAATTCATTCACAACCATCCAATCATAGCCAGGGAATCAATTGCAATTTTTCCCTTCCTGCTTTCATACCGTGTTACCTAGTGTCCTTCAAGGATCAGAAGAAAGTGAGGACTGCAGATGCTGGAGATCAGAGCTGAAAAATGTGTTGCTGGAAAAGCGCAGCAGGTCAGGCAGCATCCAAGGAGCAGGAGAATCGACATTTCGGGTATAAGCCCTTCTTCAGGAATGAGGAAGGTGTGCCAAGCAGGCTAAGATAAAAGGTAGCGAGGATGGACTTGGGGGAGGGGCGTCGGAAATGTGATAGGTGGAAAGAGGTCAAGGTGAGGGTGATAGGTCAGACGGGGGTGGGGGCGGAGAGGTCGGGA
>NC_057719.1:32796623-32834648 GCF_004010195.1 Chiloscyllium plagiosum
GTATTGGAATTGGTCCTCCTGGGAGCAGATGCGTCGGAGGTGAAGGAATTGGGAATATGGGATGGCGTTTTTACAGGGGGAAGGGTGTGAGGAGGTGTAATCTAGGTAGCTGTGGGAGTCGGTCAGTTTATAGTAAATGTCCGGGTTGAGTCGGTCGCCCGAGATAGAAATGGAGAGGTCGAGGAAGGGGAGGGAGGAGTCTGAGACGGTCCAGGTAAATTTGAGGTTGGGGTGGAAGGTGTTAGTAAAGTGGATGAACTGTTCAACCTCCTCATGGGAGCACGAGGGTAGCACCGATAAAGTCATCGATGTAGCGGAGGAAAAGGTGGGGGGTGTTGTCAGTGTAGCTGCGGAAGATGGACTGTTCCACATATCTGACGAAGAGGCAGGCATAGCTGGGGCCCATGTGGGTGTCCATGGCTACTCCTTTGGTTTGGAGGAAGTGGGAGGATTGGAAAGAGTAGTTGTTCACTCCCTCTCCGGCCTATCACCCTCACCTTAACCTCCTTCCACCTATCGCATTCCCAACGCCCCTCCCCCAAGTCCCTCCTCCTTACCTTTTATCTTAGCCTGCTTGGCACACCTTCCTCATTCCTGAAGAAGGGCTTATGCCTGAAACATCAATTCTCCTGCTCCTTGGATGCTGCCTGACCCGCTGCGCTTTTCCAGCAACATGTTTTTCAGCTCCTTCAAGGATCACACAGACACAGATAATACCCGACTCTATCTCATCACCACCTCTGTCCTTGGCTGTTGATTTATCCAGCATCGAGCAAGAGAGGAACAGAGATTTCCTTCATTTAAATATTGGGAAAGCTGAAGCCTCTGTTCCCTACTCCAGTCTCTTTTCTCTAACTACTGATGCTGTCTGTTTCCCTGGAAACTACTTTCGTGACTAAGTAACATCTTTCGATGGCCACATCCCTCCATTTATCTGTAACCTCCTCCAGGCACACAATGCTCTGAAATATTTATGTTCATCGAGTTCTGGCCTCTTGAGCATCCCCAAATTTATTTGCTCCACAATTGGTCACTGTTCATTTAGCTACCCAAACTCTGGAATTCACTCTCTATCTCTCAATTTGTTTGTATATCTATATATGTCACTTTCTACACTACTCAACCTTACTTCTTGAGTCAAACTTTTAGTCATCCGACTGAATATCTGACCTTGTGATGTTTTAGTATGTAAATAGTACTGCGTAATTGGAAGTTCTGACTGTTGCTGTTTAACTGCCAGCTCACACCTAAACACCCCCCCCCCACTTAGAAGTTAAAATCCTGTCCAATGAATGTCGTTGTTTTACCATTTACTGCTGCATTATTCGATGCTCTGAGAGCAATCTGAAGCTAAAGCGTCTTCTGACTCCACTTGAAAAGAGAAAGAGTGAAGTCTTTTTTCTCTTCAGGCACTGTTAATATGCTTAATTATCTGGTTGCTGTTAGGCTGCAGAAGAAGGTACTGATTATAGTCATTTGGTAGCTGCCTTTTGGTTTTGACATATAAAACGATAAGGCAGATTAAGCTAGTCTCGATTTTAAGACTCATCAACAATTCAAGTCTGAGCTGTCAACTTTGAAAAATTCACTTTCAAACCCAGTCTTCAGTGAGAAAGCACTCGAGAGAAAGAACATGATGAATAGCCATGCAAGTATGTTCTGAGGTACAAAGATTAGCAATGATAAAGTACAAACAGGACAGAGTCAGCGGAAATGAACATGGGAGAGCAGAGAGAGCCGACGTAATGTATTTTCAAGTTTTAGTTTGGATTGAGACTTTACTGATTGTCTATAATAATTTGCTTTTGATAGCAACTACTATTAGTGTTTCAGTGTCCCAATACATAAGGTAAAATCAAAAATTCATGTGATCAGAAAGTGATATATGAAGTACAGTGGTAGCATGCATAAAAAAGATGAAATATTCCCATCAAATATGAATTATTATTGTAGGCTAAAAAGTATTCTTCAACAGAGGAACCATTAACTGTATGACAAAGGATAATTGGACTCAAAATATCTTCTGTCTCCAGACCTACTGAGTTTCTCCACCATTTCCTATTTCTGAGCCAACCATTGTAATCAACACCAATTTATAAAGTATGTTTGGATCAACATACTGGAATCTTCATACAGGTAGTGGGAATATGAAGCATTCCTATTCATTAATGATGTAATTTCAGGAATTCTTGTTATGAAAGCTTTGGTTGTGTGAAGGACTAAAACAGAGATTTCCATGCGACATTACACGTTACCATGTTTCCATTATTCCAGGTAACAGTTCTTTCAAACATAGAAGGAGATGTTGTCTCTCCATTGAAGTAAAAAGCAGTAGCTAAAGCCACAAGGGAAGCAGTGATGTAATAGTAACATCACTAGGCGAGTAATTCAGAGCTTAGTTTAATATTCATATCCCACCATAGCACATGGACACATTTGAATTCAAAAAGAATTAATGTTGAATTAAAATCTAGCCCAATGTAAACACTGTTGTAAAACCCCATATAGTTCGCTGATGCCCTTTAGTGAAGGACCCCAGACCCACAGCCATGTGTTTGACTCTTAATGTCAATTAGGGAAATAAATGCTGGTCTAGCCAGTGATGCTTCACTGAGTTCTGAAAAGGTCTCTACGTCCATACTTTACAATCAATGATTATTCTACAACTGAAGTATACCCATTTCTTATAAATAAGTTTACTTTACATATTTTGTACGTGCTGAGTGGCATTTTTTCCCCCAGTTGTTCTTGTGAGCTTGGTGGTTGGAGGTTTGGAGACCTGTTTGTCTACATGCACTTTTAACGAGGTTTTACATCCTTGGAAGTGAAGAGAGGTGGTTTTGTAGTTTAGTGCAGTAAAAGAAGTGGTGAAAAAAATTCTGCTGTTGCCTAGACATTGGGATCCAAAGACGCATAGAGACACACACCCAGGAGGGAGGGAGTCCGTCAGTCAGTCACAGTATGGGTATGCCAGATACTATCCAGTAAGAAATCCTACACGTAAGTTGGAAATGGAATTTGGGAAAAATAGTAGCTGAAGAAAAGAGTTATTGAATGAATGAGCAGAAATTCACCAGAAGGAAACCAAATACAGCTGTGCCAGCCAAAGCAAAAGCTTTCTTATGGAGTTAGTCGTAAACCTTTGCTGGATTTTGATGTTTATAAATATACAAGGAGGGGACATGAAAGGTCCTTAGTTGGTAGGATTAGGGAAAACCCTAAGGCTTTCTATAGGTATGTCAGGAATAAAAGAATGACTAGGGTAGGAATAGGTCCAGTCAAGGATAATAGTGGGAAGTTGCGTGTGGAGGCTGAAGAGATTGGGGAGACACTGAATGAATACTTTTCGTCAGTATTCATTCAGGAACAGGACATTATTGTCAATGTGAATACTGAGTCACAATTAAGTAGAATGGATGGCTTTGAGGTATGTAGAGAAGAGGTTGGAAATCCTGGAAAGGGTGAAAATAGATAAGTCCCCTGAGCCTGATGGCATTTATCCTAGGATTCTCTGGGAAGCAAGGGAGGAGATTGCAGAGCCATTGGCCTTAATTTTTATGTCCTCGTTGTCTACAGGAGTAGTGCCAGAAGATTGGAGGCGAGCAAATGTGGTTCCCTTGTTCAAGAAGGGGAGTAGGGATAACCCTAGTAACTATAGGCCGGTGAGTCTCACTTCTGTTGTGGGCAAAATCTTAAGAGAGAATTGTAAGGGATAGGATTTATGAACATCTGGATAGGAATAATGTGATCAAGGATAGTCAGCATGGTTTTGTGAAGGGCAGGTCGTGCCTCACAAACCTTATTGAATTCTTTGAAAAGGTGACGAAGGAGGTTGATGAGGGCAAAGCGGTAGATGTGGTATATATGGATTTTAGTAAGGCGTTTGATAAGGTTCCCCATGGTAGGCTACTGCAGAAAATACGGAGATATGGCATTGAGGATGAGTTGGAGGTTTGGATTAGGAATTGGCTGGATGGAAGAAGACAGAGGGTAGTAGTTGATGGCAAAGTTTCTTCATGGAGTGCCGTCACTAGCGGTGTTCCGCAAGGATCTGTTTTGGGACCATTGCTGTTTGTCATTTTTATAAATGACATGGAAGAGGGGTTAGAAGGTTGGGTGAGCAAGTTTGCGGATGATACGAAAGTCGGAGGAGTTGTTGACAGTGAGGAAGCATGTGGCAGGTTACAGAAGGATATAGAGAAGCTGCAGAGCTGGGCAGAAAGGTGGCAAATGGAATACAATGTAGCTAAGTGTGAGGTGATTCACTTTGGGAAGAATAACAAAAAGATGGGGTACGGGGCTAATGGACGGATACTTGGTAGACATCTGGAGTATTGCGTGCAGTTTTGGTCGCCATACTTTAGGAAGGATGTGGAGGCACTGGAATGGGTTCAGAGGAGGTTTACCAGGATGTTGCCTGGTATGGTAGAAAGGTCGTATGAGGAAAGGCTGAGGCACTTGTGGTTGTTTTCATTGGAGAAAAGAAGGTTTAGGGGTGACTTGATAGAGGTGTATAAGATGATTAGGGGTTTAGATAGGTTCGACAGTGAGAATCTTTTTCCACGTATGGAGTCAGCTATTACAAGGGGGCATAGCTTTAAATTAAGGGGGGGGGGGGGTAGGTATAGCACAGATGTTCGGGGTAGGTTCTTTACTCAGCGAGTCGTGAGTTCGTGGAATGCCCTGCCAGTAGCAGTGGTGGACTCTCCCTCATTATGGGCATTTAAGTGGGCATTGGATAGGCATATGGAGGATAGTGGGCTAGTGTAGGTAAGGTGGGCTTGGATCGGCGCAACATCGAGGGCCGAAGGGCCTGTACTGCGCTGTATTCTTCTATGTTCTATGTTCTATATTGCTGGGATAAAATAGATAGACTGAATTTGAATTCTTTTCTGCCATTTGTAGTGAAGTCTTTCCGAACTTTCAACTTATGTAACATAAATTATGCTCTTTTTGTTTATGAAACACTTTTTGTTTTAAAAGTATACCGTAAGACTCTCGGAATTTATTCATAATTGGCCTCCATGGTTGAAAAGAAGTCACAAAGTTTATCAAGTCAGGTGTCACTTTGGGAATTGACTTTTCCAGTATTAGCATCAGCTGGGATTATAAAAGATTCAAAAATCAATACAATCAGACTCACATGTTCAACATATTGTACACAACTGATTAAATGCTCGTGATCAGTGAAGCAACCATTCTTCTCTACAATGGCGCTCAACATTGAGTAACGTGACTAACTTCAAAATTGATACACAGGAAATGTAGTGGAGAGCCTCGCCCATGCTCCCTAACTCCCCTCTCAGCCAGATAATGTCTGGAAATATTAGAGACCATGTCTTTCTGACATAATGATTTGTTTATATCTCAAAAGATGATAGTTGCAGCTTTCATTCAGAAGAAAGATACAATGAGGTGAATTTATTACTGCCTCATTTTGACAAAATGAATTGAAATAGGAGTTGTACCTAAGAGATTCAATACTCCCCTGCACTTCTTTTATAGTGGATAGAATATTGCAGTATTGTTTTTTCATAGATAATATGCTGTTATAAAAACACTGCTACACGTTTGAGAAGTAATTGTGTTTCAGGAAGTCTGCACAGGGGCAGATCTGTGATTTGAATCATACAGCATAATTGTTGCTAACTACAAAAAAATTCTATGATATTTAATATTGACTACTAAAACAGTTGAATGCATGTCAGAAGACGTAACCAAACTGTAGAGTGCTCTGTTCTGACCATGTGTTGAGTGTTGTGTCTTGTTCTGCTGGTCGAACAAGGCTGCTTTCATCTATAGAGACAATGCAAAGAATGAGACTGAACTTCAGATCACAGTGTTCACCCAAAATGGTTTGGGTCAGGCAGCAATTTATAATTTAAAAATCTGAAACAGGAGTACAATCTATTCAAACCTGCATCATTTTTGATTTCAATGGAGACGGGAGCAACTAAATGCTCTTCGGCTGCTGGTCAGTTGTTGAACACTGTTATATGGCTGTTTGCCTTTATTCTAACAGAATTTCTGCTTGAGTTTTCTAGTCCTCCAGAGACTAGCAGATAAACAACGCTATAGAAGGACTGGATACATCAGGTAAATGAAATGCTGTCATTTGGAAAGTTATGCCCAAAAATATATAGACTCTATCAGGGCCTTCAAAAGAGAATTAGAAAATTATCTGAAGAGAAAATAATTTGCGAGACTACAGAGAAAAGGTTGTGGATTATGATCATGGGGGCTGTTATTGTAGAAAGACGATACATACATAACAGGCAAAATGGCTGCCTCCAGTTGCTGTAACCCTTCTATATTTCCAAATTATTGCATGGACCTGTCTATAAATCATATCACTACATTAACTGCAATAGATTCCCAATCCAACTTCAATCCACCAGTGATTGCTAACACTGCATCTTTGTTATAAATTCTATGTCTTACGACCTTATATCTGATGAAGGAGCAACGCTCCGAAAGCTAGTCCTTTTGAATAAACCCATTGGACTATAACCTGGTGTTGTGTGATTTTTAATGGCATCTTTGGATCTTGTCAAATTTTGACTTGATGCCTTAATCTCTGGCTCTCCCTTGACCACCCTATCTCTCCCATTCCAGGCTCTCCCTTATGCTCAGGGATCTTTGAGAGCATTCTGCCCACCTCCCTGTCCCCATGAAGTGATAAACCTGAACCCCTCAGCCAAGCTCTACCCTCTTTCCCCCTACCCATTCCCACATTGTCACTACTGCTACCCCTCCCAATGTCACCCCATGAAGATCCCTTTTTGAGGCCTGGCATATCCAACTAATTTGGGTTAAAGTCAGAAATGCTGCTAAAGTGAAAGCAAGTAGCCCAATTAACAGTGTTCAACAACTGACCAACAGCCTAAGAGTAATTGGTCGCTCATGCAGCCTCTGTTAAAATTAGAAATTAATATTATCATAGCCTGAATTGCTTCCTTGTAAATAAGAACATTAGAACATAATACATAGAAGCAGAGTGGACTAGACAGTTCCTCGGGCCTGCTTGTTCAAAGGATATGTCTGTGGCTCAACTTTTAATGATTCTCATTTTCTTGACCCATTTTGGTTGATTCCCTTAGTATCCAAAAGTCAATTCTTATTAGTCTTCAGAATGGTTATTAACTAACATCCACAATCTTCTGGGCTAGCGGATCCCTAAGATTCATAACCTGAATGAAGAAATTTTCCTCAAAATGGCAGACCCCTAATCCTGAGACAAGGATCCTGAGTTTTCACTCTCTCTGTTATTTTATTACATAGATCGCAGGAAGGCAGTGTTATATTTAACAGTGCTGGATGATACCCCTGGATTTCGGGATATTCCTGTATAAAGGTCCTCACTTTACCATCAATAGACACAAAGCATGGAATCAATGTTCTGTGTCATCAATTTGTCAGCCATGTGTTGTATTGCAGCTGTGTGTGAGTTGTTTAGCTCAGTTGGCTGGACAACTGGTTTCTGATGCAGAAATGATGCAGAATTCTCATTACCAGCTGAAGTCATCTTCAAGGTTACACCTTCAAAACCGTTGCCTAAGTGTGGTTACTGCTGAAAATGTGTTGCAGGTCAGGCAGCATCCAAGGAGCAGGAGAATCAACGTTTCGGGCATGAGCCCTTCTTCAGGATTAAGGAAAGTGTGCCAAGCAGGCTAAGATAAAAGATAGGGAGGAGGGATTTGGGGAGGGGTGTTGGAAATGCGATAGGTCAGAGTAGATGACCTGGGGTGTGCAGTGAGAGAGGGACTCACTGAAATCCTTGTAGAGGGAGGAACAGAGCTTCTTCAAAGAAGGCATCCTTGTAAGAGGATTCGCAGTAGGTTAAAATCAACTAGGAGAAAGTGAGGAGTGCAGATGCTGGAGATCAGAGCTGAAAATGTGTGGCTGGAAAAGCGCAGCAGGTCAGGTAGCATCCAAGGAGCAGGAGAATCGACGTTTCGGGCATTGGTTGAGTGGCAGGAAACAGAGAGTTGGAATCATAAATACTCAAATTGGCAGGATGTGACTAACGAGTGTCCAGCACAGATCTGTGTTGGGGGCCCAGTTGTTCATAATATTCCTTACTGACTTAGATAATGGCACAAACTTGGGCAGCATTAGAGACAGTGTTGCCAACAACATAAAATTACAATAGTATATTGATAGATTGGGTGAATGGGCAAAGCTGTGACAGATGGATTGTAATATAGGCAAGTGTGAGGTTGTCCATTTCAAACCAAAAAAAGGAGACATCAGGGTGTTTTACAGTGGATGTCCAACAAGATTTGGGGGTTCAGGTACACAGCAATCAGGTGTACTACAATCAGGTGCAGAAAATAGTGAAGAAAGCCAATAGAATGCTGGCTTTCATATCCAAAGGGCTTGAGTAGATGTAGAGATTGTGTTGCAGTTATTCAAAACTCGAGTTAAACCCCACTTAAAGTAATGAGAGCAGATCTGGACACCACACTTTAGGAAGGATGTTTTGACCCTGGAGAGAGTTCAATGCAGGTTTACAAGGATGATACTTGGACTTCAGGTGTTCAGTTATGAGGAGAGATTAGACAAAATAGGCCTATATCGTCTAGAATGTAGAAGGTTAAGGAGTGATCTAATTGAGGTTTTCAGGATGTTACCAGGGAATGACTGGAAGATAAGGATAAACTATTTCCACTGGTTGAAGGTTCTAGAACCGGGGTCACAGTCTAAAAGTTAAGGCCAGGTCAAAGTTTGTAAGAAGATTTGTAGCTCGGGTGCTCGTTGTTGTAGTTCTGTTCGCCAAGCTGGGAATTTGTGTTGCAGATGTTTCGCCCCCTGTCTAGGTGACATCCTCAGTGCTTGGGACCCTCCTGTGAAGCACTTCTGTGATGTTTCCTCCGGCATTTATAGTGGTTTGTACCTGCCGCTTCCGGTTGTCAGTTCCAGCTGACCGCTGCAGTGGTTGGTATATTGGGTCCAGGTCGATGTGTTTGTTGATAGAATCTGTGGATGAGTGCCATGTCTCTAGGAATTCCCTGGCTGTTCTCTGTTTGGGTTGTCCTATAATAGTAGTATTATAGGAGAAGCCAAACAGAGAACAGCCAGGGAATTCCTAGAGGCATGGCACTCATCCACAGATTCTATCAACAAACACATCGACCTGGACCCAATATACCAACCACTGCAGCGGACAGCTGGAACTGACAACCGGAAGCGGCAGGTACAAATCACTATAAATGCCGGAGGAAACATCACAGAAGCGCTTCACAGGAGGCTCCCAAGCACTGAGGATGTCACCTAGACAGGGGGCGAAACATCTGCAACACAAATTCCCAGCTCGGTGAACATAACCACAACAATAAGGCCAGGTCATTTAGGAGAGATGTTCTAAAGCAAAGAGTAGTGGAGGTTTGGAAATCTCTTCCTCAAATGGTGGTCGATGTTAATTCAATTGTTAAATTTAAATCTGAGGTGGACAAATTTTTATTAAGCAAAGAGACCAAGGGATATGAGCCCAAGGCAGGCATATGGAGTTAGGTCACAAATGAGCCCTGATCTTATTGAATGGTAGAACATGCTCAAAGGGCTGAATGGCCTACTCCTCTTCCTATGTTCGTATTTATCTCTTGAAATGCACGTTAACTTTCTGCATATAAATATTCACTATTATAAAAGTGTTTTGTTTTTCGACTCTCCCCACCAGTTTCAAGCATTACATTCCACTGGCCCTCTTCTTGCCCTATCACTGATTTGGGGTTTGACAGGACAAACACTGTAAGGTTGTTTATCTCTCACTTGGGGGATACTCTTGGCTTAATGCCTGGACCATTTAAAACTGAGTTGAGGAGAAATTCTTCACTCAAGGATTTATAAATACGTGAAATTTTCTGCAGCAAAGAATTGTGGATGATTCATTGGCAAATGTGTTTAAGGCAGGAGCATGCAGATTCTTGATCTCTCAGGGAATGACGGATTCTGGGGAGCAGACAGGAAATTGACGATGACGTCCAAAGTCAGTCCTGATCATGTTGAATGACAGGGTTAATTCAACAGGCCAAATAATCTATTCTTGGTCTGTATCTTTATGCAGCCTCTTTATATTCTTCTTACTTCAAATTTAGCTTTGTATCAGCAAAAAGCTTCAATCCATGACACATCATCCCTTCATCTAAACCATTGACATATCATATAATGTACACAGAATAGATTGTTGAGGGCTCAAGCACTGATCCTTGCAGTTTCTCATGAATTATCGCCTGCTATCTCAAAAATGTCTTGTTTACTTCTACCTTCTATCTGTTAATCAATTCTCATACAATGCTAGTATATTAAAAGCCATAATCAGTGCAAAAATCTTTGGTGTGACGCTTTGTTAAATGCCTTCTGAATATATTACATCCATTATTTTTCCCAAATTTGTCCTATCATTTAGACCTCAATACACTTTAAAAGATAGTCAAACACGAACATCCTTTGGTAAAATCACATGGACTCTCAGTATTCATGTGGTGATTTTGCAAATGCATTGATGCCATCTCCTAAGTAATGGATTTCAACAATTTCCGTATAACTGATGCTCTGCTCATTAGCTATTATTTCCCTGCTTTCACTCTCTCTCTTTTCTTTAACAGTGGTGTCCAATTGACTCAGAATTTTCTACAAGCTGGGAAAGTCTGAAAGATCAAGACCAAACTATTTCAGTCAACCCATTTAAAACTCAAGGGCATAAGTTGTCAGACCCATCAGATTGTTAGCTTTAAATTATATCAACTTCTCTAATAATCAATATTAAGAATATTAATTTCTCACTATCAATACTTCTTAGATCCCCAGTATTTCTAATATATTCCTTGTGGCTTCCAATGTAGAGAAATGAAGCATACTTGGTTAGCATATCTGCTATTTCTTCATTTTTCCTCATTATTAATTCCCTGTCTCATCTCATAAAGGACCAACTGTGTTTTTTTTAAATAATCTCCACCTTTTCACGACAATCATTTCTTAAAAAATCTTCTTTGTTGCTTCCATATTCTATTTTCTCCCATTTTATCAAGTTCTTAGACGTTCTTTATTAGTTTTAAAATTATCTATATCCCGAGGCTTACCATTTATTTTAGCAATCTAGTCAATCTTTTCTTTGAATCTTAATAGTACCCTTAACTTTAGTATGCAGCCATGGCTGTTCTTCTTTTCCAGCAGTTTTTATTCTTCGTGGGCATGTGTATTCATTTAAAATCCTGATTTGTTTAATTTTAGGTATTTCATTGATTAACTGCTATCACTTATTTTAATCCAGGTTCCTAAGCTATGTTGGCCAAGTTGACTTTGCACCTGTAATTGATGTAATTTAAAATCTGAGTTTTAGCTTTAACCTGCTACTCTCAAAGTCAATATAAACTTTTATAATGATCATTGTTTACCATAGGATTCTTTAATACGAGATTACTATTTAACTCTGTCGCGCTATGCAGTATTGGATCAAAAATAGCCTGTTCACTATTTGCTTTTTTGATAAGTTACTTTAGAAAACTGCCTCTAATGGATTCCATGAACCTATCCTACAAGCAACTTTTGTAAATGTGGTTAGACAATAGAGTTTTCTAGAGTTTTCTGCCCTTTGCTGTTTCTTAATTCTGTTAATTCTGATCCTGCATCTATTCTTCTAGGCTCAGACTTGTACTCAATATTGTTTTTATCTCATCCTTTACTATCAGAGCGACTCTATTTCCTTTTCCATTTTCGCCTTATCTTTTCAGAAAGTCAAGTATCAGGACTTCCTGGATTTCTATCGTCGGGCACCATGCCACCACATTTCAGTAAAGCTGCTTTATCAAGCATATTCATCTACAATTATGTCTAATTTATGTATCTTGTGCAAACATTTCCCATTGTTATAGAAAGTAACATTCATATTATCATCTTACTACCTGTCCTTGAAGTGGCCTTTATTACAATGGTCTGACACTTTGCTCTCTTGTCACATGTGCGTGATTTTACCCAAGTTCTTTCTCTGCTTGACAGCTTTGATTTTTCTCTTTAGATATAAAGGACAGTAATTCACTGGTGCTAGATGGTGGAGTAGATAATTAAGTTGGTGGAGAGTCAAGTTGAGACAGACACTATAGATGCCAGCACAACGGTAAGTTTCCCAGCAGTATGGCAGGATGGTTGCCTATCCTAAAGAGAAATTTTAAAGGACCTATGAATAGCCACTTATGGGGGCTGCCAGCATTTTGCCTATAGTGGGGTGACTCCATGCTTCACTGCTGAGGGGAAGTAGTGTCCCTGTAGTAGCCAGCAGAAGGTCATTGGAACTGCAGGTGCCATGGTGAAAACAGGAGACTGCAGGAAGTGGAGGCTTCAAGGATCCGGGGTCCATCCTTCCTCCCCCACCGTTGGAGAGATTTCACCTCAGAGTCTCAGTTGCACTGAATATTTTTCTTATGTGTGAAAGTCCCTGAGATGTCCTATGTGCCTCATCAGTGCTCACCTATCCTGGTCATGCTGCTAACACGACAGAAGTGGCCAATCCTCAGATTGAACTAGTGAGATTAAGAGCCCACATGATATCCCTATCGGAATAGAATGCTCGCAGACTGCCAGCAAAGAAGCTGCCTCTAAGCACAACCAATCCCACTGCTAGCGAATATAGGATCAGGACTCACTTTCTGCACTGGGGCCCAAGTATGTGGTAAATTTCATCCCATAAATATGCCCTTATCTGAACCTTATTATCTTGATAATTTAAAGCCCTATCCACCCCTCTGGAGTGTACCCACCTAACAGGGAGTCAGCAAAAATGAAAATATGTCAGAAGCAGTAAAACTGAAATAAAAACAGAAAATACTGGAAAAACTCAGCAGTTCAGGCAGCATATGTTTTGAAATAACCTTTCATTTCAATGATCCATTCTGTATCTGATTTCAACTTGTTAACCTGAAAAGTTCACTCTTTCTATTCAAAGGTGCCATCCAACAGGATGTGGGCTTCACTGGCTCAGCCAGCATTTATTGCCTATCCCTAATTGTCCAGAGGGCAGTTAAGAGTCAATCACACCGCTATGGGTCTGGAGTCACATGTTGGCCAGATCAGGTAAGGATGGCAGTTGCTTCCCTAAAAGGACATTAGTAAATCAGATGGGTTTTTCCAACAATGGTTTCATGACCATTATTAGACTCTTAATTCCAGATATTTTCTTGTAATTGAGTTCAAATGTCCCCATCTGTTATGGCAGAATTCAACTCCGGGGCCCCAGAATACTACCTGGGTCTCTGGATTAAGAGTTTATTAGGTGATTGCCTCCCTCGATGAGTGTTTTTAGTTTGAGCAATCAGACTATTTGCTGGATTGGGAATCTGCTCAGAAAAATAAATATTCACGTATTCAACATGAAGATCTATTTCATTTTTCAGTTAAGATTTAAATTCCAACCTTCCCTACTGCAGACTGCCTGAACAATCGCCATCCCACCACTCTGAGATTCCAATATATTGGAGACTCAGTGTCAAAATCCTGATTGATAAATCATTATGAAAGAAATGTAGGTTTTTCTTCCTGGAAAGGAAAGGTGTGAAGTGATCTTTAAAAATTTTGCAAATATACATCAGGACAACCCCTAGAACCAAAATAAGAGAGTCAAGGGCACTTTGCAATTGTTGGATAATGAAGTCATGAAAAGCACTACGTAAGTACAAGTTCATTCTTTATATTATTCATTAATTCAGGATATAAATATCCAGCAAGGCCAGAAATTACCATCCCTAGTTGTCTAACTTTGAAACAACTGAATGGTTTACTAGGCCAGTTCAGAGTCAAGTATATCGATGTGAAATATATAGGTCAGACAATGTATGGCCAAAAGACATTCTTCTGCAATGCACAATAGTGAGCCATTTGGTGTTTTATAATAATATGACAGCTTTTCTTTTAATAAAACCAATATTTTTATTAATTTCTGACATACACATATATATGCATATAAATCTAAGTTTTAAAACTGAATTCAAACTTCCAAACTCTCATTGTGATGAGAATGAGATTATCGGTCCATGTGTATAGTTGCAAACAAATCACCAGTGCGGTAATCTACCCATTTCCCAACACTTGTGAAGGAATAAAAACAATGTAAAGATGTATGATAGAAAAAAAAACAAAAGTCTGTGGTAAGCTGAAGGTTAAATGACAAAAGGAATGATGATAAATTCTGAAGGGGTTGGTAATAAAGCAAGTGCAGACTGGGATGGAAAGCTCCCCACATGCCTGGATGGGTGCACCTCCAACAACACTCAAGAACCTTCATTCCATCCAGAACAAAGCAGCCCGCTTGATTGGCAGCACATCCTCAAATATCCACTCTCTCCACCACTGATGGTCAGTAGCAGCAGTATATACTGTGCAAAAGATGCACTGCAAAAATCCTTAGATGTCATCTTCCAAATCCACAACAACAACCATATAGAAAGACAGAGGCAGCAGATAAATGAAATCAATACCACTGTCCAAACCACTGATCATCCTAACTTGAAAATATTTTACCATTCTTTCAGTGTTATTGAATCAAAATCCTGGAATTCCACCCTTCATAGCATTGGGGGTGTTCTCACACCAAAGGGTTCAAGAGGAATCTCATTACTACCTTCTCAAGGGCAACTTGGAATAGGCAATAAATGTAGATTCAGTCATCAATGCCTTGTTGCGTGATGGAATTGTTTTAAATTTTTTTAAAATTGATATTGACAAAGTGTCAATCACTTCAAACAAATGGAGGGAAAGATGAAAACTGTGGCCTAGGATAATGGACCAAACACCACATCAGGACAGTGGACAACTTAACCAACTAGTCATGATAAGGGATTCAACCCCAAACACTAATCCATAACTCCCTTACTCCCAAGTGCTGTGAAGCAGCACCCTTCACTGCTAATGCCTGTTATTTGAGATTAAATCTTCTGAATGTATTGTTAAAGCCAGAGAGCTGATCTAGCAGAATGATCAGGTGCTGTTCATGGGCTTCATTGGAAAAGTGAAGGAGCCCAAAAACAGAGCATTTACAATTTCAATTTCATTTTCCCAGAATTTGCAGTCTTTTATCTTTACTTCACCAGGGAAGAAAATTAGGTTGTACTCTGGTTTTACTTACAAATTTCATTTAAGTACTTTTAAGATCATATATTTTCAGCAATGGTTCAAGAGGAACCATTTGAATGCAGGTCTGCAATTAAACCAATTGCATATACAGAGCAGTACCAGACTAAACCATGGTCAGCAGCTTTATATATTGCTCTTTCCCAGCATGTGTTCACCTTGAATACTGGCCTGTAGCAACCAGTAATATTGTTGGTGAAGAAAATTTACATTTTCCCACTGACATTTACCAGCAAAGCTGTAAACAAGAAGTGTATCATCTGAATGGAAGCTGATATTATGAATGAATCTCATAGCTTACAGTATAATATTTTTCCAACAGTTGCACTTCTTCAATATTACATTTTCTGAATCTTGAAGCTTATTCCAGTAGCTAAACTTTAATTCCCAAAGATTAATTCTGTATATTGGAATGCATCAATGGATTAACCAGAAATGATATATATTTACTGCAAAGATGTATACCCACACTGCAATTGCTAGATCAATAAAGATGAGGCATTAAAAACAACAGGGAGCATTTTATTATCTAATAATGTCACATTGAGGGTCTCATGTTGGGTAATTGATAGTGATGAGACTTATACAATAAAACATTGTGATTCAAAAACAATAAATACTGCGTCCGGCAGACAAGATAATGGCAAAGATTATCACCGCATGAACAATTCTATCATAAATTTTTCCCAATAAACTCTTTATACAAAGTTCTTTGCCGCAGTATAATTTATAGAAAAAAGTTGGTCTATTCAATTGTTAATAAATTGATGCACTTCAATACTTGTATCAATCATGCTTACAATCTCATTATGTGACATAACCTGCCAACTTACATGGTCTCTCTACCCCCATAGTATCAAAAAAATTAAGGCCAGAACAATTCCTTATATGAATTCCTCATATCCTGCTCTTCCCTCCAAAACCCAACTTTTGTGCCTGCATTCTCAAATAATCAACTGTCGTACGTATGCCTCTTTGTTCACCATGACTTTCTACAGTTACGATTCTTCTCAAGTAAGTTCCCACCTATATCTTCAATGCTTTAGATCCCATTAAAACCATTCCTTTATCTCACTTTGACCATACCCCAAGTGTGGTCCACTTCTATGCTCCCTTAATTCAACGGATGTAAACTTGGAACGATATGGTGGATGTAAAGGTAAAGTCCAAATTCTTTACTTTAAACTATTAGTTAAAATCTCTTTCCACTATATCTTCCACCCTCACCTGGAGCAGCCATGTTTGAATGGTGCAGCAGACTTGATAGGTCGAATGGTCTAGTTCTGCTTCCTCCTCAGAAAAATGATGTTTTACACCTTCCTCCTCAGAAAAACAATGTTTTATATCTTTGGTCCTTTGAAATAGCTTTGATAGTGCTATCACCTTCAAATGCGTGCCCTGTACCCTGAAACTCCATGTTTGAATCACGCCAACAAGGTATTTACTCCTCCTATAGGAATGATATGCTGTGTAATTGGTACAAATATATAAAGCCCTCTTTGTACTTCTTGCCTTTGATACACTTGATCATACTATCCACCTCCAAAGATTCACCATTGTCATCAAGCTGGACAAGAGTACACTAACTTTGTTTCCTTCTTATCTATCTAACTGCAGTTCAAGAACAGATTTTAATGTCTTCTCCTCCCATTCCTATATCTTTGTCACTTCCAAAGATCTATCCTCAGCCCCCTCCCATTCCTCAGCTACATGCTGTACTCAGTGACACTCAAATCAGTTTCCTTCTGTTGGCTGATGACATGCAGCTCTACTTCACCATCACATGACCCGATCTCGTCGCTAGATTGTCAAAACTATTTGACCAATATTCTGCACAGAATAAGCACAAACTTCCTCTTAATAAATATTGGGAAGACCAAAGCATTGTCTTCAGGCCATTCCAGAAACTCCATTAGCTCACCATCAGCTCCAAACTTTTAGATTTTAGATTTCATTGGCACTTGCACTCAAGTACAGACGTATAGTCAAAAGTGCATAATGTTACCAGATATGGTCCCATTTTAGGTTCCAAGGGATCTAGGTACAAAAGTAGCTTAGGTACAAAGTAATAAGAGACAGAGGATGAATAGAAAAATAAAGAACTAGGTAATAGTTTACATTAAAATCTTTCATAGTTTAAACTCGGAAAATAAAGGAATAAGTTAAAAGTTCAACAGTCTTTCATGAGTCCTCCGCTAATCTTGCTCAGCTGCCTGTTCTTGATACCACTGTCACAGATATCATCACTGCTGCTGGAACTGCTGCCTCCCGATCACCCCCGTTGCCTCAGCAACATACTCGGACAAGGTCCACTCTCATGTTGAGCTGAGACACTGCCTTGACCACTGAGAGACCAACTGTCACACCGCCCAGAGACTGGGAGCTACCGGGATTGACCGAGAGACTGGGCTGAGAGCCATCGTGATTCACCGAGAGACAGGGCCAAGAGCTGCCGTGATTCACTGAGAGACAGGGCTGAGAGACACCGTGATTCACCAAGAGACTGGGCTGAGAGCCACAGTGATTCACTGAGAGACCGGGCAGAGAGCTGCCGTGATTCACCAAGAGACCGGGCCGAGAGCTGCCATGATTCACCAAGAGACTGGGCTGAGAGCCACTGTGATTCACCGAGAGGCCAGACAGAGAGCTGCCGTGATTCACTGAGAGACTGGGCTGAGAGCCACTGTGATTCACCAAGACTGGGCTGTGAGCTGCCGTGATTCACCGAGAGACCAGGCCCAGAGCCATTGTGATTCACCGAGAGACTGGGCTGAGAGCTGCCGTGATTCACCAAGAGACCGGGCTGAGAGACACCGTGATTCACCGAGACACTGGGCTGAGAGCCACTGTGAATCACCGAGAGACTGGGCTGTGAGCCACCATGATTCACTGAGAGACCGGGCTGAGAGCTGCCGTGATTCACTGAGAGACTGGGCGCTGAGCTGCCGTGATTCACCGAGAAACCGGGCTGAGAGCCACCGTGATTCACTGAGAGACCGGTCAGAGAGCTACCGTGATTCACCGAGAGACCGGGCTGTGAGCCACCAAGATTCACCGAGAGACTGGACTGAGAGCTGCCATGATTCACCGAGAGATGGGATTGTGAGCTGCCGTGATTCACCGAGAGACGGGGTTGAGAGCTGCTATGATTCACCGAGAGACTGGGCTGAGAGCAGCTGTGATTCACCGAGAGACTGGGCTGAGAGCCAACGTTATTAACCGAGAGACCGGGCTGAGAGCTGCCGTGATTCACCGAGAGACTGGGCTGTGAGCTGCCGTGATTCACTGAGACACCGGGCTGAGAGCTGCTGTGATTCACCGAGAGACTGGGCTGTGAGCTGCCGTGATTCACCAAGAGACCGGGCAGAGAGCTGTCGTGATTCACTGAGAGACCAGGCTCAGAGTGGCCATGCTTCACCGAGAGACCAGGCCGAGACCCACCGTGATTCAGCGAGAGACCAGGCCGAGATCCATCGTGATTCACCGAGAGACCGGGCTAAGAGTCACCGTGATTCAGCGAGAGACCGGGCCGAGATCCACCGTGATTCACCGAGAGACTGGGCTGAGAGCTGCCTTGATTCACTGAGAGACCGGGCAGAGAGCTGCCGTGATTCACCGAGAGACCAGGCTGTGAGCTGCCGTGATTCACTGAGAGACCGGCGTGTGAGCTGCCGTGATTCACTGAGAGACTGGGCTGTGAGCTGCCGTGATTCACCGAGAGACCGGGCAGAGAGTTGCTGTGATTCACCGAGAGACTGGGCTGAGAGCTATCGTGATTCACCGAGAGACCGGGCTGAGAGCTGTCGTGGTTCACCGAGAGACTGGGCTGTGAGCTGCCATGATTCACCGAGAGACTGGGATGAGAGCTGCCGTGATTCACCGAGAGACCTGGCTGAGAGTTGCCATGATTCATCGAGAGACTGGGCAGAGCGCTGCCATGATTCACCAAGAGACTGGGCTGTGAGCCACTGTGATTCACCGAGAGACCGGGCTGAGAGCCACCGTGATTCACCGAGAGACCGGGCAGAGAGCTGCTGTGATTCACTGAGACACCGGGCTGAGAGCTGTCGTGATTCACTGAGAGACCAGGCTCAGAGTGGCCATGCTTCACCGAGAGACCAGGCCGAGACCCACCGTGATTCAGCGAGAGACCAGGCCGAGATCCACCGTGATTCACCGAGAGACCGGGCTAAGAGTCACCGTGATTCAGCGAGAGACCGGGCCGAGATCCACCGTGATTCACCGAGAGACTGGGCTGAGAGCTGCCTTGATTCACCGAGAGACCGGGCAGAGAGCTGCCGTGATTCACCGAGAGACCGGGCTGTGAGCTGCCGTGATTCACTGAGAGACCGAGCTGTGAGCTGCCGTGATTCACTGAGAGACTGGGCTGTGAGCTGCCGTGATTCACCGAGAGACCGGGCAGAGAGTTGCTGTGATTCACCGAGAGACTGGGCTGAGAGCTATCGTGATTCACCGAGAGACCGGGCTGAGAGCTGTCGTGGTTCACCGAGAGACTGGGCTGTGAGTTGCCATGATTCACCGAGAGACTGGGATGAGAGCTGCCGTGATTCACCGAGAGACCTGGCTGAGAGCTGCCATGATTCATCGAGAGACTGGGCAGAGAGCTGCCATGATTCACCAAGAGACTGGGCTGTGAGCCACTGTGATTCACCGAGAGACTGGACTGAGAGCCACCCTGATTCACCGAGAGACCAGGCTGAGAGCTGCCGTGATTCACCGAGAGACCAGGCTCAGAGTTGCCATGCTTCACCGAGACACCGAGCTGAGATCCACCGTGATTCACTGAGAGACTGGGCTGAGAGCTGCTGTGATTCACCGAGAGACTGAGCTGTGAGCCACCGTGATTCAGCCAGCGACCAGGCCGAGATCCACCGTGATTCACCAAGAGACTGGGCTGAGAGCTGCCGTGTTTCATTGAGAGACCGGGCCGAGAGCCACCATGATTCACCGAGAGACTTGGCTGAGAGCTGCCATGTTTCATTGAGAGACCGGGCCGAGAGCCACCGAGAGACCAAGGGGGAACAAAAACAAGAGAAGGAAACAGAAGGATTGGAGGAGCTTCGTTTGGAGAATCCTACTCCATTGCCATCGTGACCACTCCTTGGCAACTATTTGAAGCAGAACCAGACTATTTGCAACTTCAGTGGCATAGGTGATCCCAAGGTGAACTCCCAATCACATATTCACACCATCACGAGGCCTTCATAACAATTGCCCATCCCCACCCCAATCTCAGAATCTCTGCTGTAAACACATTAACGATTCATTTGTTATACACAGACTTGTCTTTTCTAATGTACTTCCAGCTGCCCTCGGACATAAATCTCTTTAAAGATGTCAGGTCGTCAAAACTCTGCTGGTCCTGTCCCAACTCAGGCTAGATGCCATTCACCTACTATGCCTGTACTCACTGACCTACACTATTTTCACTTTTAAAGTTTTCACCCTGGTTTCAAAACCTTTGCATTTCCTCGACCCAAACTCTCCATCATCTAACTCCTGTCAGTGCTCACCTATTTCTAGATCTAGTGGGTGTGGCTTCAGTGACTGTGCCCTCAGTTCTGGAATACCCACCCTACAGTTCACAAGACTAATTCCTTGGATAGCCAAATGCCTCGTGAGGACGGATTGTGGAGCATGCCCTGTATTCTCTCAAGTTTTGATGACTGAGAAGTGGTTTCATTCAGTGTTTTGATTTTTAATTGTGATGCAGAAAGGATGTTTTGCCTGGCTGGAGGGTCTAGACTCAGAAAACACAATCTCAGAATAAAAGGCAATCTGTTTGGCACCAAGGTGAGGGGTAATTTCTTCACTCAGATGCTAAGAATTGTTGGGAATTCTATGTGGAAGCTTAGCCATTGACTGTTCAGGCCTAGGATCAATAGATTAATGGATATGAATGACACCAAATAGACATAGTGTTTCATAGGAAAATGGCATTGAACAACATCGAGTCAGAGAGTCATAGAGGAAAGCATACCAAACGCCTTCTTCACTATCCTATCTACCTGTGACTCCACTTTCAAGGAGCTAGGAATCTGCACTCCAAGGCCTCTTTGTTCAGCAACACTCCCTAGGACCTTACCATTAAGTGTATAAGTCCTGCTAAGATTTGCTTTCCCAAAATGCAGTACCTCGCATTTATCTGAATTAAACTCCTTCTGCCACTCCTTAGCCCAATGGCCCATCTGATCAAGATCCTGTTGTAATCTAAGGTAACCTTCTTTGTTGTCCACTACACCTCCAATTTTGGTGTCATCTGCAAACTTACTAACTGTACCTCTTAAGCTCACATCCAAATCATTTATATAAATGGCAAAAAGTAGTGGAGCCAGTATCGATCCTTGTGGCACTCCACTGGTTACAGGCCTCCAGTCTGAAAAACAATCCTCCACCACCACCCTCTGTCTTCTGCCTTCAAGCCAGTTCTGTATCCAAATGGTTAGTTCTTCCTGTATTCTGTGAGATCTAACCTTGCTAATCCATCTCCCATGGGGAACCTTGTCGAATGCCTTACTAAAGTCCATATAGATCACATCTACCGCTCTGCCCTCATCAATCCTCTTTGTTACTTCTTCAAATAACTCAATCAAGTTTGTGAGACATGATTTCCCATGCACAAAGCCATGTTGACTATCCCTAATCAGTCCTTGCCTTTCCAAATACATGTACATCCTGTCCCTCAGGATTCCCTCGAACAACCCACCACTGACGTCAGGCTCACCGGTCTATAGTTCCCTGGCTTGTCCTTACCGCCCTTCTTATACAGTGGCACCACGTTTGCCAACCTCCAGTCTTCTGGCACCTCACCTGTGACTATCGATGATACAAATATCTCAGCAAGAGGCCCAGCAATCACTTCTCTAGCTTCCCACAGAGTTCTAGGGTACACCTGATCAGGTCCTGGGGATTTATCCACCTTTAACCATTTCAAGGCATCTAGCACTTCCTCCTCTGTAATATGGACATTTTGCAAGATGTCACCATCTATTTCCCTACAGTCTACATCTTCCATATCCTTTTCCACAATAATTACTGATGCAAAATCCTCATTTAGTATCTCTCCCATTTTCTGTGGCTCCACACAAAGGCCGCAGATCTTTGAGGGGCCCTATTCTCACCCTAGTTACCCTTTTGTCCTTAATGTATTTGTAAAAACTCTTTGGATCTCCTTAATTCTATTTGCCAAAGCTATCTCATGTCCCCTCTTTGCCCTCCTGATCTCCCTCTTCAGTATACTCCTACTTCCTTTATATTCTTGTAAGGATTCACTCGATCTATCCTGTTTGTACCTGACATATGCTTCCTTCTTTTCCTTAACCAAACCCTCAATTTCTTTAGTCATCCAGCATTCCTTATACCTACCAGCCTTTCCCTTCACGCTAACAGGAATATACTTTCTCTGGATTCTCGTTATGTCATTTCTGAAGGCTTCCCATTTTCCAGCTGTCCCTTTACCTGCGAATATCTGCTCCCAATCAGCTTTCGAAAGTTCTTGCCTAACACTGTCAAAATTGGCCTTTCTCCAATTGAGAACTTCAACTTTTAGATCTGGTCTATCCTTTTCCATCACTATTTTAAATTTATTAGAATTATGGTCACTGGCCCCAAAGTGCTCCCCCACTGACACCTGCCATGCCTTATATCTCAAAGGTAGGTCAAGTTTTGCACCTTCTCTAGTCGGTACATCCACATACTGACTCAGAAAATTGTCTTGTACACACTTAACAAATTCCACTCCATCTAAACCCTTAAGACTAAGGCAGTCCCAGTCTATGTTTGGAAAGTTAAAATCCCCTACCATAATTACCCTATTATTCTTACAGAGAGCTGAGATCTCCTTACAAGTTTATTTCTCAATTTCCCTCTGACTATTGGGGGGTCTATAATACAATCCCAATAAGGTTGTCATCCCTTTCTTATTTCTCAGTTCCACCCAAATAACTTCCCTGGATGTATTTCCTGGAATATCCTCCCTCAGCACAGCTATAATACTATCCCTTATCAAAAATGCCACCCCCCTCCTCTCTTGCCTCCCTTTCTATCCTTCCTGTACCATTTGTATCCTGGAACATTAAGCTGCAAGTCCTGCCCATCCCTGACCCATGTTTCTGTAATTGCTATGATATCCCAATCCCATGTTCCTAACCATGCCCTGAGTTCATCTGCCTTCCCTGTTAGGCGCCTTGCATTGAAATAACTGCAGTTTGATTTATTAGTCCTATCTTGTCCCTGACTGTTTGACTCGCTTCTGTGCTAAACTGTACCAGTCTCAGATTGATCTCTTTCCTCACTATCTCCCTGGGTCCCACCCCCCCACCTTACTAGTTTAAATCCTCCTGAACAGCTCTAGCAAATTTCCCTGCCAGTATATTAGTCACCTTCCAATTTAGGTGCAATCCATCCTTCTTGTACAGGTCACTTCTACCCCAAAAGAGATTCTAATCATCTAAAAATGTGAATCCTTCTCCCACACACCAGCTCCTCAGCCATGCATTCATCTGCTCTATCCTCCTATTCCTGCCCTCACTAGCTCGTAGCACTGGGAGTAATCCAGTTATTATTACTCTCGAGGACCTCCTTTTACAATTTCTGCCTAACTCCCTGAAATCTCCCTTCAGAATCTCAAACTTTTCCCTTCCTATGTCGTTGGTTCCAATGCAGGCAATGACCTCCTGCTGGCCCCTCTCCCCCTTGAGAACATTCTGCACCCTCTCTGTGAGATCCTTGATCCTGGCACCAGGGAAGCAACACACCATTCTGCTTTTTCACTGCTGGCCACAGAAACGTCTGTCTGTACCTCGGACTAGAGAATCCCCGAACACAATTGATCTCTTGGAACTCGACGTACCCCTCATTGCATTAGGGCCAGTCTCAATACCAGAAATTTGGCTGTTCATGCTATATTCCCTGAGAATCCATCACCCCCTACATTTTCCAAAACATCATACCTGTTTGAAATGGGTATATCCACAAAAGACTCCTGTACTAGCTGCCTTCCTCCCCTACCTTTCCTGGAGTTAACCCATCTATGTGATTGTATCTGAAACTTTCCCCCCTTCCTGTAACTGCTATCCATCACATACTGTTGCTGTTGCAAATTCCTCATTGCTTCTATCTGTCTCTCCAACCGATCCATTCGATCTGATAAGATTTGCAGCCAACAGCATTTATGGCAGATATAATCCGCAGTAACCCTTAAACTCTCTTCAAACTCCCAAATCTAACAAGAAGTACATATTACTCTATTAAAGGCCATTTTTGCTGATTCACAATCTATAGACCCAGAAAATAACACCGTCTTATTCCTCTACAAACACTGCCCCAGATTAAATTAATAGTTATGGCTTATATTTTAAATTTAATCAAGAGACTTATCTCCAAAAACATATAATCAAGAAAGAACCCACTCTTCTCACTACTGCAGATTCTCTGTAGGCCACACTTAAATATAATACAATACACTTATCTGCTTCTGTGTTGTGAACTTCGCCGAACAGTTCCTCCAAGATCAGTTGTGAATTTCACTGTTTGTTAATTTTCTCAGATGCACTCCGATGTCCAACGATACATGAATTCAAACAGCAAAGGCAGTAACTGTGCAGGTTCTCTCTTTCTCTCTCTCCCTCCTGCAATGACCTCACCATGTGCTTCTTTTGTCTGTTCTTCTTCCTTTTAAAACTGCTGTTGTTTTGACTTTTTTTTTCCAAAGTTCCAAAACAATGCAACAGCATATAAAACTGTAATTGCTGCTCCTGGAATTCGAGGAAATCACCTCCACCTAAAGTACCTCAAAAAAGGAGCAGAAATTTTTCCTGTCCTCCATCTTGAATAACCCAAAATTCTCAGACCTCTTTCAACATTTTATGATAAATGCCATTGGGTCTAGGGTAGTTGTCAGCTTTAAATCCTATTAATTTCTTCAAACCTAATTTTTTCAAATGTCACTTTCTTTCAGGTTAACATTCTCACCAAAGCCTTGGATCTTAATTATTTCAATGAGATTTCTTTTGTCTTCCTCTGAGAAAACATTCATAAAATCTCTGTTCAGTTTTTCAGCTATTTCTCTGTTTCCTCTTATAAATTCTTCTGTCTCTGGCTGTAAAGAACCCACATTTATCTTCATTCATCTTTACCTTTTTACACACCTACTGAATCTTGACATGTTATTTTTATGTCTCTTTCTGTTTTATATTCAGATTCTATTCTCTCTGTTAATAATTCATTGGTTCTTCCTTGCTGAATCCTGAAATTCTCCCTATCATCAGACTTACATTTATTAACCACTTCCTTTGAACTTAGACTTTGCTCAACTTTCCTCATTAGCCATGGTTCTCTCAATTCCTCTGTTGGCTATTTTGCCTTAAAGGAATTTATACCTTTCATTTGAAAAACAACCATTAAATCTTTCAATACGATCCATTTCCTATCTAATGTCAAACCTTCTAATGTGTTTTTCTAATTGGCCACAGGCAAGTTTCTTCCCATAATTTCATAATTGCCCTTATTTAGATTTAATTCAGATTGAACTACATCATTGTTGTCTAAGATGAAATCTAAAATAAGCTATGCTCTGTTTGGTTCCTCAACATATTACTTGACCTGCTATTTCCAGGATTCTGTCTTCTTATTTCATTAAGAACTTTCACCTTCTTCTCAGGACAACAATTAAAGCCATCCTTTGATCTTGAGCAATCAAACCATGTTTGCTTATTCTCAGGCAAACTTCAGAACATGTTACATGACCGCCTCCATTTACCTTAAATTACAGATGCAGTCACAACCTATAACTTGTAATAATTACATAAACAAGCTTTTCGGAACATAATTAAGTAAATTGAAAAATATGTTTTATGCCTCATATCTATACTTACCTACAACTTAGTATCATTCTGAATAAGTCTGAAATTATGACAAAGATAGTCACACCATCTTGTTCTCCTGTAAGTGAATTAGCCACCGAGTCATTAGAGTCAGACAGCACACAAATAGACCCTTCAGTCTAACCAGTCCCTGTCGACCATAATCCAAACATAAACTAGTCCCACCTCTCTGTACTTAGCCTACATCCTTCCAAATATTTCTTATTCAAGAACTTATCCAAACATCTTTAAAACATTGTCACATCCACCGCTTCCTCTAGCAGTTCATTCTACACCTGAACCACTCTCTTTGCAAAAAGGTTGCCCCTCAAGTCTTTTTAAATCTTTCTCCTCTTAGCTTAAAAATATACCCCCAGTCTTGAAATCCCTAACCCTAAGGAAAAGACACCTGCTGTTCACCTTATCTGTATCCCTCAAGATATTATATATCTCTATAAGGTTACTCCTCAACCACCTAAGCTCCAGTGAAAAAAAGTCGTAGTCTATCTAGCTTATTTTTATACCTCAAACCCTTTATTCCTGGCAACATCCTGGTAAATCGGAACCCTCCCTGATTTAATAATATCCTTCCAATAACAGGACGACCAGAACAGCACACTGTATTTCAGAAGAGGCCTCACCAATGTCTTATACAACCTCATGACATCTGGCCCTTGTTGCAGGTCGTACAGGGTCCAAGAATGAGAACACCATCAAAATAATTGTGAATAATTTGACATTCCAACAATGAAAATCCCTCCCTCTTGAAGGTACAGAATATAGGCATATCTTTAATAATAAGAAATTTACCTTTGAATGTTTCCAAGAGATTCTTATTGTATTTTGTACACAATCATGTTGGACTCTTGAATCAGTCAAACTTTGTAATATGTTTTGGAAATAAAAACAGAAAATTCTGGAAAAACCTAACAGGTCATGCAGAAACTGTGAAGTGATGAAAAGGCATCAACTCGAAGTATTTTTCTCTCCATAGATGCTGCCAGATCTGCTGAGCAATTGCAGCAATTTCTTTTTATTTTAATTATCCAGCCTCCACAATCTTTTGTTTTCTGCATTGTTACGGCTCATTTATAAATGAATTAAAATGAATTTTAAAAAAACACTCATTACACAACTACCTACAATTTTTCAGGGTTGTTTTATTTAAGAAAAAAATCTTAGATATACAGTAATCATCGTCTGCAACCATTTTCATGCGTAATGAGGAATTGGCAAGTGACTCAGATGCCAGATTTTGATTTATTAGAATTAGAATTAGACTTAGCTTTATTGTCACATTTACTCAAATTAGAGAAAAGTTTACAACTCACCAGTTACAGTACCATCTTACGTACTTAGATACTTAGATACAGCTTCTTAAGCACAATTTTCTGGGGAAAAAATTAGAATAATAAAGAAATAAAAGTTCAGAATAACAATCCTTCCAACCCAGCACATCCCAGCACCTAGCCTCCAGTCTGGGGTTCATCTTGAAGCTGCAAGTCCAGGCTAAGGCCACATCACAGCTGGAGACTGCCATGCTGGGCTGAAAGACCAACATGCCAGACTGAGAGACCATCACGCTTGGCCGAGAGGCCACCACACCGGGCTGAGAGACGACCATGCTGGGCCGATAGACCGCTACACCGGGCCAATAGACCACCTTACTGGGTCAAGACACTGCCACACTGGGCTGACAGACCACCATGCCAGGCTGGGAGACAACCACGCTGTGCTGAGAGACCATCAGACTGAGCTGAGAGACCACCACATCGGGCTGAGAGACCACTACGCTGGATTGAAAGACCACCATGTTGGGCCAAGAGACCACCTTGCTGGGTCGATAGATCGTTACACCGGGCCGATAGACCACCACACTGGGCTGACAGACCACCTTGCCAGGCTGAGATACAACCATGCTGGGCTGAGAAACCATCATACTGAGCTGAGAGACCACCACATCTGGCTGTGAAACCACCAGCTAGGCTGAGAGACTACCATGCTGGGTCGAGAGCCCACCATGTTGGACCGAGAGACAGCCATGCCAGGATGAAAGACCACAATGCTGTACTGAGTGATTGCCATGCCAAGAGACCACCATGCTAGGCTGGCAGACCGCCACTCTGGGCTGATAGACCACCATGCTGGGCCAGTAGACCACCACACTAGGCTGAGAGACAACCATACCAGGCTGACAAACAACACATCAGGCTGAAAGACCATCCCGCTGGGCTGAGAGACCACCATGCCAGGCTGAGAGGCCACCACGCCTGGCAGAGAGGCCACCACATCAGGCCAAGAGGCTGCCATGCTGTGTCGACAGACTGCCACACGAGGCCAAGAGACCGCCATGCTGGGCCAAGAGATTGCCGTGCTGAGCCGATAGACTGCCACACTGAGCCGAGAGACCACCACACCGGGCCAAGAGACCAACGTACCTGACCGAGAGACTATCACAGCGAGCCAAGAGTCCATCAAACTGGGAGATTGCCACACCGGCCGAGGGGTCGTCATGCGAGGCCGAGAGACCACCACGCAGTCGAAGAGACTGCCACGCCAAGCTGAGGGACTGCCATGCCGGGCCGAGAGACCACCTCACCAGGCCGAGAAAATGCCATGTCAAGAGACTGCAATGATGTGTCGACAGACAGCCACACTCGGCCAAGAGACCGCCACACTGGGCTGAGAGATCACTATTCTGGGCCTATAGACTGCCATACCAAGCCGAGAGACCACCTCACCAGGCCGAGAGACCACCAGACTGAGCCAAGAGTCCTTCACACTGAGCTGAGTGACCACCATGCTGGGCCGAGGGACCATCATGCCAAGCAGAGAGACCGCCATGTTGGGCCAAGAGACCACCATGCCAAGCTGAGAGAATGCCACACCAGGTCAACAGACCACCACGTTGGGCCAAGACACCACCATACTGGGCCGATAGACTGTCACGATGGTCAGGTAGACTGCCACGCTTTCTGACAGACTGCCATACCGAGCCAAGAGACTGCAACACTGGGCCGAGAGACCGCCACTCTAAGACACCACCACGCTTGGCAGAGAGACCAGCAAGCAGGGGCGATAGACCGCCACGCCGAACCAAGAGACTGCCACGTTGGGCTGAGAGACCACAACGTCAGACTGAGAGACCACCACCCTGGGCAGAGAGACTCCCATGCCAAGCCAAGAAAATGCCACGCTGGGCCAATAGGCAACTGCACTGGACCAATAGACCGCCATGCCAAGCCGAGAGACTGCTACGCTGAGAGTCTGCCATGGTGGGACGAGAGACAGTTCCGCTGGGCCAAGAGACTGCCACGCTCAGATGAGAGACTGCTACACTGTGCCAAGAGACTGCCATGCCGAGAGACCGCCATGCTGGGCCTAGAGACCGCTACACTGGACTGAGATACTGCCACGTTAGGCTGAGGGACCATCATGCCGAGAGATAGCCATGCTGCACCGGAAAACTGCAATTCCAGTCCAAGAGATTCCCATGCTGGGCCGAGAGACTGCTATACCGGGACTACTCTAAGGCCAGGAGTTCAGCACATTGTCGAGAGGAAGGAAAGGAAATAAAGTCACAAAAGAGAAGAAAGAGAGAAAGAAAGAAAAGAAATGGACAACAGGGGTGTTCCCTGGCTGGAGATTCCTACTTTGATTACAGAGTAGAATCTTTTTTGATGAAGTTATTGAGCAGTAATTATATAATTGTGATACTTGACATGAATCCATGACTTCACCGCATTGGTCTGAAAGGAAAGGAGCTTGCCAGGAGATTTCAGAGGCGTGGGAATTGCGATCATCTTCAAGAAAGGAGACAGGTCTGACTGTGGAAATTACAGAGATATTTCCCAACTATTTACTCGGAAAAAAGCCAGCACGAGAATGTTCCTCAACCACCTCTACACAGTGGCTGAAGCATCTCAATGTGGCTTTCACCCATCAAGAGGCACAATGGACATGGCTTTCAGTGCACAACGAATCCAAGGAAAGTACAGGAACAGCACAAACCTCTGTATGTGGCCTTCTTCAATCTCACAAAGACCTTTGACTCTGCCAGTTATGACACACTGTGGAATATCCTTCCTCAAAGGGCATTCTGTGTTCTATAGGTAGACCCCACAGTGCTGTTAAGGAGGGAATTTCAGGCTTGGAATGGCAATATAATTCCAGGATGGCAACTAGCTTGGACGGAAACTTGCAGCTCGTGGTATATCTTCTGTCCTTCTCTTTCTAGCTAGAAGTGACTCTGTGGGTTTAGAATGTGCTATCAAGGGAATTAGTTTTGGAATTAGGAATTTATTTTGATATACATTGTCAGGAGACTCAATGTCATCAATTCTTGTTACTGCCTTGAACATACATCAGGCATCACTTTGACGTAAAAGGACAAAAATATTTCATTTAATGGTTGAACCAGCCTTTGTATTATGGATCTGAAAAATAAATTGATGTGATATCTCTAATTTGAGTTTTACTTAAATAGAAGAGAAAAGACATCAATTTTCCATCTGCTGTGAGGTTGTAATGATTTTCTTATTGTCAATATTTAATGAATTTCACCACAAAGTCTAACCAGAAATTATTCTGAGATTGCTTCATGGAGCTCGAATACAGGATAGATTATGTTAAGATTTTAAAACCATAAGATATAGGAGCAGAATTAGTCCGTTTGGCCCATCAAGTCTACACCATTCTGCCATTAAAGTTTCTCAATTCCATTCTCCTGATTTCTCACTGTAACCTTGATCCTGTTAATAATCAAGAATCCATCTATCTCTGTCATAAATACACTCAATGACTTTCCACAGCCTTCAGTTTAACCACCCTCTGACTGAAAAATTCCCTCCTTATCTCAGATCTAAAGGGTCATGCTTTCACTCTGAAGCTGTGCCTATTTGTGGAAATATCTTATCCACATCTACTGTATCTTGGCCTCTAAATATTCTGTAAATTTCAATGAGATTCTTCCTAATCCTTCTAAACTCCATTGAATGCAGACCCAGAGCCCTCAATCGCTCCTCATTTGACAAGCCTTTCATTTCCAGGATCATTCTTCTAAATCTCCTATGGAACCCCTCCAATGTCAGCACATCCTTCCTAGATATGGGGTCCAAAACTGCTTCACAACATTCCAAATGCTGCCTAACCAGAGCTTGTACACCTCAGCAGTGCATCTTTCCTCTTGTATTGTAACCTTCTTGGAATGAATGCTAACATTACATTTGCCTTAACTGCCAGCTGAACCTGCACGTCAACCTTAAGAGAATCCTAAACGAGGACTCCCAAGTGCCTTGGTGCTTCAGATTTCTGAAGCCTTTCCCCAATCAGTTCGACAATTGGCTCATTTTCAGGAAGGAATGTTGCTGTTGTACTCCAATCACCTGCTGTTTCACTTAATGTATGAAGCCATGCTAATTGATTGTTTGTGTAATGAAGTAAATTCTCCCTCTGAATTCCAATCTTCATCAGGACACTAGAGTATAATACTGCTTGAATAATCCAGTGGCTCAGACAAATACTCTGGCGACACAGGTACAAACCTCACTAAGCCAGCTGATGAAACTTGAATTCAATGAACAAATAAGGTATTAAAATCTCATCTCAGTATTGGTAACCTTGAAATTATTTACATTAGCTGGGAAGGAAATCTTCTCTTATACAATCTCGCCTTGATATCATTTCAAACTCACCGCACTGAAATTGAATGTTCTCAGAAATGCACTACCAAGTTCTCCATTACATAAAAATGCTCCAAAGGTTAAAATGAATAAAATCAGAAGTTAACCCGGCATTGATCTAACCACTGGAAATGATAGCGGCAAACACTATCTTATGGATATATAGGGGCTGATGTCAAATTTGGAAGAGCTATACCTCAAACTAATTAAGCAACAGTCTGAAATTGCCATGTTTACTGAATTGTAGCTTACAGACACTGTCCCAGACACTACCATCACCATTCCTGCATTTGCTTTGTCCCAGAGCCAAGACAGCTCCAGCAGAGATGGACAAACATTGGTGTACATCGGGATAGATTTGCCCAGGATTTTATGAACGTTGACTCCTGATCCCATGAAGAATTGTTATGGAGCAGAAGGTGGTTGTTTGGCCCATCATGCTTTACCAGCTCATTAAGTGAGCATCATTATGTTGTGCCAATCTGCTGCTGTTTTCCCATACCCTTGCACATTATTTTTATCCAAATATTCATCCAGTGCCCTCTTGACTGCCTTAACTGCATCTGCCTCTACCACACCTACAAGGTAGAAAAGCAGGAGGCTGGAAGAACACAGTAAGGCAGGCAGCATCAGGAGGTGGAGAAGTCAATGTTTCAGATGTAACCCTTGCGGAGTTCTTCCAGCCTCCCGCTTGTCTACCTTGGATTCCAGCATCTTCAAGTTTTTTTTGTCTCTCCCACACCTACAGGCATTGTGTCCTATACCCTAACTACTCTCTGAGTGAAACAAAATTTCCTCACTTCACGATTGCTTCTTTTGCAGGTCGCTTTAAATCTATGCGCTCTTGTTTTAATTCCTTTTAGAAGCGTGTCAGTTTAGCCTATCCAGGCTGCTTATGATTTTGAAAACATCTATTAGATCTCCTCTTAGCCAGCTACTCTTCAAGGAGAACATTCTGAACTTCTTCTATCTAACTTTATTATTGAAACTCGTAAACCCTAGAACCATAGCTACAAACTGCTTTGGCGGCATGGTGGCTCAGTGGTTAGCACTGCTGCCTCACAGCGCCAGGGACCCAAGTTCGATTCCCAGCTTGGGCGAGTGTGTGTGTGTGGAGTTTCCACATTCTCTGCGAGTCTCTCGGTGCTCCGGTCCACCCACAATACAAAGATGTGCTGGTCAGGTGATTTAGGTAAAAACAAGGATTGCAGATGCTGGAAACCAGAGTCTAGATTAGAGTGGTGCTGGAAAAGCACAGTAGGTCAGGCAGCATCCGAGGAGCAGGAAAATCGACGTTTTGGGCAAAAGCCCTTCATCAGGAATAGAGGTCAGGTGAATTGCCCATAGTGCTAGATGAATTAGTTAGTGGAATGGGTATGAGTGGATTACTCTGGAAGGTCGGTGTAGACTTGTTGGGCCGAAGGGCCTGTTTTCATACCGTAGGGAATTTAATCTAATCTCTGTCCTGTATTGCCTCCAAGGCTTGTTTGTCCTTCCTAGTCTGGTAGTCCAGGTGTGAATAAACTAATATTTCATAATGGCTTAGCCTAACTTCACCACTTTCTCCAATGTGCTCTCCAGTGCATAAGACCATAAGACCATAAGACATAGGAGTGGAAGTAAGGCCATTCGGCCCATCGAGTCCACTCTGCCATTCAATCATGGCTGATGGGCATTTCAACTCCACTTACCCGCATTCTCCCCAAAGTCCTTAATTCCTTGTGACATCAAGAAATTTATCAATCTCTGCCTCGAAGACATTTAGCGTCCCAGCCTCCACTGCACTCTGCGGCAATGAATTCCACAGGCCCACCACTCTCTGGCTGAAGAAGTGTCTCCGCATTTCTTATCTGAATTTACCCCTCTAATTCTAAGGCTGTGTCCACGGGTCCTAGTCTCCTCGCCTAACAGAAACAATTTCCTAGCGTCCACCCTTTCCAAGCCATGTATTATCTTGTAAGTTTCCATTAGATCTCCCTTTAATCTTCTAAACTCCAACGAATACAATCCCAGGATCCTCAGCCGTTCCTCGTATGTTAGACCTACCATTCCAGGGATTATCCTTGTGAATCTCCGCTGGACACGCTCCAGTGCCAGTATGTCCTTCCTGAGGTGTGGGGACCAAAACTGGACACAGTACTCCAAATGGGGCCTAACCGGAGCTTTCCTCCTTCCTATAAAGTGGCAACCAGAAATACACACTGTACTCCAGCTATGACTTGACTAACAATATGTACAGCTCCAACATAACCTCCTTGTTCTTGTATTCAATACCTTGACTAATAAAGGTTAACATTTTTGTGATTCCCAGATGCTCACTGCAAAATTCGCCATTGAAATAATTAATTATTTTTCTTTCCTTCCTGCCAACATGGGCAAGTTCACCTTATTCTACAAAATGTTCCATCTGCCAAATTTTGTCAGTTATTTAACTTCTTTAACTCCCTCCTTTGACACTTTCAAAGAGTACGATATGCTGACCATGATCTCACACCATCTGTACATTGATTGAATGGTAACCTTTATTGTGGTGTCATTCTCTGCAGCTGATGGTGTTCCACACCAATGAGGAAGCCTGGCGTTCTGGCAAAGCTGAGTGTATGCTTCATCTGCTTCATCTCGTTGTTGAGAGAAGACTCAATATGTTCCTTTTTTCTGCTAATGAAGAGTTCATAATTTTTTTTTGCAGTGAACATTGATGTTAGAGATTTCCCTTACTACAAATGGAAGCATCCCGGTGTGAAGAAATTCAGGGCTATGGTCAGCCTCGGTGTATTATGCACAGTATTCTGGCCCTGCTCTGAGAATGCAGCTGTGTGTGCAAGAGATGGAAGATTTCCATGAGCACATTCCTTATAAAATGGATATTATGCACACACTCTTCAAGACTTAGCTTGCCATGCTTCTAAAATATCCAAAACCTTTTCCTTCTGTTCTGAATCTCTTAAAATAACTCAGGTAGGAGGTACTTCCTGAATTCATGTTCAGCTGTGTGTGTTGAAGAAGTAGTATTAACTGTGGAAGCAGGAAGGTTGCTACGCTGAAAAGTGGTGATGCAGACTGATATCCCGATCTCCCTAATCAGCATACCTCCAATTTGTGCCCCAACTGACTCAAAATGGCTTCCAGTGTGGGTTGTGTGTATGGCATTGATGCCATTTTGGAACCAAAATAATATCTATAGCATGAAATCCATGGGAATTTTACTAGTTGCATTTTTTTCATGACATCTAAAAAGCTTTAAGAAATGCTGTTTAAGACTTCTATCATGGTATAGTGTTATTGATCCCTGGCAAAGCTGAGTATATGCGTCACGTGTGAGTTGTCATTTGACTTTGCATCATTGGTTTAGGCGCAACATATATGGCGCTTAGAGCAGGGATAAATTGGATTGGAGAGAATTAATCACAATACAAAAATTCAAAGATGATGTTGGCATCATTTATAACAAACTTGCATTGTTATAACACTGCTGAATCTACTTATTTAGGAGCAATACGTGATGTATAACTTGCACTAGCTTAAAGGCTTAATTGGCAATCGCATTGCACAACGTAGAACATAAGCCTAAAAGATTCACAAAGTTTCATCCTTGGCTCATATCTGTATACTGCAGGTCAATCAGAGTGGCAGCAGGCACACTGTATTTGGTTCCACGTATCAAACACCAAACCAGGTTGCTACTGGTTGAATAACTAACTTTGAAAAAGTGCATGTGTGGAGGTAAGGTCAGAATCAGCTGTGTTGGTTGCCAGTTATCGTGCCCATTCATGACAAACAGCCATAGTAGCAAAGATTTGTAATGAGGTCAGCCAGGTAGACGTCATGGAATATGAGTTCCATGATTGGTCCAGAAAAACAATCCCAATCAGGGAACCCTGACTGACAGATATAAACAGAAATGTCAGAGGTTCTGCTCACTGTGAGATCTGGCTCTGAGGGAGCTGGATCAATGGCAAGGACTCTCCACATGTAAATAATGGATGACATGGTGACAGGATACCAGTCTCTGTAGAGTTATTCCTGTTTGAAAAGACATCTAGGGTGCCAGCCCAGTCAGCCAGCGCTCTCAAGTTAAGAAGGGAGGGAAATTTGAGGAAAAAAATGTAGAAGCTGAAAGTTCCTGACAACAGCTATGACCCAATTCTGACTGGGATTATCAACTAGGACCAGGAATTGTAGGCCTTGTTGTTTTTAATTAGGCATAGTTTTATTATCTAATCCGTAAATAGGTGTGTTATTTATGACAATGTCTATTTAACATCATTGCACTTGTCAATCAGCAGACAGAACCAAATGCTTATCCGTTCACAAAAGACTATTTAGGGAGTTCATAATTTGCCCTTACTTTTACTGTAGAAAGCATTAAACGTACAGAATCATGATTACTTCTACCAAGATGCTTGTAAGTTATTATGTCTCTGGTTATAATGCTACCCATGTCCATTTGCAAACATATCACTTACAACAAGCAATTTCCTTCAAATGAAATTTCTGGTATTCATTAGCTCTGAAAGCTTGCATAACGAATAACGTGTGGGTAATAGGCATAACAGAGGCACCAACCTTTTCTTATTAAACATTCTACATGATCCCTTGTTGTGTTCAATGACTAAAGTGGTTTTAAAGAGTGATTCATGAGACTGGATTAGGTCAGCTCTTGTGCAGACTGACTTATTATTTAAAATTAAAGGTCAGACTAGTGGGAATTTAAACTCCTTCAATCAATCTGTGTTCTTTCCCATCATGGCAACAAATGTATGAGTGTAGCTGTATAACACTGCTATTTTCATTTCTACGATCATAATTGCTACGTACTTGCATTTTTGACAAGTAGTATTTGTAAAGTATACCTTTTTTTCTGATGCCTCAAATACACCAATACACCAGATGTGATGAGATTCACAGCAGACTATTGATGTAACAAATATTTCTTTCCTTCTCTGCTTCAGACATGAACTTAATTCCATATGGCACAGAAAGTCCAGAATAAATATTTATCAATTTCAAAAAACATGGTTCCAATGTAACCTTCAAACAGCATTAAGGAGGCAAACAACGCGACACACTAATTATCCTCAGCAGTATGCGTGCAGGTATGAATTCTATTTCCTTGATTTTATATTAGAAATGGGAGGAACTTTGTTGAGAGTTCCATAAGAAATAATGTGACAGCATGGTTGCCTTTTTTGTACAGATTAAGATGCAAGATTACTTTGCTGCCACTAATCCCTGAGTGACACAGTTTCTATTTCACTCTGAATGCAGCTTTGACAAACCTGCAGCTTCCCAAAAATCTCTGATCACCCCCGCTGTGATCTGACTTGTTACTGCGCTTACCACACACCACTATAACCTTCAAGATTGCACCCCTCCTCCCCACCTATTTGTCATGGGCTTACACAGTCTTGGAGTCTTCACTGACTATCTCCCTGGTCGACTGGAAGCTTGTCAATCAGTTAATTTTGGCTTTAAGTCAGTTATCTGATCAGTGTAAGTTAAGTTAAAGTTGTGTCGAGTGAAGTAAACCCCCATTATACTGTGGAAAAGGATATGGAAGATATAGACTGTAGGGAAATAGATGGTGACATCTTGCAAAATGTCCATATTACAGAGGAGGAAGTGCTGGATGTCTTGAAACGGTTAAAGGTGGATAATTCCCCAGGACCTGATCAGGTGTACCCGAGAACTCTGTGGGAAGCTAGAGAAGTGATTGCTGGGCCTCTTGCTGAGATATTTGTATCATCGATAGTCACAGGTGAGATGCCGGAAGGCTGGACGTTGGCAAACGTGGTGCCACTGTTTAAGAAGGGCAGTAAAGACAAGCCAGGGAACTATAGACCGATGAGCCTGACCTTGGTGGTAGGCAAGTTGTTGGAGGGAATCCGGAAGGACAGGATTTGGAACATGTATTTGGAAAGGCAAGGACTGATTAGGGATAGTCAACATGGTTTTGTGCATGAGAAATCATGTCTCACAAACTTGATTGAGTTTTTTGAAGAAGTAACAAAGAGGATTGATGAGGGCAGAGCAGTAGATGTGGTCTATATGGACTTCAGTAAGGCATTCAACAAGGTTCCCCATGGGAGACTGATTAGCAAGGTTAGATCTCATGGAATACAGGGAGAACTAGCCATTTGGATACAGAACTGGCTCAAAGGTAGAAAGGTGGTGATGGAGGGTTGTTTTTCAGACTGGAGGCCTGTGACCAGTGGAGTGCCACAAGGATCGGTGCTGGGTCCTCTACTTTTTGTCATTTACATAAATGATTTGGATGCGAGCATAAGAGGTACAGTTAGTAAGTTTGCAGATGACACCAAAATTGGAGGTGTAGTGGACAG
>NC_057719.1:32837930-32844737 GCF_004010195.1 Chiloscyllium plagiosum
GGCTGGGGCTATTTTCCCTGGAACGTCGGAGGCTGAAGGGTGACCTTATAGAGGTCTACAAAATTATGAGGTGCATGGATAGGATAAATAGACAAAGTCTTTTCCCTGGAGTCAGGGAGTCCAGAACTAGAGGGCATAGGTTTAGGGTAAGCTGAAGGGTGACCTTATAGAGGTCTACAACATTATGAGGTGCATGGATAGGATAAATAGACAAAGTCTTTTCCCTGGAGTCAGGGAGTCCAGAACTAGAGGGCATAGGTTTAGGGTAAGAGGGGAAAGATATAAAAGAGACCTAAGGGGCAACGTTTTCACACAGAAAACGTTTTCGTACGTGAATGGAATGAGCTGCCAGAGGATGTGGTGGAGGCTGATACAATTGCAACATTTAAGAGGCATTTGGATGGGTAAATGAATAGGAAGGGTTTGGAAGGATATGGGCCGGGTGCTGGCAGGTGGGACTAGATTGGGTTGGGATATCTGGTCGGCATGGACAGGTTGGACTGAAGGGTCTGTTTCCATGCTGTACATTTCCATGACTCTATGACTCTATCTGCTCCAGGAAGGAGTAATGATTCAGTCCAGTGAATTTGCAGCATTAATTCATTAAAGCAAGACACCCATCAGGTGGGGAACAAGATGAAGGAGCAAAGCACAGAGTGGAGGGAATACATTAGTCATGTGAACTTGGTCAAAGCAGTTCAGTGAGTTGGAGAGCAGAAAAGGAAAGGCAAAGGAAGATAAAAAGACATTAAATCAGAATTAGGGAAGAGTTAATGTATGTGACCAAAGATTTGTACAAAAGAGCAATTAGCTGTGAGGAGCAGCTGGATAAGCCCAGATTGTTCTTTCCTTTGGAGGAGAAAAGGTTGAGGGGGGACCTGGTTGAAGTATCGGGCGGCACGGTGGCTCAGTGGTTGGCACTGCTGCCTCACAGCACCAGAGACCGGGATTTGATTCCCACCTCGGGCAACTGTCTGTGTGGAGTTTGCACGTTCTCCCCGTGTCAGCATGGGTTTCCTCTGGGTGCTCCGGTTTCCTCTCACAATCTAAAAATGTGCAGGTCAGGCGAATTGACCGTGCTAAATTGCCCACAGTGTCAGGGGTAAATATCAGGTAGGGGAATGGATATGGGTGGGTTACTCTTCAGAGGATTGGAGTGGACTTGTTGGGCCAAAGGACATGTTTCCACACTGTAGGGAATCTGATCTCTAATCTCATAAGTGGAAAGGGTGGTTGGAAAGCAGCTATTCTCCTTAGCTGAAGAGTCAATAATGAGGGGCATAATGTTAAGGTGAAAGGCTGAACATTTAGAGGTGATTGAAGAAAATTCTTTTCATCCAGACAGTGGTGGGGGTGTGGAATGCACTGCTTGGGAGGGTAGTTGCGGCAGGCAATCTCACAACCTTTTAAAAGCACTGAGATAAGTACTTGAAGTGTCACACCTTCCAATGTTGTAGGTCTGGTGCTGGAAGATGGGACTAGTGTACATTTAGTGCAGCTTTGGTTGTACAGACATGATAGGTCAAAGGGCTTCTTCTAGACTCTTGAGTCTTTGGTTCGATGAGCAGTTTTTGAGGAGGATATTAAAAGTAGTTACCACAAAGAGTTCGGGAAAGAATTGTGATGCATCAGGAGTGTAATGCTTTAAAGTTCTAATGCTGATTGCTAACAGTGAAACTTGAGGAGTTATAATGGACCCAAATGCAAAACTGAACTTCAACTCCAACCCAACCCCAATATTGTAAACCTGAAAGAAAAATGGCAAAGAGCTGCATTGTGGTGACCCAAAGAGACACCTGCCATATTGAACGTCAAACACCAAATAGAAGAATTAAACATCAAATAAGCTAGTGTTTGCATGTTATTATATTTGTGTAGAGTTCTTGTGAAAATTTATGTAACGTTAAAGCTTCATTTTCTTCTCTCGTGCTGCTCACGAGAAAAATAATGCTCCCCTGTTTGAAATTGGTGTTGATGGATGTTCATTGTTCATATGCAAATTTGCATCCGAACACACAATTTACTTTTCCGTTGTCATTAATTCAGCAGAACCAGACAAGTTATTCCATTTTTGTTCACCACTTTCCTGAGCCAATGAAATGTGATAGAAACAGTTCATAATTGCCTTGCAAATTTTTTGGAAGCATAATCAAGGTTCATTACACTGTACTAATTCTGTTGTTTTCTTTTTATGCTTTATGTTACCATGTCAACAAGAAAAGTATTATATTTGCTGCTAAAATAACCACAAAGTTCATGGCACTTATAAATTATTGCAAATGCCACAGCATCTTTAGGCTTGCACAAATGCACAGTTAAGTTTGTAAATCCAAAAGTTCCCTTTCGTTAAGGCTGGATTTCACTGCATCATGAAGGCCATGAGGTTACTATATTAGTGTGGTAGGTGTGGGCTAAACTAACAATGTAAAGTAAAGTCTTATCCATTTAAGTATAAGTAATGTGAGTTAATTGCTGTCAGACAATAGAAAATTCACTCATGTAAATGTAACCTGATTTTGATGTTGAAAATTCACCCACTTAAATTTATGTTTCCTCCTCAACTTCGGAACTGTTTATTTCACAATCTTTGGGGTGATTCATTAAAAAGTTATACAGTAATTTGGACTGTTCACTCATGCTCCCCAATACCCTGTCTGATTCCCAGCTTGCTTTGTTCACAAATCGTGATGTAAAGCATTTCTAAAATCCAAACATGATAGAAAGTCTAACACACAGCATGGGTCCTGTGATTGGAAATTATAGCTATTCCTATTTTTTAACCAATTAAATTACATCCCAAAATTTTAAAGGACAGTTTATAAGTAAATGTAAAATGCATAGAATTGTTTGAATGGTTCCTGATTTTATTTTATAATGTGTAGGCCATGTGAAAACAAAATGCATTTGTTTTTTTTTAAAAAAAATCAAGCTATGAAGGATTGGATTTTACTCCAGTGGAGTTCATCGTGTCTGCCAGAAACAGCATGGTTCTCTGGAGGAGCTCTGAGTTCATTTAATTTGAGGTGTAACTACAATAATTCATTTTATCCAAGCAATTAGTTTTACCCCACATTATGTATCCACAGTTATTGATTCTCCCAGCTCCAACTTGATGTTATATCAATCAAATAAAATATCACGAGGTAAAACGGTGACAATGAAAAGAAACAGGATTATATTACACACTTTTCTTTTAGAATTGTGAATATATTTCTGTTTAGACAGGGCCTTTTTAGTAAATGGAAATTGCTGCTTTACCTTGCTTGGATCCACTTCGGTCAGCACTGGGTCCTGTATTTGGAGTGTACTTTGGGTTCCTGGTTGAAGCACTTTGTCTCGTCCAGTCAAAGTTATCAAGTCGATCTTGTGTGAATCCACAGATCTTCTCATTTTCAAATGCACAGTTGAATTCGCCTGTTAACAAATACATGCAACTTCGAATCATTTTATTACAGCTGTATTTATCATTATATATTTTGAAAAATGACAGTCCAGTAACAGCTTAAATGTACCAGTAACTGGACCATAAAGGTTTGATGCAATAATGTTTATTACAATCCTGTTATAGCTGCAGATCCAGATTGATTAGCTTGGTAGATCTTATTTTATTTTATTTTGGTTTTAACACTGTGGCATCTTGCTGAAACATTAGAATACAATGCTGTAGATTTTGGTTTGACAATAAATAAGAAGTTTATTAACAGAATAAATGTGGATAAAATAGAATAAATCAAACCATCTTTTAAGCAAACAGTAAAAGTATAATCCCATCATTCCCAAAACACACTGTCATAAATGCAAAGAGAAATGACAGCCTATGCACAGTACACAACAACTCATGCATTATTCAAACAAGAGTCTCTGTCTCTAACAGTCCCTTGCGAGTTTAACTTATGAATTGGAACTGAAGGGCTCTTGTGGTGCAATGGTAGTGTTCCTAGCCCTGAACCAAGATGTCCAAGTTCACGTTCCACCTGCTCCTCAGGTCTGTAATACGATCTCTGAACAGGTTGATTAGAAAACTAGGATACAGTAAATAGGAATTGAAGGGCTCTTGCAGTGCAGTGGTCTGTTTCCACCTGTGAACAAGGAGGGTTGAGTTCAAGTCCCACCCACTCCAGAACTGGGCAATAACTTTTCTGAAGTGGTTGATTAGAAAAGTTGGATAAAAACATATTCAGATTAGATTTCCTACAGTGTGGAAACAGGCCCTTCGACCTAACTAGTCTACCGCGACCCTCCAAAGAGTAACCCACCCAGACCCATTTCCCCAACACTACGGGCAAGTTAGCAAGGACAATTCACCTGACCTGCACGTTTTTGGACTGTGGGAGGAAATCCCCGCAGACATGCAAAGAATGTGCAAATTCCACACAGACAGCCACCCGAGGCTGGAATTGAACCTGGGACCCTGGTGCTAACCACTGAGCCACTGTGCCACCCCACTATGTATATAAAGAATTAGCACAGAAGAACTCTTGTGATGCAGTGGTAATGTCCCTACCTCAGTACCAGAAGACCTGGGTTCAAATTTTACCTGACCCGAGAGGTGTGTAACAACACCTTTGCAAAGGTTGATTAGGAAAGAAAAACTATCAAGTTGAACTGCATGCAACTTCTTCCTGCACCTACTGTTCATATTGTAATCAATGATATCATAAATTGAACACCATTTCAAGGAAATTAGACACTTTGACATACAGGACTGCATTTGGTAAGTGCATTCAATATACATGAGTACAAAAAGATAATAAAACTGAATTGGTTCCATTAATCTTCCTCTACCATTTCATTATACAACTTCATTTGCTACACTCTCCAAAAGGTAAAATGAGTAACATGGGAGGTAAAAGAAAAGCGGTGATTAATTTGAAAAAAGAATTCAGAAAAATTCCTCCTTGCCTGGATAAGGTCCTCATGGAAACACCAAAAGATCCATTTTTATCTATGACTCATCATTAGACATATTGAAATCACCGAATTTACTCTCACTGTCATTGTCAAACTGTGCTAATATCTTTGAGAATATATGGCTATAGAGAACAAACTATTGATCAAGCTTACTTAATAACAAAACAATTAGTTCTAAACTTCCAAGCTTCCTTATTCTTATCATTTTTACTTTGTAAAGTAACCTGCGTAGCGGCACTGTATCACAGTCTTCATCTACATTGACTTCATATAAACAAATTAAATCCAATACATCATCAAAATATTCTGCTGGATCCATCAAACAAAACATACTACATGTCAACCCATGCAGACCATTATGTTGCAGTCACAGTTCATACTCTTGGTGACTCTGCGGACTCTGCGGATTCCTAGCATGCACCAAATAGATCAGATTCACAAAACTACCAGAAACTTTGTTATCTCTAAGCACGGCCAGCCTTAATGAATCCTGCAAGTTTGTTTTGGGAATTTCTATTACTTGTCAGAATTTTCCAAGTATTGCGAACCAACAGTATTAGACAATATAAAAGCAGTTTTCGTAAATGTGGGAGGGATTGCCACTGCTGGGACTTCGAGACACTTGCAAACCTGGGACCAAGTTTAAACCCCAGCTCCACAATACTTCAGATGTTATAAGCCAAGAACTGCCCTTCACTCTGTCATCCCACAGCATTACATCAAATGATTGAGAAGGGCAAGTTAGTTCCTCAGTTCACTTAGAGAGACATGAAACTTTTGGTAGAAAGAAGGACAGTGCGGTATCCAGCTGACCAGCAGAAGAGGCCATACCCCCATATTAGACAGCAGCCCACACTGTGCAGAGGTCCTGGTAACAAAGCCATGCCTGGTCTTCTGCATTCCACAAGGATGAGTGTCACCAACATCTCTGCTACCTCACACTCACAGGACCACCACTCACTTTGAGAAGAATGAGATGCAAACTCATTGAAACATATAAGATTTGGAGAGAATTTGACAGGGTATATAGGAAAAGTTGTTTCCACTTGTGGGAGAGTTAAGGACCAATGGGCATAATCTCATAAAAAGTGGTTGCACTTTTAAGACAGAGATGACAAGCAATTCTATCTTTCAGATGGTTGTAAATCTGTGAATTCTTTATGGCTGGGGCAGTAAATACATTGAAAGCTGAGAGAGATACAGCTATCTTTAAGTGAACCAAGGATTGTGGGAAAAAGACAGGAATGTGGAGTTAAGGATTATCGGATCAGTCATGATCTCATTGAATTTCAGAACAGACTTGATGGGCTGAATAGCCTACTTTTACTTCTCCTACGTCTTATGCTACTCACACTCATGAACCACAACTTTCAGTACTGCAAGTAACATATACATTCAACACTACATCTCATCCTCACAAGCTCCCATACCTTTCTGCCCTCTGCACTTCGTACTCACTCACTGGGGACACTTTATAACATCTCCTGGTCCTACATCAGCGCGAACTGCTCTTCCATACATTGTCATCACAGTCAGTGCCTCCTTATGGCTCATTATAGAAAGGTTAGTGCACTCTCAAGACCCATGTCACCACCCTATCCAGGCTGTCAGTCCTGTAATCCTGGAAGAGCACAGCAGTTCAGGCAGCATCCGAGGAGCAGCAAAATCGACGTTTTGGGCAAAAGCCCTTCATCAGGAATAAGGCAAAGAGCCTGAAGCGTGGACAGATAAGCTAGAGGAGGGTGGGGGTGGGGAGAAAATAGCATGGAGTACAATAGGTGAGTGGGGGAGGGGATAAAGATGATAGGTCAGGGAGGAGGGTGGAGTGGATAGGTGGAAAAGGAGATAGGCAGGTAGGACAAGTCATGGGGACAGTGCTGAGCTGGAAGTTCGGAA
>NC_057719.1:32845583-32902479 GCF_004010195.1 Chiloscyllium plagiosum
GTGCCCATGGCTACCCCTTTGGCCTGGAGGAAGTGGGAGGATGCGAAGGAGAAATTGTTATGGGTGAGGATCAGTTTGGCCAGACGAATGAGATTGTCGGTGGAAGGATACTGTTGGGGTTGTCGGGAGAGGAAGAAACGGAGGGCTTGGAGGCCCTGGTCATGGCGGATGGAGGTGTAGAGGGATTGGATATCCATGGTGAAGGTGAGGCGTTGGGGGCCGGGGAAACGGAAGTCTTGGAGGAGGTGGAGGGCGTGGGTGGTGTCTCGAACGTATGTGGGGAGTTCCTGGACAAGGGGCGATAGGACAGTGTTGAGGTAGGTAGAGATGAGTTCAGTGGGGCAGGAGCATGCTGAGACAATGGGTCGGCCAGGGTGGTCAGGCTTGTGGATCTTGCGAAGGAGGTAGAACTGGGCAGTACAGGGTTCCCGAACTATGAGATTGGAAGCTGTGGGTGGGAGATCTCCTGAGGTGATGAGGTTTTGTATGGTCTTGGAGATGATGTTTTGGTGATGGGGTGTGGGGTCATGGTCGAGGGGGCTGTAGGAAGAGGTGTCCTTGAGTTGGCGTTTGGCTTCAGCGGTGTAGAGGTCAGTGCGCCAGACTACCACTGTGTCCCCTTTATCTGCTGGCTTGATGATGAGGTCAGGATTGGATCAGAGGGATTGGAGGGCTGTGTGTTGTGAGGGTGAGAGGTTGGAGTGGGGCAGGGAGGTAGACAGGTTGAGGCGGTTAATGTCCCAGCGGCAGTTGGAAATGAAGAGGTTGAGGGCAGGTAATAGGCTAGTGCAGGGTGTCCAGGTGGATGCAGTGTGTTAGAGATGGGCGAAGGGGTCCTCGGAAGATGGGCGGGAATACTGATTGTGAAAGTAAGCTCGGAGGCGGCGGAAGAAATATTCGACATTACGGCATGTATTAAAATCATCGATGTGTGGATGGAGGGGGATGAAGGTGAGTCCTTTGCTGAGGACTGATCGGTCATCCTCAGTGAGGGGAAGGTCTGGAGGGATGGTGAAAACTTGGCAGGGCTGGGAGTTGGGATCTGGTGTGGGTGTGGAGCTGGGAGTGGGGGCAGAGCCAGTGACTGGAGTGGGTGTGATGGTGGGGGGAATGGGGGAGGGAGTCATGAGCAGGGGCACCTCCACACATCTATTAGCCCTAGCTCCTTATTCAGATCCACCAGTTGTCTAGATCTAAGAGATATACCCATTGTATTCTTAGCTATGCAATCTGTCTCTAGGTTCATAATACAGTTAAAATTTCCTCCTATAATTTTATGGCAGACCCCAAAAGCCATCAACTTAGAGAAAACTTTCATTACAAATTTACAGGGGCGCGCTGGGTGGGGCAATAAAGATTCAAAATTCCATATTCCTCTCTATATATTAGGGCTTTGTTCAGTATATTCCGTCCAGACTCATCTTTTATCTGGCTTAACATTTGGAAAGGAAGATTCTTCCGAATAAGAATGACTACTCTCCTACTTTTTGAACTGAAAGATGAGAAAAAAGCCTGATCAAATCCACCTTATTGTAGCTTTATGTGCTCTTTGTCAAGTAGATGTGTCTCCTGTAAGAGAGCTATGTCAACCCTTTCTTTTCATCCCCTCCCCCACTCACCTATTGTACTCTATGCTACTTTCTCCCCACCCCCCCCCTCCTCTAGCTTATCTCTCCATGCTTCAGGCTCTCTGTCTTTATTCCTGATGAAGGGCTTTTGCCCGAAACGTCGATTTTGTTGCTCCTCTGATGCTGCCTGAACTGCTGTGCTCTTCCAGCACCATTAATCCAGAATCTGGTTCCCAGCATCTGCAATCATTGTTTTTAACCACCGTCCTGTAATCCTCACAATCTCCAGATTACACAGACATGGATCCTTGAATCAAGCACCTGCCATGCCCTGGGGCAGGAACCTGAGCCAAAAAAGTACACTATTTATTAAGATCTTCCAGCTCACTGAGGATTCAGGCAATCTTATAATCTGCTGTGAAAGCTCTGCTTACATTTTAGCAGTTTTTGAACACCTCAGTTGAACCAATCCACAGCATTCTAAAACAATCACCAATATTCCAAATGAAACAACCTATAATATTAAAAACATTAATTTGCCCTCTCTCACAATGTTTCATGGATATTTTATTTACAATGTTCCAATATTCAGATCCACGTCTTAGTTAAACATTAATCAACTCTTCTTTTGACCATACTTTGGATACCAATTTACATTGGAATCAGTACATTAGTTTTTGAGATTACTGTTTACAAACAGATAAACAAGGATGAAAACATTATCTCTCTCATCTTCAGTACTGGAGGTAATGAATTATATAAATGCATCTTTAATCGGTGCATGCCATGTTTTAAATCAACATCTTTTATTTTTAAAGTTATGTCCTCTTTAGTTTCAAATGAAGTTTCTATTATAATGTGCACTAAGATCCTAAATTTGTGTGGGTTTATAATCCTGCAAATTAGGTTATAATGAAGCTTTGCATACATGATGCAATTTATTTGAGAGTTCAGTTCTACATATCTTTGACTTAAACACATCAGTAGAGCGTCTGTCAAACACAAAATGGGCAAATAAATCAAGGTTATTACCTTGTCTTCTTGATCATTATCGCAAGTAAATTGGTTCCCCACGTTAGTACAAAATAGCATATCGACACCTAATGCTACTTTCATTCTTGTGAAATCTTTGGAATACTATATGGGAAAAGTGCAAAGCTATTCCAGGGCTGGATTTTCAGAGCAGGGTAAAGAATCCAAAACACAGATAAATTCTGGTTTCAGACTCTACAACATGATTTTGGGACATAAATGTTCTAATTGGGAATCTCATTGACAGCTCCTTTGAAGACGCCAGCAGTATTGACCCAGAACAAAGTGGCCGTGAAGGTAAAATGCAGGTACATCACTTGACATGGCACAAGCTGGCCGATGAAACAAATAAAATAAAATTACAAAAAAAATCTTTTAGATGTTTCATCAGGGGAACCTGACAGCTAGGAACTAGTGTGTAGCAAACTATTTGGGTTTGCTGATTTGCCCTTTGAAAATTCGAATGTCAATATTTGAATGGAGGCCACCAGGCTGAACGGGTTCCTGGCTCCCTTAGTCCACCAGCAGCAGTTTGAATATTGAAGACTATCCTTGAGGTGTCAACATTTAGAGGCAACCTCCAAGACTCTAAAATTACACCCAGCGTGAGTCCCAGCCTTGAAGACATTTGAAACTCAGGTTTTAAGTGCAGGTATACCTATGCAGTTAGTGGGACTCTCTCAGGCTGCCTGGAGGAACACTGGTGCTCTACCTCAACCCTAGTCTGCCACTTGGAGGCAACTTGGAGTTTTTTGAGGAAGTAACAAAGAGGATTGATAAGGGCAGAGCAGTAGATGTGATCTATATGGACTTCAGTATGGCGTTCAACAAGGTTCCCAATGGGAGACTGATTAGCAAGGTTAGATCACACGGAATAGAGGGAAACTAGCCATTTGGATACAGAACTGGCTCAAAGGTAGAAGACAGAGGGTGGTGGTGGAGGGTTGTTTTTCAGACTGGAGGCCTGTGAACAGTGGAGTACCACAAGGACCAGTGCTGGGTCCACTACTTTTTGTCATTTACATAAATGATTTGGATGTGAGCATAAGTGGTACAGTTAGTAAGTTTGCAGATGTCACCAAAATTAGAGGTGTAGTGGACAGCGATGAGGGTTACCTCAGATTACAACAGGATCTGGACCAGATGAGCCAATGGGCTAAGAAGTGGCAGGTGGAGTTTAATTCAGATAAATGCGAGGTGCAGCATTTTGGGAAAGCAAATCTTAGCAGGACTTATACACTTAATGGTAAAGTCCTAGGGACCATTGTTGAACAAAGAGACCTTGGAGTGCAGGTTCATAGCTCCTTGAAAGTGGAGTCACAGGTAGATAGGATAGTGAAGAAGGCATTTGGTATGCTTTCCTTTATTGGTTAGAGTATTGAGTACAGGAGTTGGGAGGTCATGTTGCGGCTGTACAGGACATTGGTTAGGCCACTGTTGGAATATTGCATGCAATTCTGGTTTCCTTCCTATCGGAAAGATGTTGTGAAATTTGAAAGGGTAGAGAAAAGATTTACAAGATTCTTGCCAGGTTTGAAGTATTTGAGCTCTTGGGAGAGGCTAAACAGGCTGGGGCTGTTTTCCCTGGAGCATCGGAGGCTGAGGGGTGACCTTATAGAGGTTTACAAAATTATGAGGGGCACGGTAAATAGGGTAAATAGACAAAGTCTTTTCCCTGGGCTGGCGGTCCAGAACTAAAGGGCATAGGTTTAGGGTGAGAGAGGAAAGATATAAAAGAGACCTACGGGGCAACATTTTCACACAGAGGGTGGTACGTGTATGGAATGAGCTGCCAGAGGAAGTGGTGGAGGCTGGTACAGTTGTAATATTTAAGAGGCATTTGGATGGGTACGTGAATAGGAAGGGTTTGGAGGGATATGGGCCGGGTGCTGACAGGTGGGACTAGATTGGGTTGGGATATCTGGTTGGCATGGACGGGTTGGACTAAAGTGTCTGTTTCCATGTTGTACATCTCTATGACTCTATAACTTCAGACAATGGTGCCCAATGTATCCAAGGACCTGGAGACTGACTGGACAATTCGAGTTGGCTTTCAGCAATAGACCTCATTAGACCATCATTGAGGAGAATTGGCTCATGGCCACTTACTGGAGAAACTGAGGTCTGCAGATGCTGGAGATCAGAGTCTAGAGTGTGTTCCTTGAAAAGCACAGCAGGTCAGGCAGCATCCGAGGAGCAGGAAAATCGACGTTTCAGGCCAGAGCACTTCATCAGGAACTTCCTGATGAAGGACTCTGGCCCGAAACGCCGATTCTCCTGCTCCTCGGATGCTGCCTGACCTGCTGTGCTTTTCCAGCTAGAAAATCTCAACTCATGGCTACTTACAGGTGCGTGACTCTACTGACTCCTCCCACACAATCCTACCTCCAGGACAATGGTTTGGGTTGGTGGGCATTAAGGTTGATAGAGGAAACTGACAGGTCAGCTAGCAGTAAGATACTCTGCATCTACGGACTTCTGCGTTGGCCCTATCAGGGCCAAATCAATTCAACGCGTACATTCAGTTTCCAAAGGTATACTGGTGACATCCAACTCTACCTCTCATCCATCCACCACCTACATGCAGCTGAATTACTTCACTGACATCCAGGCTTGGGGGTTCCAGTTTCCTGTATTTCAACACCTGATGTAAGCATATGTGAGCGTAAGATGTATAGTTAGTGAGCTTGCGGATGACACCAAAATTGAAGGTGTAGTGGACAGCGAAGAAGGTTACCGCAGATTACAACAGGATCTTGACCAGATGGGCCAATGGCCCTCTTGAAAGGATGTTGTGAAACTTGAAAGGGTTCAGAAAAGATTTACAAGGATGTTGCCAGGGTTGGAGGATTCGAGCTATAGGGAGAGGCTGAACAGGCTGGGGCTGTTTTCCCTGGAGCGTTGGAGGTTGAGGTGTGATCTTATAAAATTATGAGGGGCATGCAAATGAAAAATAGACAAAATCTTTTCCCTGGGGTCGGGGAGTCTAGAACTAGAAAGCATAGGTTTAGGGTGAGAGGGGAAAGATATAAAGGAGATCTAAGGTGCAACCTTTTCACACGGAGGGTGGTACATTAATGGCATGAGCTGTCAGAGGATGTGGTGGAGGCTGGTACAATTACAACATTGAAAAGGCATCTGGATAGGTATATGAATAGGAAGGGTTTGGATGCATACTGGCAGGTGGGACTAGATTAAGTTGGGATATCTGGTGGGCATGGATGAGTTGGACAGAAGGGTCTGTTTCCATACTGTACATCTCTATGACTCTATGTAACTGTATTTAGATCCTAACAGAATCTCCATATGTTTTCTGTTATTTCCTTTGATCCATGAACCCATGTTCTTCATTTTCTTACAAAGAGGATATTGATTAATTTCCTTAACATATTTTGTGGGCAGCCCCAGAACAGTCCATTACTGCTAAAGAAAACTCATACAGGTCAGAGGTTAGAAAACCCATGATGAGTAACTCACCTCCTATCTCCTTTAAACCAGTTCTGCTGAACAAAGTAGAGAGTGATGGAATACCCCCATTTGCCTGGATGACTGCAGTTCCAACAGCATAAGAAACTTGACACCATCTGGGATAAAGCAGCCCACTTCATTGGCACCCAATCTGACATCATAGACATTCATGGTCCTTCACCACAGAAGTACACTGGCAGTAGTACATATCATCTAAAAGATACACAGCAGCTACTCATCAAGGCTCTTCGATGAACCTTCTAAACCTGAGACCTCTACCACCTAGAAGTACAAGGGCTGCAGGTATACTGGAGATACACCTCAAAACCACATCCAATCCTGATGCTGAATTACAGTCTTAGCTTGTTTTGAGAAGATTTGTAGCTCAGGTTGAGGTTTTGGATGGTGTTATTGTGTTGCGCTTTCGCTGTTGCTAGGACAAAATCTTAGAACTCCCCTTCTCACAACATTGTGTTTGTACCTCCACCATGTGGACTGCACCAGTTCAAGAAAGTGGTCCAAGGCAATTAAGGATGGGCAACAAATGCTGGTAAAACCACATCCCATGAATGAATTAGAAAAATCATACAAGTACTGAAAAGTTAATTGTTATGATGTAAGACATCATTAATGAAGCTCTTTACAGATCCAGTATTCACAAATTATATTGGGCTGGCTAGTGTTAATATTTCAAAACCATTTTTCTCATTGGAATACTACAACACATTATCTTAAGTTGCATTAATAATGCTGTCATTGCGCCGAAATAACTTTGCAGTCACACTGATAACTGTAGAACTCTGCCAATATCTGTTTAATTACATTTTAATTTAAGATGATAGAACAGATTATTACTGCATTTATTTGTTCACTGTGAATATTAGACTTTGTCCGCATTAAATTGTTGATTTATAATATGCTTTGTTATCACACCATGTTTTTAATGCATTAATACACAAAGAAATTAAGTGGATATTTTTAAACAAAAACAAAATACAGCAGACACCGGAAATATGTAATAAAAAGAAAGTACTGGACAAATACTGTAGTTCCAGCAGCATCTGTGGAGAAGGAAGCAAAGTTAATGTCTCAAGCTTCATGTGACCTTTCTTTGGAAGAAGATTTATACAGGTTCAAAATATTAATTCTGTTTCTCTTTCCACAGATGCTGTCAGACCTACGAGTTTCTCTAGCACTTACTGTTTTTATTTGTGCATTTCTAATGCTTTGGAAGCATAGAACTGAACTGCTCCCATGTTTAACAGAGATATATTCAATTACAACAATATCTTAACATACTGATAGATCAGCGATTGAATGTCTTGTGTTCCTAATTACTAATGATTTGGAAATGCCGGTGTTGGACTGGGGTGTACAAAGTTAAAAATCACACAAACCAGGTTAGAGTCCAACAGCTGAAAATGTGTTGATGGAAAAACACAGCAGGTCAGGCAGCATCCAAGGAGCAGGAGAATCGATGTTTCGGGCTTGAGCCCTTCTTCAGTCTTTTGCAGCGCCGCTCCTTCATCAGGTGGTAGATGAAGGAGCGATGCTCCGAAAGCTAGTGTGCTTCCAATTAAACCTGTTGGACTATAACCTGGTGTTTTGTGATTTTTAACTAATTACTAATAACAGTGTCAGAGAAACAGGAAGCATAAGGACTCAGGCCTTTCAATCAGGCCTCAGGACTCTGCCAATCAAAAGAATCATGACTGAACTTCTCTCTTAGCTACACCTTACATTATCCACATAGCTTTAGATTCCTCTCGTATCCAAATAATTTATCAATCTCTTGACTTGAAAATACTCAATTCCTCAAACACTCTGGAGCTCTCAGGAGGTAGAGAATTCTGTAGATGGACAATGCTTTGAGTGAAGAGATTCCTCCTCAATTCAGTGTTAAATGACCAGTTTCAAATTTCTAGATTCCCCACCAGATCAATCTTCCTCTCAGCTTTTATGCTACCAAGCTATCTAAAGATTAAATTATCTCTCATTCTTCCAAGCTGTGTGGAACACAAACCTATCCTGCTCAATTTCTTATGATAAAATAATTACTTTTCCCCAGAAATCAGCGTGTTGAATCTTCATCACACTCGTCTTAAGGCAAGAAATCCCTCCTTTACTTAGGACATAAGATGTGCACATAATACTGAAGGTGTGATCTCATCATGGCACATAATGATTTCATTAAGACTTATTCATTCTATTATTCTCTCATTCCTTTGCATAAAATACAATAAATCATTTGTTTTTAAATGTTTGTTACACCTGCATGTTAACTTTCTGTGACTTATGCACAAGGGCACACAATTTCTCCAGTTTATCATCAATTAAAAAATAATCTGTTTCTCAGTGTTTCCTACAAAAATGCTCACATCTCCACATTATATTCCATCTGCTACTTTCCTCAAAATGCACTTCACCTGAAAAAATTCAAGGATAGGTCATTCTTTCTCTGTTCATCATCTTGGAATTTTTGAATTCCAACATTTTATTTCTGCTCAAATAGCAGATGGGTTTCACTCAAGTTAAAATAAATGCTTTGCTGTTAAATTTGCACTATCTTAAATTCCAGTTCACTTAAATTCTGTTTGATTTTCTTTATTGTATCCAAGAAGTGTTCAAACATCCCTTAAAAATGACTTCCCTGATAGAATGCTAAGGATGCCGAGTCCTAGCTCAAACCTACATTTCATTGCACAGATGCTGTACAAAAGCCCTTAGTTGGAATAAAGCTTAATTTCTGTAATAAATCTGTTTAATATCAGACCAAATTTGGCCCTTCTCTGTTATTAATAATGAATTATCATTGGGAGGAACACTAACATTTGAAATTTTCAGTGCTCATTTATTACAGGGGTTAATGTCCATAGCAATTGTTAAACTCATCAATATGTTGAACAATACAGGAATTTGCAGAGTACACAGGACATTAAAAAGATTTTACTTCCTAAATAAATTTATTGTGCCTCTGCTTTCTGTGAACTGTTCTGTTTTTGACAATTAGTGATAAATAACTGAATTTTTCAGACTACCACAAATTTGGTATATTAAAAATAACAGTCGATCATGCTGTTGAATACATATTGCCAATATAAAACCTGCAGCTTTCTCTATACCTGTTAATTATACCTGCATAAATTATATTTGCTAACTTTCAACATTTGCCACTGCTCTTAATTTCACAATTCCCACTTCAAATTTTTCTCAATTAAAGGGCTTCATCCACCATTAAATCCACTTCCTCAAAAACACGGACAGTCTAGACAGTAATGATAAAAATATGTTTGAATTAGCGACAAATGCAGGAGGTGATGTCAGAGAAAGGGGATTTCTTTTGACTTTGTCAATTTATACAGAAGAATCCATTATCTTTCAAACCCAGAACAGAGTCTCTCTGGTCAGAACTCCCAAATATTGTGATGGCAATGTCAGACTTTCCAGCTGCAGCCCCCAGATATTTGTACTTTTAGAGTTAAGCACTTCACATGATTGTTCATTGAAGCTAGTGTTTAGTGTTTAGAGTTAGTTCCTCAGATCTGCTTATTTCACCCCATGTTTCACAACTAAACAGATACACAGAAGCAGCTTTACGTCAGTTCCCCAGCCTTGCTACAACTGTGACTTACCCAAATTTACATGGAGGTCATTGCATTCCTTTCTGAAAGTGTACACCAATACACTCACACACCCTCAGTCAATATGGATCTGGATTTCACATCGAAGTTTGGTAGCAGATTACAGTATAAATCAGGGAGACAGTTGCATGAAACTTTTACATTGAAATGATACTGTCTCAGATGCATATCATGATATGTACAGCTGTAGAATTAATGCTTGGGCTTTGGATGGGCAAAGTGGACACCAGCAGTTTTATTTCATCCAATCTGTTCAGTGTTCCTGAGAGTCTGTTGTGTGCTGCAGGCCCAAATGCACATGAAACTGGCTGGAGATTTTTTGAACTCAATTCACTGAGACACCTTCCAGCCAGGAGACAGAACAAACAAACAAACTTTCATCAAATTAGATCAGACAAGTTTTGATGTCAGGACCTTGAGGCAAAAGCAGAATATACTGAGATACTGTGTCATCCTGTCCTTCCCTGTTGCCTGGTGGAAGTTGTTATAAAACATCTTTTATCGCACTTAAATTTTATGTCAATAGACGGTAAGAAGTACACACTGTGCAAAGGGAAGGTTTGGACAGACTTAGTAATCAACGAGAAATGTTGCAACATTTTTCCTTAATTTCATACCTTCCTCACTCAGCCAACTGCCTAAAAATCTGGTCATGCCTTAGCAGCCATCTCATTGAAATGGGGATTTCAATGTCAAATGAATACTGCATTGAACTTTCTTGTTTGATCATTTCCAAATTTTGATGAAAAGTCATTTGCTGGAAAGAAACAACATTGAAATAACCTCATTGTTCTACACACAGAGGTGCACCATGTCCACTATCAGCAGCATAGAACAATGGCGGGAATCTTATTGGGATCTGAACAATGTGGGCTGTGGAGAAATTTGTGGCAGAATTAGACTAGAATTCCATAGAGGCCAATCTTGACATCAGGAGTATCTCGCTGCATCTTTTGGGGTGGATTGCCAATTAAGAGGGATTGCTGCTTGTTAAATGCAGTGTTGATGATCCAACACCCTTCATTAATATTCAGATGTTGTGTCAAATTTGCCAAACAAGCTAGATACTGAGAAAACATGACATGGAAATCGGAACCTGGTGGATTCAGCTCCCCACTTGCACCAAAGGACCTCCATGTTGGACATCGAGCAGCAATATTTTAGGTCACATTCAAAGGATATGGACCGCATGCACTGCACGTCCATGAACATTGGTATCTGAAATGTGCCGGTCTGTAAGACTGCTAATGGCAGATTTCCAATTCATTTACATGTACTCCTTTACTTCAATGCTGCCATGGATAACTATCATTGTAAAGCTGTAACAAGGACAGTGTGTGTCAAGGACTTACATTCATTTCCATGGACTCAACTATGGTGTATCTCTGGGATCTTTACTTACTGTCATAGTTCTCACTCACTCTCAGTTTACCTGAATGTCTTGCCTTGTCTTACCTTTGTGTACTTTGCTCCCTCAGCCAGAAATATCAGGCTCATATTACTGCTGTGTTGCTTTGCCTGGTTTTACGCAGTTAAAATCGCATAACACCAGGTTATGGCTCAACATGTACATTTGGAAGTACGAGCTTTTAGAGCATTGCTCCTTCATTAGGTAACTAGTTATGATTTTTAACTTTGTCCACCCCAGTCCAACACCGACACCTCCACATCGTGGTATTACACTGTCACAAAGCCAAGAAGCTTTTCATGGTATTGAGCTAGCCTCAGTAAAGCCAAGGGAGATAACCTTTGCTCAGGGACCCCAGCACAATAAGTCAAGACCAGCCTCTGATGCCAGTCCTGGAACTTGGAAATAGTCAGTTAGTCACTTGGGGTGGTGAGAGTCAGGATGGTCTCCACATAATGAATGAGGAGCTGAACATCAGACAGCCCACCACCCAACTTGAGGTTTACTGTCCTGCTGGGGGGAGCTACTTTACTCCTGGAATGAGAAAGAGACGCATATTAAGGGAGATGAAAGTGCATGGTACAGCGGTTATGTTTGTGCAGGTCAAGAGGTGTCCCAAGTGAGTAAGTAGGCAGCACAGGGTTAGTGATTTTGGGGATTGGGCTGCGTGACAGTGAGTGAGGGAAGATGTTACAGCCAATAGTGGAAGTGGTACAGTGGTACAGGAGCAGAGGTGGAATAGGTGGGAGGTATCGGATGGTGGCAATTACAATGGTGGAAAGATGAAGGTCATTGACCATCCTTCATCCTGTACATTTCTTCAAATGGATGTGAATGGTTTAACACAGATGGCAACCTTGGACCAAGCTGCAAGGTCTGGTGATGTGACCTCCATTGGTGGGCCTTAGCGAAGAGGAGCTCCTGCCTCTGCATCACCCATCCCAGCAGGAGCTCCAGGCTCCTTCCTGCACATTGGGTTACTGATTTCCCATTGGCTGCCATGTGCGAGGCAATTGTCAGGAACTATGCAGAGCAGCTCTGGACTAACAGTGCTTACCCAGGTGCATAATACACTTTTACGCATGGTACAGGCAAAGGATGTCAGTGAATTCCAGGATAACTGGTGAATAAAAAATGGCCTGGGTATGACATTGTAAACTCGGGTTGCAACTGGATGTAATGGATGTCGATTAAGTAGTTAATGAAGTGAGTGTGTTAAAATACAGTGAGAAAACTTGCTGTGCTCCGCAACAGAAATTGCTGCAGAAATTTGACCCAGCTCAGACTTAACCAAACAAACATAAGATACAGCCTTATGTTTTAGGTGCCCTATTTTGTGTTGTCTTATTCACAATATATCATCACAGTCTACAAGATGTCAGTAGAACTTAGTCTTTGGAAGCTCGTGGTTGGGTTTGATAAATATTATTTTTTTAAAATGATTATATTTTTAAAAATCTCTGTTGCTTAGGGAGTGAAGACATAGCTGCAGACTCACTATGCACCCAGTGTATTCTGTTGACATTCGTAAAATTAATTGTTGTGACTCCCATTGCTCCTATTATCTACTTGTAGAAATAAATCGGTCAACCTGGATTAACATAATACCATAAAGCATAAGGGCAGAAGTAGCCATTCAGCCCATCAAGCCAGTTCTGCTGTTCAATCAGGTCACATGTGATCTGATTATCCTCAACTATATTGGCCTGTCTTTTCCCTGTAATCTTTGATTTCCTTACTGATTGGAAGTCTGTCTATCTCAACTTTGAATATAGTTAACAACCCAGTCTCAACAGCCCTCTGAGGTAAAGAATTTCACAGATTCACTATCCTTAGTGAAGGAAGTCCTCCTCATCTCCATTTCAGATGTGCAATTCCTTATTCTGAAATGATGCCCTTGACATTCCCCACAAAGGGAAACAGTCTTCCAACATTTACCCTGTCAAGTCCCCTAAGAATCATGTATGCTTCAATAAGATCATCCTTCATTCTTCTATAATCCAGTGAGTATAGATCAATCTATTCCACCTCTCCACATAAAACATAAAATTTCTCTCTGAACCCTGGAGCTGAAATGAGTTGCTCTTCCCTGTCGATCATGAGACACTGAACTGAGCACCCCAATTACCTTCTGCAAGCAGTGACATCAGCATCAGGTCCAAGCACGTTTGGACATTTGAAGGAAATTTGTGTCAAGATAGGAAGATAGGGATCAGCAAATCCAAATGTCACACTGCACACAGTGAAACCTACAAATAACAGAACCTCCCAGTATTAGAATAAAACAAAGAATTGCAGATGCTGAAAATCCAAAACAAAAACAGACATTGCTGAGAAACTCAGCAGATCTTGCAGCATCTGTGGAGAGAGAAACAGAATTAACATTTTAAGTCCAGTGACCATCCTTCAGAACTGATAGTAACTAAGAAAAGTTGTTTTATATGTAAAGGTGGATCATAAGCCACCATTTCTGCCATCTCTAGCAGAATGCCACTACAAGACACATTTCTCCTGTCTTCCCTTGTCAACATTTCATAGGTTCCCCTCAGGACACCTTGATCTACGCTTCCTCCACTCCCAACACCATCCACATCTCTATGGCACCTACCGATGCAATTGTTAAAGGTATAACAATTGCCCATTTGTCTACTCACTATCTAAGGCTCGAGATCAACCTTCCAGATGAAGCAGCAATTTACCTCGACTGCACTCAAACTAGTTTACTGTGCTTGCTGCTCACAATGTGGTCTCCTCTACACTGGGGAGATAAAACGCACACTGGATGACTACTTTGCTGAACACCTTTTGTCTCGCTACCTGTCATTCTTTCTCTCTCTCTGGGCTCCATTTCTGCCCATCTGCACATTCCTTTGCCACCGCACCCCACTCCTGACCTTTAGCTTATATACCATGTTTTCCTGGCTACTTCTGAAGAAAGGTCACTGAACCTGAAACATTAAGTCTGCTTCTTCTCCACAGTTGCCAGACTTGCTGAATTTCTCCAACGATTTCAGTTTTTGTTTTCCCTACACATTAGTATAAATCTTTAAATAATCCACAACATGTGGACTGTTCCCTCAGTTAGTTCACCCAGATCACTAACACAGATATTATTGACTAATAATCCTCACAGAAATTCCTGCAGGACTCTGCATTATCAAGTTCCATGCAAGAGGACGACTATTAATAACAATCTTCTGATTGCTAACATGCAACCAATTTTTTATCTCTCCTGTAGTCTGCTCTTTCAGTCCTAAATTATCAACATGATGTTAATGGTATTCCGTCTAGGTAATGATCATTTGCAAGTGACAAACAAATCGACTGCTTCAGAATAGTTAACTGAGAGAGCTTAAAAAGTTTGAAACCAAAGTCTAATGAAAAAATCAGACATCATTTGGGGAGTACACATTTTCAAGGTATTTCTTCAAAAGATTTTTTAAAAGTCTTTTTTAATGCTACCTAATATGAAAATTTCCACAGGGTGCTGGAGTTGGCACACATGAAAGTGAAGGCATCTTTGTTTGAAAAATTGTGCTTTGTAAATACATGGTGGCAGACCCCAATTCAAAATTTAACAAATCACATAATTATGGTCACAATCCTCCAACCAGAAAAAGAACCAAATAGTACAAATAGATTGGTGAGTCCATAGAAGAAAAGAAAATGCACTTACCTAAATGTGGATTCGTCATGGGAGCTATAAATAAAACAAAAAGGAATTTTGAGCCCCTTGCACATTATTACACTATTTCCACAACTCTACATATTTCTGTTCATTCCAGTTTGTCATGTGTCACTTAAAACCAAAACAAGCCAAATATATTTTACCATATTAATTCATTCACACTTACCTAGCCTTGAGATCAGTGCTACCATAGTCCCATTAAGCCAATATTTTAATTCAAACATTTCTTTTGAAACGGAGAACCAAAGGTTAGAGATTAGTTTAAGTGATGACAGTTAGCTACAGCACATCATTAAATGCATAACATAAAAGCAGTGTTAATTCTTGAAACACCTTTTCAGTTCCTTTTCTTTAACATTACAATAGTTTTTGCTTCAACCTTTTCAAATACTATCACAAGTCATAGCTCTTTGTGAATTTAAGCTTGTTCTTCATCTGCTGAGATATTCTTCCAATGCGTCCTGGGAATTCAGAGAAAACTGCTCACATTGTTATTATATACTTTTTAATTCTCTCTCATGTTTTCACATAATCATTGTTTCTGGACGGCAGCAGAATAATGATGCACTGGGTTACAAGGCTGATAATTCTTTTTGTACTGTCGCTTCTATCAATGAAGAACATTGTGTGGGCCATGTGTGTACAAGTGGCATCACTATCTGCCCTGGGGAAATTACTGTAAATCTGCACAGCACCAGTAGAAATGAAATGCTGCACAAAACAATTTCTCCCCCCATATATTTAGCAATCAGATGAAACTATTAAACACTAATGAACAGATAGATGATCATGTTTATGCATATTACAAAAGTTTTAAACTTAACAAACTTCCTTGTGAACTGGAAAGCAACTATACGAGAAGTGAGTGGGAAAAAAGGGAAAAGAATTGATTTAATTTGGGTATTTATTGAGAAAATTAGTTGATAATAGGAGTCAAGGTTTAAGGAAACAGGCATTGCTCAGACTGGAGGAAGGTTGGAAGTGATGTGACAGAAAGTACTAATTTCTAACTTTGGTTCTTGATGTTTTTAAGAGATTGGGATTAACAACACAATATGTTTGGTAAAGAAAAGAATGTGATTGTGCTTTGATGTGAAAGATATGAAAAGTGTGACTGAACAGAGGAATATAAAAGTACAAAGATGGAAACATCTGAAAGTATGGAATCAGGTCGATAAATCCAGAAGAAGACCAATAGCATGTTGAATTTTACACCGAGGAACGTTGTGAAACAAGTGTGAAAAAGCAAGTGTATGGTGTGCTGAAACGTCCAATTCCTGCTCCTCGGATGCTGCCTGACCTGCTGTGCTTTTCCAGCCCCACACTCTCGACTCTAATCTCCAGCATTTGCAGTCCTCACTTTTGCCTAGTAAAAAAGCAAGTGACTGTTGAAAAACCATGTTTAGCATACCCAATGACAGAAAAGCCACTTTAGCCAAATATTGTGCTCCACTGATTGACCCAGACGTTGCCAGAGATAGGAACAGTAATTAGGAGAAGAAATACGAGGTACTGGCAATATTTCCATTGGAACAGATGAGGCTAAATGGAGGTTGAATTGAATACATTTATTAAATTACAGCGAACCTTGTGAAGAATTATTTAACTGGCATCTGGAGGAAGCAGCAAGTGACCCTCAGTCTTTTTTTGAATGAGAGATTGTGGAAGTTTGCCTTCTTAAAGGATTGTTAAACTATATTTCACATTTGACTCCAAGATGAGCTCCTGGCTACATAGCGATAAATTCAGTAAGATCGCCTTTCTACTATGCTATCATTTCTCGACCATATCCTGTTTTCGGCTATTCTATTACTGAATAATCACTCATACTTTTCTTATCTCTGGACTCATTTATGCCAGTATATCACTGGCTGGTTTCCACATCATATCCTTTGTAAGCTTGAACTCACCAAACATTCTGCCTTCCCTGTCCTGAAATGCATCGAATCATATGTAACCCCTGTGCTTGCGAACCGAAAATAGTTACTGGGCAAACATTATCTTGGTTTAAAATTCTATCCTTTTTTTCACATTCTTCCAAGACTCAAGCTTCATTATCGCTGTAATCTCCTCCAGCTCTACATCCCTCCGACATATCTTTGTTTATCTAAATCTAGCCTCTCTAATATACTTGAATTTTAATCCATCATTAGAGGCCACACCTGGTCCTAAGATCTGGAAATCCTTCTTCACATGTCTCTGACTCTTTACCTCTCTTTCTTCCTCAAATATTTCCGTTAAAACCTTCTGCTTTGACAAAGCTTTTGGCCGTCTATTCTCATTATCATCTATGTGGCTTAGTGTCTAATTTGCTATGTAATGCTTCTGCAAAAGCCTAGGAACATTTTCTTATGTTAAAAGTGCTTTATAAATATATGACTTTATTGAAAGAAAGTGTTTGAGGCAAAAATGATTGAATCTTTCCAGAAAGAAATCAATAAGTATTTGAAACAAAGGGCTACAGGATGAGAACACGGCCAAAAGAAATAAAGCAAATAGGTTCTGTTTTAATTGCTCTCATAAGGAATTGTCACACAAGATGAATTGACAGGCCTCGATGTTATCAATTTCTGTAGTACGTTTCACAATGTCTCAAAAACATTTTGCAACACTTACTTGAAGTACAGGGAATGTGTTACCGGCAATACAACAGCCAATAATAATCAACCGCTCAATTAATGGACAAATCATGCAGCACAATTCATATTTCTAAATGGAAAGGGATATGCAAGAGTTTACTGGTTGATGTCAAAGTGTAATCCTTCTTGCATGACTTTGCACAACAAGTCAGTGAAATGAATAACAGGAAACAAAAACATTTTTGATTAAATTCTAAAGAAAGACTTTCAACTGAATATGTAATGGAATGAAATTCCTTTTCTCTAAAAAAAAATCAAAGCTTGTTAGGATTCTGCAAAGTATCAAAACCAAACAGTGCTATTAATCAAATAGACATGGTATAGTCAAAATAAAAGATCTGTGCAAAATGATGTTCCACATAGATTCCACACTTTGTTATAAAGCCTCATTAGGAGGTATCTCAGCTAGGCATGTGTGATTTCATTCAACCAGCCATTCAACTGTTAAGGTAGTATTCGAGACCGGAATTTACAGAAAGAAAGTCTGCTGATGTGCAGTGTCATGTGATTTAACTTTAAGATTGAAACAAAATGTGATCTATCACTGGTTATCTTGATCCAAGGCTGTCATTGATAGGCCAGTGAGGCCTTGGCGATGTAACATCATGTTCAGCATTGAAAGGAACTAGATGTAAAAGAAGCTGGTAACCTTGTGGCTGCAGGCACACTGATTAATCACAGAAGGAGAGCTGCAGCCAAGAGAAGAATAGCAGCCAAAAAAGGAGCGTGACTCATTTGCAGAACAAATCATCTGTTTTCAGCTCAGGACTAGTTATTTAAGGGCGACAGAACCTCATCTTTAGTGGAATATTTAAGAAAGCCTAAAACCCTTGTTGGGTGGACGTTTAAGGGATGGAAAATGTGTTGCTGGAAAAGTGCAGCAGGTCAGGCAGCATCAAAGGAGCAGGAGAATCGACGTTTTGGGCATAAGCCCTTCTTCAGGAATCAGGAGGGTGTGCCAAGCAGGCTAAGATAAAAGGTAGGGAGGAGGGACTTGGGGGAGGGGCGTTGTTTACCTATCGCATTCCCAATGCCCCTCCTCCAAGTCCCTCCTCCCTACCTTTTATCTTAGCCTGCTTGGCACACCCTCCTCATTCCTGAAGAAGGGCTTATGCCTGAAATGTCGATTCTCCTGCTCCTTTGATGCTGCCTGACCTGCTGCGCTTTTCCAGTAACACACTTTTCAGTTCTGATCTCCAGCATCTGCAGTTCTCACTTTCTCCTGGATGTTTAAGGGAGTCCAATGCATTGTTGCAAAAATATCTATGGAGTCTGGCGCATCATCAGAAAAATTGTGGGAGCCTGACCCATCATCAAAAAAAAAGTCTGCAATAAAAAGGAGTTTATGACTCATGCAACTATATAACAATTTAATAAGCTGAGTACTGCATTGTTAAATCATCTTTATTCAGAGGCTAAGGAGAGCTAATTTCTGGTTGAAAGATATAATTCTGTGTGCATTTGCTTTGTATGAGCTCTGTGGTTTGTTTTTCTTTATATTCTGTTTTGAGCCTTTATTCTGTGTGCATTGCTTGTCTGAGCGCATAAAGCTTAATATTTAATGTCAGTATGTGCGTGTTGTAGTTGGGTGTGCGCTGCCCCTTTAAGAGAATGGGTCACATGAACAGGAGGTGGGAGTTAGAGTGAGCTCCAGCCCACAAACTGTGCAAATTTCATTTTTTGGTTGGGTGGAAGGATGTAGCCCAGACTTTGAAAAAGATGTAGGATTGTGGAGATAACATTGAGGGAAGTGGTCATGAGAGGACTCGGGTCATGAGTGATGCCAAGGAAGAGTGGTACACTAGCATAGCTGGTAAGGGAGAGGTTGGCACAGAGAGCATTCACTGAGGGGATTCAGGCTGCAGTGGTGACTAGACTTGAATGGGAGAAAAATTCCTGCCAGCGAGAAAACAAAATGGTGGGTCAATTTGGAATGATGGTACTGTTTACCGAAGAGACAAAAAGTTGGATTCTATACCGAACGTTTTAATGTGTACTTAAAGGCGAATAAGGTGGCTGAAGACATTATGGTACAGGTTTTCTTCAGCACCATTGAGAGAAAGATCTTTGTGATTCTAATGTATCTGGTACAATCAGAGAAACCCAGACATATCATGATCTAAGTAATGTGTTGGGGAGTTATCTTGCACTAAAGCCACTGATGATTGCAGAGCATTTAAGTTTTTATAAACACATACAACGTGAAGGAAAGTCCATCACCCAATTTTTGGCTGCCTTAAAGAGATTAGCAGAACATTGCGAATTCGAAGGGTTCCACCAAGATGTCTTGTGGGATCATGTGATTTGTGGCTTCCAACACAAAGCCATCCAACAGAAGTTACGAACAAGGGGAGATTCCAAATCATTACCTCAACGAAGTTGGCTGCCAACACAGGTGACTGATGATGCCTAGGTGCATAGAGTCGTAGCTGAGTGTAATATCACTCGGAGAATGCTGCCGATGTGGCAAGAGTGGCTGCAAGGAGTCAATATATTGTACTCGAGAAGCTAATGCTGCAGGTGTAACCGAGTGGGACATATTGACTGAAATCATTAGGTACAAGAGAAGGACATCATTCAGAGAGCGTGTCATCAGGTCCATTCTGTCAGCAAGTAGACTGAAAGTCAGCTGGGTCTGCGGGAGAAGAAGAAGGCCCAGAGTCAGCAGAGTTTCAGTTGAACATCCTGTTGGTATGGCGTGAAACTGATTGTTCCTGGGTCCTTCCAGAGCAGAAGACAGTAAAGATTGAAGTGGATATGGCTGCAGCAGTGTCTCTGATTTCTGTTCAAGGGACTGGCCGGGAGAAAGAAATTCTCAAAATGAATTTGCCGCAGGCCTGCTTACATCTGGGGTCATGGAGGAGTGTCAGTTGCTGCTGACAATAGTACCCACAGGGGACTGTCCTGCATGAAGCGACTTCCCTTTGGCATCATGTCAGTGCTGGCTCTATTCCAAAGGGTCAACATCCAATTTGTGAGTGGATTGCCAGGGGTCCAGTGTTATCTGGACAATGTTTTTATTACTGGATCTTCTGAAAAGGGGCATTTGAAAAGCCTAGAAAAAAATCCTAAGGAGTTTGCAGGAACACAGCCTGCGAGTAAAAAGAGAGAAATGTGAGTTTTTGTGAAGAATTCATAAAGTAGTTGGGTCATGTGATCAATGGCAAGGGATTACACAAGGCACCCAAGGAGATGGAGGCTATCATGAAGGTCCCGAGATTAGAGAATGTGCCTCAACTGAGATCGTTCTGCTCAACATCGCTAAGACTCTATGACTGTAAGTTCATATCTGATCTGGCAACTGTGCTGAAACCTCTGCATTGGTGGCTGGGCAAAGGGCAGCTGTGGAAATGGACCTAAGAATGTGAGGAGGCTCACCAGATGAAGCAAGCCTTAAAATGATCGAAAGGTTGACTCATTTCAACCCGCAGTTGACACTGCACTTGGTGTGTGAGGCCTCGCCTTATGCGGTTGGGGCTGTACTGTCACACATCCTGCTGAATGGAGAGAAAAGGCTCATTGTGTTCACATTGAGGTCACTAATAAAGATGGAGGAGAAGTATGCCCAAGTGGAAAGGGAAGGATTGAACATTGGATTCAGTGTTAAGAAGTTCACCCAGTTCCTTGACAGCAGGCACTTTGTGCTGCTGACTGACTACAGGCCATTTTTGGTTACAGAAAGGAATTGAATTGAATGATTTATTGTCACTTGTATTTTACAGTAAATAACACAGTAAAATAGAGTGAAAAATTTAACTGTCACCACAATCCACCATCATTTTGAATAATTTAAGAATAAAAAGATAGAACAGAAAGAAAGTCAATTGCCATCCCACTGCCTCCACCACGAATCCTGAACCCACCAATATAGGAGTCACCACTCTTTAGGCACCATTTCCTTGCCACTGTGCCCACCTCACGGACACCATTGCTGATGCAGGGTCAAGTGCTGGACCCCCACACACCTCGTAACAAGGAGTTCCCTAGCTCTGGGCCTACCACAAAGAGGAGCTGCCACTACCGCCTCATAGATAACCAGAACTCCCCGCTCTGGACCTGCCCTGACCATAAGCAGGAATTTCTACTGCAGCCTCAATAACACCAGGAGTCCCGCCTCAGGGCATACAGTGCTGCAGCCTCTGCCTCGCCAATGCCTGGAGTCCCTCCTCAGGATCTACTGCAACTAGAAGTCCCTGGCTCTGCTGCCAGGCCAGGCCAGGCCACTGCCTTGCAAAGTGTCCCACTCTGCCTGCACTCCTCTGAGATGTTGCCATGCCAGTGCCCACCATCTTGAAAGGTCTGTTGCAGCCGCCATCTCCAATCACCAGGAGGAGCTGTGTCCACCACCTCCACCTCCTCCAACTTCTGGGAGGCTGCTACTATTCCGCTCTCGCTCCCAGGCCGATGCCACTGATTAACCCCCTGCAAAAGGCTTTAAAGAAAAACAAATTAAAAAACAAGAGGCAAAAAAGAAAAAGAGCAGAAGTGAAAAGGAACAAAAAAGGCAAGGAGATGGGAGTTAAAGAGCCCTGGGGTCAAGAACCAGCACGCAGCCCTACTACTCAGCTGTCATCTTGTTCAGTGCCAGTAATATACCCTCAATGGCAGCAGCATGCCTGCTGAGATGGGCATTGGCTCTGTCAGCCTAGTCTAATGAAATCAGATACCAACAGGCAGAGAAACACAGCAATACACACAATGCTTTGTCACCAAATAAGAATGTTCCTGACTGGAACCTGAAAATTATGTACTTTTTCCAGGATGACAAGGTGCCAGTGTGAGTGAGTCAGGCGCAGAGCGCTACCCAGAATGACCCAGTGTTGAGCCGAATGATGGACTTAGTCCTGACAGAAAGGACTTGTCTTAGAAACTGCTCAGAATTATACCCTTACCTATCCAGGAGGTGAGAGTTGTCTGTATCATGAGGGGAGTGAGAGTTGTTATCCCTTCACCGTTAAGAAAGAAAGTGCTGGAACAAATGCACCAAGGGCAGCCTGGCATAGTGCAAGTGAAGGAAATAGCCAGGAGCTACTTTTGATGGCTGAATGGAGACTTCCAGGTTGAGGAGAAAGCGAGATCATGACAATCCTGTCCATTAGTAAGGAAGGTACCGCCATTATCAACTAGGAGAAAGTGAGGGCTGCAGATGCTGAAGACCAGAGTTGAAAAGTATGGTGCTAGAAAAGCACAGCAGGCCAGGCAGCATCCGAGGAGCAGGAGACCCCTTCACCCATGGGAATGGCCGCAATCACCATGGCAGTAGATTCATGTCGATTTCACAGGACCAGTAGAGGGAGAAATGGTACTAGTGGTCATGGATGCCCACTCCAAGTGGCCCAAGGTGGTGGTCATGAAGTTGGTATCAATGGAAGCAACAATAGACTGACTAGATGAAATCCTTACCAGGTTCGGGAACCTCAAACAAAGCATGAGTGACAATGGTCCACAGTTTGTGTCGTGAAAGTTCAAGGGGTATCTGGAAAATCATGGAGTCTGACATGGCTCCATACCACCCTGTGACAAATGTCCAAATGAAGAGATTTGTATAAACCTTGAAGTAGGCCTTAAAGGCCTCACAAGGAGGGTACTCAATAGGACAGTGGCTCAACAAGTCCCTCAGCACGTACAGGAACACACCACACAACAAAGACCCAGCATTTGCCAATGTCCCTAATGTTCAACTGCCGGCTGAGAACCATGTTTGAAGAGAGCAGAGAGGTGATAGAGTGACATCAAGAAGGACAGATAGATGAGCAGGAACCTCAAAGTCAAGGATATTCCAAAGAGGAGAGATCACGTTGGCCTGGAATTACACTTCTGGGGAGAAATGGATCCCAACAGTGGCGGAGGCTTCAGCAGGACCATTGTCATATACAGTGCAGACCAGGGGTGAAGATGGTCTGGAGGAGACAGTTGGTTGCTGCACCTCGCCAATGGGGTGATTGTCCCTCAGACCACTGAGACGGTCCAGATGGATCCAATGGTGTCAACCGAGTCATGTATCTCTGAGACAGAGTTGGCCATCCCCAGGGAGATAGCAGCAGCTTTGTCCCTGGACAATGGCAGCCAGAGAGAGATGTACCTGCAGAACAACAGGAGCTTCAGGGAGACCACATCAGATAAGGTTCCTGAGACCGTCTTTAAGGAATCACCATCTCCCTGAGAGAGTGATCTTGTCAATGTAGACTGCCAGACAGTCACTTTCTTTTTCCATGATTTGTTTCTGTTTAGAAAACTTCCTAATTATGTACATATGTTAACTATTACACCATGCCTAAATAATAGTTATAATTGTCGGATATATATACACACATATATATGTAGTTACCATGGTGGCTCAGTGATAAGCACTGCTGCCTCACTGTGCCAGGAACCCAGGTTCAATTCCATCCTAGAGTGACTGTCTGCATGGAGTTTGCACGTTCTCCCCATGTCTGCACGGGTTTCCTCCGGTGCTCCGGTTTCCTCTCACAATCCAAAGATGTGCAGGTCAGGTGAATTGGCTGTGCTAAATTGCCCACAGTGTTCAGGGATGTGTAGATTAGGTGTATTAGTCAAGGGTATGTGTAGAGTAATAGGTTAGGGGAATGAGTCTGGGTGGGTTACTCTTCAGAGGGTCAGTGTGAAGTTATTGGGCCAAGTGGCCTGTCTCCACATTCCGTCTACAAGGATACGGAAATAAAGCAGAGACATATTATGTATGCAGTTAGGTGTGTGCTGCCCCTTTTAGAGAGCATGTCAGGTGATCTGGCACAGGAGCTAGGGAACGCAGTTAAACATTGACTGTGGAGCTAAGAAACCTACAATAAAGTATTCCCTGTTCAAATTTACCTTCCATCTACCTCGTGTTTGATTCATGGTTCTTGTGAAATGCAAACATAACGGGTATGGTCTTATTATTTCTCATAATCCTTGTGTCCCAACTGTGGAGAAACCTATCAACAATTAGAAGGTCCAGTCCCGAGTTAGCCAAATGAATAATCAGTTGTGCATATAGTATTTTCTGAGACAAAGAACATCCATCATTATTTAGATTTTCATTAGGTTTTCTTTAATTTATTTGCACATTTACATCATTATTCGTGATCCAAATTTAAAATCAACAAACATAACAAACCAAAATGAAGTAACAAATATGTCAGCAAACAGAAGATCAACTTTTGGTTTCTTTTACAATTAATAGTCAGGAACTGGAATAGAAATCTCATGTGGATGAAGACTTGAGGATAAGATCAGCATACTGCTCAGCTGAGTAACTTGCTGACATTCATATTTAAGGTTCAGATGTGATGAATTATGTCTTTGGCAACATATTTGGATTTCCAGATGGCCTTTGGTGCCACACAGGAGGCTGCTAAATAAGATAAGAGCTCACGATGTTAGGGTTAAGGTTCTGGCATGGATAGAGGATTGGCTGACTGGCAGACGACAACCATGATGTGGAGGTGCCAGTGTTGGACAGGGGAAGACAAAGTTAAGAATCACACCACATCAGCATTATTTGGAAGTACAAGCTTTCGGAGTGCTCCGTAGCTACCTGATGAAGGAGCAGTGCTCCAAAAACTTGTACTTCCAAATAAACCTATTGGACTATAACCTGGTGTTGTGTGATTTGTAACTTTGGCAGAAGGTAGACTGTGAGGAGAATGGGGTCAATTCAGGATGGCAGCCAATGTCTAGTGGAGTTCCACAGGGCTCTGATTTGAGACCACAGCTATTAATGTTGTACATTAGCGATCTGGATGAAGGAACTGATGGCATTGTTGCTACGTTTGCACATGATACAAAGGTAAGTAAAAGGACAGGCATTGTTGACAAAATGGGAAGGCTGCAGAAGAACTTGTATAGGCTAGGCGAGTGGGCAAAGAAGTGGCAGATGGAATGCAGCATTGAAAAGTATGAGGTTACACACATTAGTGGGAAGAATAGAGGCATGGACTATTTTCTAAACAGGAAATGGCTTCAGAAATTTGAAACACAAAGGAACTTAAGAGTACTAGTTCAGGATTCTCTTAAAGTTAGCAGTCAGGTTCAGTTGGACGTTAGGAAGGCAAATGTAATGTTAGTATTCGTTTCAAGTGGGTGAGAATTCAAGACCAGAGCGGTAGTGTTGAGGCTGCAGAAGGCTCTGGTCAGACTGCACTTGGAATATTCTGAGCCGTTTTGGGCCCTGTGTCTCAGAAAATATCAAGTGAGGTGGGCTTGAAGCGCTAAATTGCCTACTCCAGCTCTTGATTCCGATGAAGGATGTGTTGGCCTTGGAAGAGGTCCAGAGAAAGTTTGAAGAATAACTCCAGAGATGAACAGCTTGTCATATGTGGAGTGGTTGAGGACTGTTGGTCTGTACTCGATGGATGTTAAAAGGATGAGGTGGTATTTCATTGAAGCTTCCAGAATACTGATAGGCTGAATCGACTGGAAGTGGAGAAGATGTTTCCACTAGTAGGAGAGACTGGGACCCAGGGGCACAGCCTCAGAGTGAAGGAATTGGCCCTTTAGAACTGAGACGAGGTGGAATTTCTTCAGCCAGAGGGGGTTAATCTGTGGATCTGACTACAGCAGAAGCCTGTGGAGGTCAAGTCTTTGAGTGAATTTATGACAGAGATGGATGGATTCTCGATTAGTAAGAACATCTTGGGTTATGGGGAAAAGGCAGGAGAATGGAGTTGAGAAACTTATCAGTCATAATTGAATGATGCAGTGGATTTGATGGATCAAATTGGCTAATTCTGCCCCGACATCTTACTCTTATGATTTGGCAAGGTATCAGAGAACTAGAACAGAGCATCATAGCCCTGCAAAGAGTGGTCATCTTCAAGACAGACAGTAGGGGTGGGGATGAGACAAACAAAAAAAATGAAGGGATCCCGACGCTCTCAAAACATTCTACAAAGAGGAATTGTTAACTACTGTTTCTCACTGTCTATGTCAAAACTTTAAATTGCACCATAGGCAGCACTTGATGCATGCCACTGGTTTGAAACAGACAATTTTCTCACACCTAATACGATACTGCAATGTGTGTTGAATTTTCTTTGATAAGGCTCCAGTGAAGCACCTCAGGATATTTTGTAATGCTAAAAATGCTACAGAAACACAAATAGTTGTTGTATAATTCCAATACAGCTCACACACCAGGCTGGCGATGCCAGTGGTTCTCAGGCTGTGGGAGATAGCCCTTCTGTAGATAAACAAGAAAACATTGCCTTTAAACCTGAATCACTTATTTGTATAGAATTGATAGGCTACAATGAACTCTTTTGTTTCCACAGTAATGATATAAAATAAGTATAAGTCAGTGCTTGGGTTTAAAAACAAATGATGTGGGGAAACTTGACAATTCCATAGAAACGTTTTGCATAGAAGCAGCTGCATGCCAAGTTCTTAAAAGGTAGGTAGTCAGCTTCCCATTGCTCTGATGCACATTTCATTGTTGCACATATTTACTTCTGAATTATCACTGTGGATCTGACTGGGGATAAAGGGAGACAGATAGAACTCTAGACAAACAGATGAATTGAGAAACCTAAAGAATGAAAAGAAACATAAAAAGAATCAGTAAGAGATGAAAGGGCTAGACAGGCATAGAGGAGAGGGAGTGAGAATACACAGAAATATAAAAACAAAGATTCAAATCAATGGACAATAAAATAGAGAAAACATACACACACACACACTTCTCAGAAAATTCTGTAGGACTGTGATAGCATTTCCTAAGTCCAATTGGGTATTAGCTTTTTGAATAGCTCACTGAAACTTTAAACGCAATTTAATATATATTCTGTTGCCATGCCAACATTCCCCCTATGTTCAAGTCTGCATTTACCATCAGATTGTCATTCCAAAAAGACGTTTACCCTTTAGTAACCAATAGGCTGGTGATCTCAGACATTTCTAAAGACTTTGGATTCTGATTTCACAATAATTAGTACCAAAGACCCACTTAGAGTCACAGAGGTGTACATCTTTTTCATCAAACTCATCTCTGCCAATCAGATATTCTAAATTAATCTAGTCCTATTTACCAGCATTTGGCCGATATCCCTCTAAACCCTTACTGAAGACAATAAATACTGAAGATCAAGTGGGCCAGACAGCATGTTTCAAGTCTAGATGACTCTTCATCAGAGCTGAAGTAAAGTGTGGAGGGGTCAGCATTTATTTGATAGTTTGGGGGGACGGTGGGCACTAGTGGTAGTGGGTGTAGGGTGTCAGAGAATAAAAGATGTTGATAGCGCAGATTAAGTGATCGGAATGTGAGAATGGCAGAACGATGGTGTGTCTCCTGCCACACATGGAAAGATAGTAAGTGGGATGGGGGGAGGGGAGAGAGAACATGATGACAAGCTAAAAGAAAGGGAAGAAATAGTTCACAATTTGAAGGTGTGGAACTCAATATGAAGTCCAGAAGGCTGTAAAGTGCCTAGTCTGAAGATGAGATGTTGTTCCTCCAGTTTGCTCCATGATTCACTGGAACACTGCAGCAGGCCGAGGACAGACACACCAGAGTAGGCCATGCTGGAGAAACCAAACGCAGACTGGGTGACCGCTTTGCAGAACATCTCCAGTCTGTGCACAAGTAAGACCCTGACCTTCCTGCAGCTGGTCATTTTAACACAACGTCCTGCTTGCCTGCCCTCATGTCTGTTCTCGGCATCTGCAGTGTTCCAGTGAATCACAGTGCAAACTGGAGGAACAACATCTCATCTTCAGACTAGGCACATTACAACTTTCTGGACTTAATATTGAGTTCAACACCTTCAAATTGTGAATCATTCCTTCCCTTTTTTTAGCTTGTTGTCATGTCCTCCCCTTTCCCATCCCAGCGTCTGCCCTTTTAAGTCTGGCAGTGGACACACCGTTATTCCGCCATTCTCATATACTGATCATTTAATCTGAACTAAAAACATATTTTCTCCACCAGCACCCTGCATTCAGTACCTCTGCTTGCCCCCACCCCCCACCCCACCCCCCACACCTCACTTTTGCTCCAATGAAGAGTCATCTGAATTCAAAACATTAGCTTCCTTTTTCTCCATGGAGGCTGTCAGACCTGCTGTGACCTCCAACATTTGTTGTCTTCAGTACAGATTACAGATTCTGTAGTAATTTGTTCCTCCCTTGAAACCCTTCCTATTCTTGTACCTATTAAGATGCCTTTTAAATATTGTAATTGTATCAGTTTGGCATAACATTATTTATAACATGGATTATTTACAGTCATAGCAAAGGGTTAGTCCTGTAGTCTTTATTTGCGAAGCAACATTTTCTAATTCCAATTATTGTACATGAACATTTATCTAATTTATCCAAGCACTAACAGAATAGTGTCAATACTCTTTTAAGAAGGCCTACAATGTGCTGTCTTTCATTAACAGTGGGATAGAGTTTAAAAGTCGCAAGGCATAGTGCAGCTCTATAAAGTTGTGGTGAGACCACTCTTGGAATATTGTGTTCAGTTCTGGTTGCCTCATTATAGGAAGGATGTGGAAGATTTAGAGAGGGTGCAGAGGTGATTTATCAGGATGCTGCCTGGACTGGAGGGCAGGTCTTATGAAGAAAGGTTGCAGGAGCTAGGGCTTTTCTATTGGAGTGAAGAAAGATGACAGGTGACTTGATAGTGGTGTACAAGAGGATGAGAGGCATGCACATAGTAGATAGCCAGAGACTTTTTCCCATGGCAGAAATGGCTATCATGACGGGGGCATAATTCTAAGGTGATTGAAGGAAGGTTTAGGGGAGATATCAGAGAGAGTTCTTTACACAGAGAGAGATGGATGCGTGGAATGCACTGCCGGCGGTGTAGTAGAGTTAGATACATCCAAACTTGGATACATTAGGATAATTTAAGCAACTCTTGGATAGACACTTGGTTGATAGTAAAATGAAGGTTATATAGGTTAGTTTGATCTCAGAATAGGATAAAAGGTCGGCACAAAATCAAGGGCTGAAGGGCCTGTACTGTTCTGTGTACCAGCTCAAATATTGGCAATTTTAATTACTTTGATATTTCAAAACAAAATCAGAGTACAGAATGTTGCATTCATATAAAGGCAGATAATTGCCTTTATCTTAAAGTTATCTTAATAAAATTTCTTGCGGTTTGATTATTTATAATTTTACAACTAGTATCACGGTTGTCACAAATGCAAATGTTAATCTGCTAATTGCTTCGCTACATGCTTTTGATGTAACACCAAGTTCTTCAGTTTCATAAAACTATCATAAATACAAATAATAGTTAAGTTTTATCCACAAAGGGTAAAAGAAGCTAATGAGAAACCTGTTATATAAATAAACTGCATAATCATGCTGGAATAGCAACACCAAAATCCAAAATGTATCTTTTTCTTACTGCCAAATGAATGGGACTGGGTCTTTTTGCCCCTCAGACCTCTTCCATCATTCAATGAACTCTTGGTTAATCTGCAACCGAATTTCTTGGGCCAATATCCCTCAGCACCTTTGGATGTAAATAAACCCCAATCTCAGATCTAAAATTAGCATCTATCTATTGCTGGTGCAGAGGAGTTCCTTAATTCTACCACTTTTTTGTGTAGACTTTTCAAATTGTCATTTTGACTCGCTGGCTTTAATTATTGTACAGTGCATGTGGCCCTATGCACCCCAGTGCTGAACTCTCTAACTCATAAACCAAGGGTAAATAGAGAGAAAATGGTTCCCATTAACGCCTTGACAATTTTGATCACATCACACCATACAATCTAAATTCCAGAGAATAAACACAAATTTGTATGGTCTACTTTAATTGAACCTTTGGAGTCCAGGTATCATTTGATAAACTATGCCGTAGTCTCTAAATTCCTACATACCCTTTGTAGGATATAGAGCCCAAAACTGTTCCCATTACTGAGTGTGATCAAATAATGGCTTTGTATAACCTCTACCCCATTGTACCCTTGTCCTTTAGCACTGAAGGTTTGCATTTAATTGGCCTTGTCTGTTAGTTTCAGGAGATTTGTTTATGTCATTTTAAATGATCTCTGTGCTGGCACCCCAAAGACTCTGTGGATTTCTAGTAATTCTGGCTTTTCACCATTTAGATAGCATTCTCATGTATCCTTTTGAGGTCCAATTTGAAGTATCTCTACACTGAAATCCATTTGCCACAGTTTTTCCCATTCATGTAATCTCTCTGTGATTTTATGCTTCCATTTACATGACTTACAATGCTGCCTTTCTTTGTGGCATCAGTAAGTTTGGATATGCGCCTTTCTATCCCACTGTCTAAATGGTTAATAAATAGTGATTAGTTGAGTCCCAGCAAAGAACCATTAACCCTCTGCAAAAGGTGCTTCATTTTCACAAATGGCAAGTTCAATAAAACGACATGAAATAAGGAAGCGTAGAAAAGAAATATTAAACATTTCAAATGAATAAAAAGCCTGAGGAGAATTTGTTAAACAAGTCCCCAGTTTGGAGATTATTTGAAAGACAATGAACTCAGCCTTTGGTATCAGGGCTTCAGCCTGATATAAATTGGTTTGATACAGGAACTATTTTTTGCTGCACAAAACACAAACCCATCTTTGTCTCAAGTAAAGTAACCTTCTGTATGTAATCTTTAAATATTATAAGCTAAGATCATGCCATATTGACTCTAACAATCCATTGTGGCCTTATTGTAATGAAAACTGAATTTCTTTAATATTTGTTTTGCCTATAAATCATATATTCAATAAATCATACATTCAATGAACACACAATATCTTTAAATTATTTCCTTTGTCATGAATGGCATAAAATTAAAACAGAAAAGACTTCAAAATGGTCGAACAAGGTGACCTCTTTCCAATGTTTCTATGACATTAAAAGCACTATTGCAGATAAAGTCAACCACCAAACTTGAAACCTGCAGCTCAAGATGAAACTTATGGCTGAGGCCTGATCACTAGTTAAAAGATTTGAAATAATTATTCAGACATATGGAGCAGTTGCTACAGAGTGTAGTTATGGCTCAATGGTAGCACTTTCACGTCTAGGGCGTAGATGGATGAGAGTCACCCTCATTGAAACACAAAGATGTTTGTCCTGGCTGATGAGGCTAGAATCAGTGGACACAGTTTCAGAACAAGAGGGATGCAATTTAGGAATGAGATATAGAGTAATGTTTTCCCTCCAAAGACATTTAGGGATGTAACAATAATGCAGGAGTTTGATGCTGAAGTACAGGATCAGTTATGATGTAGATGAGTGGCAACTTCAAAAGAGCAAATGGCTTTTGCTGTTTCTACTTCTTGTGCTCCTGCAACTGAATGCAGAGCATAGATTCACTTATACTGTTCCTCTGGGTGACTAGAGTTTTGTTCCCTTGAAATATCAGAAGGAGATAAGCTGGTGGAATGAAATAGATCTGGATAGTGATAGCAGAGGAGTTAAGCAGCCAATTGTTCCACATACTCGGCTATGGAGCCTTAAGGTGGTCAATGGCCTGATGTGTCCAGGCAAAGTGAATGCAGCATATAATGTTAAGCTGACCTAATATGAAGTTAAATGTGACTCAAAGTAAATATGATTTTGGAGCAGTGAGTGTCCACCTGGTCAAACAGCAGCATTGGCTCTAGGTTACAGCAAGATAAAGATAGATTACCAGAGAAATTAGGAATAACATTAGATTCCAATAGGAGACACAAAAATTGCAAGAAAAAGCACAAAGCCTGAGGATTGGGAAAGGATTAAAACCCTTCAAAAGATGACAAAAAGATTGCCCAAGTGGGGGAAAATAGAGTATGAGAGGAAACTTGCAAGAAACATAAAAACTGACTGTAAAAGCTTCTATAAGTATGCAAACACACAAAAAAAATGAAGACAATTATCTGTTACAGTCAGAAAAGTTGGAAGTTACAGTGACGGACAAAGAAATGAAGAAAGAATTGAACATGTATTTTTGCTGTGTCTTCACAAAAGAGGGTGCAAGTAATTTCTCTGAAATGTTCGGGAATCAAGTGTCCACTGAGAGGGAGAATTGAAGAAAGTCAGTATTATTAAAAAAAAAGAAGAGCTGCAGAAACTAATGGGGTTAAAGTCTAACAAATTGCCAGTGCCTGACAATCTGTATTGCAGGATACTACAGGAAATGGCCCTGGAAATATTGATGCAATAGCATCATCTTCTAAAATTCTGGAGACTCTGGAACAGCTCCAGAGTGGGGAGTGGCAAACGTAACCCCAATATTGAACAAAGGAGGGAGGGGAAGAACAGACAATTATGGACCAGTTAACATCAGTAGTCGGAAGAATTCTGGAACCTATTATAAAAGATGTGATAACAAAACACTTGAAATGTGTTAATGAGACTAGATAAAGTCAGCATGAGTTTATGATTGCTTAACTAATTCTCTAGAATTTTTTGGCAATGTGGCCAATAGAATAGTTAAGGGAGAACCTGTGGATGTGATATATTTGGATTCTGAAAAAGGCTTTTGATAAGTTCCCACAGAAGAGTTAATGGAAATAATAAATCATGCAAGATTGTGGTAATATTCTGTCATAGATTGAGAACTGGTTGACAGGCTGAAATTAGACAGTGGTAATAAATGGATCTTTTTCTATGTAGCAGGCAAAGAAGTGTACTGTAGGAATCAGTGCTTGGCCCCCAGCTATTCACAATATAGATTTATAACTTGCATAAGGGAATGAAATGCAATATTTCCAAGTTTGTTGATGACACAAAACTGGTCAGGATTGTGGGTTGTGAGTAATAAGGAGGATGCAAAGAGGCTTCAGGATGACTGAGACAAGTTGGGTATATGGGTAAGCACGTGACAGATGCAGTATAAAAGTGGATAAATGTGAAGTCATACACTTCGGTGTCATAGAGTCAAAGAGATGTACAGCATGGCACAGACTCTTCAGTCGAACTTATCCATGCTAATCAGATATCCTAAATTAATCTAGTCCCATTTGCTAGCACTCTATACCCTTCCTATTCATGTACCCATCCAGATGCCTTTTAAATGTTTTAATTGTACCAGCCTCCACCACATCCTCTGGAAGCACATTCCATACATGCACTACTCTTTGTGTTAAAAAGTTATCCATTAGGTCCCTTTTAAATCTGTCCCCTCTCACCCTAAATCCATGTCTTCCCAAACCAGCAAAAAGAACTTGTCTATTTACCCTATTCATGCCGCTCATAGTTTTATAAACCTCTGTCAGGTCACCCTCAGCCTCTGACGCTCCAGGGAGAACATCCCCAGCCTACTCAGCCTCTCCCTGTAGCTCAAACCGTCCAGCCCTGGCAACATCCTTGTAGATCTTTTCTGAACCCTTTCAAGTTGCACAACAATCTTTCTCTGGGAGGGAGACCAGGATTGCACACTATATTCCAAATATGATCTAACCACTGTCTTGTACAGCCACAACATGACCTCACAACTCCGATACTCAATGCTCTGACCAATAAAGGAAAGCATACTAAACTATCTTCTTCACTATCCTATTTATTTCAGACTTCACTTTCAAGGGACAATGAACTTGCATTCCAAGAGGTATGGGGAACAAGCAGAAATATTGTAGTGAAATGGAGGATCAGCCATAATCATGTTGAAAGGTGGAGCATGCTCTTAGGCTCACATGTGCTCCTGGTTTCTACAATACAGCTCTGTGTTAGGCAGCATTAACTTCTGCACTGTCTGTTTTGAATGGCTGTATGCAGAAGTCACCTCTGTCACATCGCACACAGTTAGGCTCTCACTTCTATAGCTGTAGTCTGTGCTCTTGATGGACAAATAAAATGGAAATTTCTAATTACAAAAGAAAAGTGATTAAAATGTTTGAGAAAGATCAAGAACTGGAAGGTTGAATCTCCTGAATATCCTCACAGCTGGAGAAAAAGAGGCACTGGAGCTGGGAGGCATAAAGACAGCGCATAAAACGTTGGTGAGACCCAGACAGAGAGTGCCCAGGTCGATACAAAAACATGTTCCAGGTTATGAGTAGTCAGAGGTCTGGAGTCTCAAGGCCCCAGACAACCAGAAGATGACTGCCAATGCCAGTGTAGAGCATGGAGCAGGAAATTAGCCTTTCACTTTTATGTCAGCTAACACTACATTCACAAGTAGTTGAGAAACTATTTGGATTTCAGAGGGTTAAATTATATGTTTAGATGTCACCTTGCTGCTTAATTGCTTATAATGAATTTTAACACGCTGCATCACAGAGATATTCCTTCAGAAATGGCTGGTTCAGCGTCGGTTAATGGGTGCAGTGAGAAAGAGCACACTCAATGACATCAATGCATTTCCCAAGCCTGAGACTCACATGCTAACAGCTTCTGATCTGTGACATTTTAAGGGTTTTTAAGAAAAGTACAACAGGCTACAGAAGCTGTAAGATTCACACAGGGGTGTGAGGAAAATTTGGGAGAAATCTTTCTATTTAGCATTAGAATTGGCTTTATTGTCACATATACTCAAATAAAAAGTGTATAAGTTGCTTGTGAGCCATAAGCCTATCTCACATGTATCATATTGTCTTTTCTGGTGCTCCTTTGAAGTTCTCACTGTACGATGCCTTGTCACCATTCTCCTCCATATCCTTATCCTTGAGGGAGGTATCATGCTCCTAGTTGTCTTCATTGTTCAACACTTCTCTGTATTTTAACACCAGGTTTTATAGTGAACAGCTGACTACAAAGATATGCAACAACTTTGCTGGGACATATTGAAAGGCTGAGGTATATAAAGACCCTGTGAGTCATATCTTTGTAAGCAATGTTTTGCATGATGGTCACTTGAGTTGTCCTATGGCAACTATTGCATGTCTCCTCTGCATTTGCACTTCGTTTTCGACAGACATACAGAGCCAAAGAAGCACCTGAAAAAGCCAGGTATGTTGGATTACTGAAATATGACAGCATCGTGACAGTTTCCCAGGAACCTAGCACAAACCTGAAAGGTCCTTTTGCAATGCTCTCACACACACACACTTAGAGCAAGAGAATGTTGTTCCAGTTAATAGAGGCTGCTGTCTACTCTCTTCAGGGCCATATGTATGCAGTCGATAATGGTCCTGATTCCTATAGAACTCTCAGTTTAAATATCCAGTGCATATATTGACCCTTCCCCTTCAATAGATCATTAATGACCATCTTGAGGTGGCAATGAGCTATAAAATATGAAGCTCCTTGGATGCTGCCTGAACTGCTGTGCTCTTCCAGCACCACTAATCCAGAATATAGAATATGAGATCCCATAGATATCTATAATGGATCCTGGGAATGATCCTGAGGTGTTGAGATTCAGCACAACAGACGCCTTCACTACAGCAACAGGAGTGTGCCACTTCCCCTTGGTCTCGGATCCTCTTCTGTCACTTTGTACAGTCTCCCTGGAGAGACTCAATCTTTGGTGACACTGCTGCTCTAGCATTTGTGGAAAGCAGGGCCTCAGAGGTCACACCTCTCTGGTGGGTAGTGTGATTTGTGCAAGAGGCTGGTAGTTCACCAGCCTGTGTTTTCCTTGTCCTTCTAGCCTCCTAATCCTGATGCCGGAGTGCTGCTGCACCCTCCCTTTCTGATGCTCCTAAATGAGATCTCAAGATCTGATTGAATGGGGCACATTGAAAATTGTTGCATTCAATTCTCAGGACCTTGAGCCCCAAACTCCATGCATACAACTACCAAGTTTGACAGCACAATCCATTATGTCAGATAGATTTGGATAGACTCCAGATTGGGATTGTCACTGCCTACTCTTTCACACCTTCCCTACTGCCACCACTTACAACGGCTGCTGACTACAGTAACAATGTATCTTCAACTGAACATCTACTTCCTTAGAGTTAGCGAAGATGAATTCTTGCTTTCTCATGCATCAAAATATAAAATCTCTGGTAAATATCTTTTCATGACCTAACTGTTTAGTATATATAATTACCTTCCCATTACCTTCAAGCATGACTTCTACCTACCAGAATGGCTTCCTGTGGGAACTACCCTCCCCAGTAGCATGAACACATTGCGCTTCCCTTCTGAAGCCATTTTGATATCATTCTGCTGCTCTTTATTTCTCTCAAAACCCCAGTCTAAAACACAATATGTCATGGCAACATGAACCACTGAGAGAATGCACAAAATTGATGACAGAACAATGAATCACTCCTTAAAAAAATCAGTGTAATACATTTTCCACTTCATTTTGTTTTATAGGCCATTGGTGTGCTTATGACCTATAGTTGAATGTCTTTTTGACAAGATTCTCAAGTGTCATACACCAATGCATGTCTTAAAATTAGTCAAGGTTAAGGGACTGACTAAACTGTCTGGTAATTTTAGTTAATGGGCCTAATTTGAATAATTATATTGAATCAAAGAGCTTTTTCACCACATAAAAAGCAAGGCATGAAAAGGCTGCATCAGTGTTATATGATTTCCTTTCTAAAAACTGTAAATGATGCTCTGTATGATGAAAGGATGCATTCATATATTACATATTTTAAAATTTTAAACAAGCTGACATATTGCTGGATTTCTCTCAAGCAATTTATCTTCAGAGTTTTTTATATGAATTATCAGAATTTGAAATATCTCTAAGTATAATTCTTACCATCAGTGTACTTAATGACTCGAATGGTGGAATCACCTTCTCCAAATCGTGTAATCGGTGTCAGACGAACTTCATAGGCCTCAGGCTTCAGTAATTCAGTCAGGTTGTGTGTGATTAATTCTCCTGATTGGATCATAGTATTCATTGAAATTTCTTGTTCCCACCAACGCTGTTGGCCAGTCTGAAAATAAAATTAACAATAACACTGATCAAGAAACTGGGAATCACTTCAACAGACTTGTCATTATCCATGTCACTCAGCAAACTGACAAGAGCAGAAAGAAACTCGAATCTGACTGCTGTTTGACAACTTAATGAAGGTTAAAATCTTCCATTTCACTAAGACTCAGAGTCAAGAACAAGACGAAAGTGAGCCAGATTTCTATCTGTGCTGTTGGTTTGAGTTGCAAGATTAATGGCTTAAATTTATCTGAAAGGCTGATTTTTCAAATCTTGATTCAGAGCCAGTGGAACATGCATCTGGAAGGTGCTGTAACAGAACAGTTAACAGTGGCAAAGTCACAGGAATACAGATTAAGACGACTATAGAAGCTGGAATAGAAACCTGGAAGCAATTGCACAGGTTGTCCATGCCTGTTTTACTTCCAGACCTGACTACTGAAATGGAAGTACAAAACTGCAGATGCTGGATATCTGAAACCAACACAAAACATGCTTGAGAAATGCAGGTCTGGCAGCATCTAATGGAGAGAGAAAAACAAAGATAATGTTTCTAGTCCAGTACGACTCTTCCTAAGGACTGATCACCAAGACCATTTCTTCTTCTGATTATTGTAATGTACTCCTAGTTTTCATCCTGAGTTCTAAATTTGAAGTCGTTCAAAACTCTGTTTTGGTCCTAACATGCTTGAAATTTTGTTCCCTCATGACTCTATGCTCACTGATCTAGTTACAATGATTAGATTCTCTACAGTATAGAAACACGAACATCGGCCCAACAAGTGCACACCGACCCACATGAGAGTAACCCACTCAGACCTATTCCCCTGCATTTTTACCCCTGACTAATGTACCTAACCTATGGGTAATTTAGCATGGCCAATTCACCTGACATGCACATCTTTTGATTATGGGAAGAAACCGGAACACCCGGAGGAAACCCACACAGACAGGGGGAGAATATGCAAACTCCACACAGACAGCTGCCCGAGGCTGGAATTGAACGTAAGTCCATGGCATTATGAGGCAGCAGTGCTAACCACTGAGCTACTGTGCCACTCAAAATGCATCCCAGTTAGACAATGCCTCAATTATGAAAGTCTCATTGAATCCATCTCCTCCCCTCCAATTCGCTAGTCTTAAGAGTCCCTGGTTTTAATTCCTCCAATGTTGGTGACTGTGCTTTTAGCTACCTGGGCCTAACCTATGGAATTCCTCTCCAGGCCCCTGTGTGTCTCCACTTCACTTTTCTTCTTTCAGACACTGTTTTAAACTCACCCCTTTAATCAAGGCTTTGGTCATTAGTTCTGATATGGTATTAAATTTTGCCTCATTTTGTCTGTGAAGCTCACAGGGATGTTTTGTTCTGTAAAAGGTGCTAGATGTATGCAAAGTGTTGTTGGAGCAAAGAGTGAAAAGACAGAGAATTTTCAAATTAATTTGAATTAATTTACTGAAAGACAGGAAGCTCATGGAAGCCAGCGACACAAGGAGAGAGGATGCAGAATTTTGGTTGAACGGGAGTATGTACTGAAGAACATCAGGAAAACAATGAGAGGACTGTTAATAAATTTGAGTCTTGAGATAAAATAAGGTTTCAACAATGTAAGAGGTGACTGACAATCACCACGTTAAGGGAATGTTGCAGAATTGAAAGTATGTTGTCCTTTTGATGAATGGGATATAGAGTCAATGGGTCAGCTCTGGTCCAAATTGGATGCTGAGACAGTGTCTGGTTTTACCTTGCAGAGCAGAGAAGGAAAGGAAGGAAGAGTTCAGACCTTGGCAGGAATTGAATTACATGACTTTATGCACTTACTGTTAGAGTCAAAGATTCAGACAGTGTGGAAACAGACACTTCGGTCCAAGTGGTCCGGACCAACCATATTCTAAAACAAAACTAGACCCACTTGCCTGCATTTGGACTATATCTCTCCAAAGCTTTCCTTTTCATGTACTTACCTAAATGTCTTTTAAACATTGTAACTGTACTGGTATCTACCACATCCTCTGGAAGGTCATTCCACACACTAACCACTCTCTGTCTAAAAAGATTGCCCTTCATGCCCTTTTTAAAACTTTCTCCTCTCACTTTAAAAATTTGCCCCTTATTTTGAACTCTTCGATCTTGGGGAGAAGACGCCTGCTAGTCACCCTATCCATGCTGCTCATGATTTTATAAACCTCTGTAAGGTTACCCCTCAACCTCCTACATTTAACAGAAGGTATGGACTATATAACAGTGGGGCCAGGAAATTGGGGATGCCCAAGAGGCTAGAATTGGAAGAGCACAACAAATGATGCAGAGACTGGAGACATTTATTCAGATCCCCAAAATGAGTGAGAGAATGAGCTGTAATCAACAAGTGGCCATTCAATCAGGAATTAAACAGTGAGGTGAACCTGCAATATATTTAATAATACAGAGAGAGGTTTAACAAGTCTGACCCTTCCTCAGAAGTTCTGGGGAGGGGTTACTCGACCTGAGATGTTGGCTCTGGTTTCTCTCCACAGTTGCTACTTGACCTGTTGAGCTTTTCCAGCAATTTCTGATTTATAGCATCCACAGTTCTTTCAGTTTTTATTTTCCTAGATACCATCAGTTCTGAGGAAGGGCTACTCGACCTGAAACAATAACTCTCATTTCTCTCTGCAGATGCTGCCAGACTTGCAGAGCTTTTCCAGCAGTTTCTGCTTTTGTTACAAATTTACAGCATCTGCAGTTCTTTTGGTTTAAACAAGTCTGGAGTGTGATGGAATGCTCTTCACATGTCTGGATGGTTATAATTTCAGACTCATTCAAAAGGATCTACACATTCAGGATGAAGGAGCTCAGTTGATTGACATCCTATTTATCATCAGAAAAAAAATCACTCCTTCTCCCAATGGAGTACTATGGCAGCTGTATGTACCACCTACCAGATGCAGTGCAGCAACGTATCGAGGTTTCTGCAGCATGACCTTCTAAACCCATGACCTCTACCAACCAGACACACACAACGCTACCATTTTTAAGTTGCACACCTTTATGACTTGAACATACATCGCTTCATCATTGCTGAATCAAATTCCAGAACTCTATACTTAACAACACAAAGGCAACACATTCAGCACAAGCAGTGAAGCAGTTAGTAAAGTTAAAAATCACACAACACCAGGTTATAGTCCAACAGGTTTAATTGGAAGCACTAGCTTTCGGAGTGTAGCTCCTTCATCAGGTGGTTGTCCGCTCCGAAAGCTAATGCTTCCAATTAAACCTGTTGGACTATAACCTGGTGTTGTGTGATTTTTAACTTTGTACACCCCAGTCCAACACCGGCATCTCCAAATCATGGCAGTTAGAAAAGGCAGCATTCCCATCCCCTTCATAACTGTAATGTGGGATGGACAAATGTTGGTCTTGCCAGTGACATTCACATTTTGGAATGAATTATAAAAAAAAAATTAAAACCAATGTCTCAGAATACAGGTTTTAAAGTCACATAAACATTTTAAATTGATTACAATTTGTACTGCAATGATATGTAACTCTAAGACCAGCTCCTTGCCAAGGATACAATGTCACAGTGAAGCTGGTTTTCTCCTCAATCTCCAACCTGTATTTGCTTGAGATCATTTCAATTCTATAGAATTCATACCAAGAATATGAATGTCAAAGCCATTTGGAAATGATAAGGCTGGAATTCCAGTCTTCAAACACACATTGACTTGGAGTTAGAAACAAGATTGTGGTATAATCCTTCACAGATGAAAATATGAGAAAGAAGAGTCATATAGTTCAGTGCGCAAATAATGAAAAGCTAATAATTCACAAATATTGGCATTTACATAGTCATGAAGTCGTACAGCACAGAAACAGACTCTTTGGTCAAACCAGCCCATAATCCCAAACCAAACTAGTCCTACCTGCTTGCACTTTCCTATAATCTCTCATAACATTTCTTATTTGCATACTTATCCAAACGTCTATTTTAAACATTGTAACTGTACTCACTTCCACAACTTCCACTGGAAGTTCATTCGACATACAAACCATTCCGTGTAAAAAAAAAATACTCCTCATGCCTTTATAAAACCTTTCTCCTCTCATCTTAAAAATATGCCTTCAGGCTTGAAATCCCCCACCCTAAGGAAAATAAAACACCCACCATTCATCCTATTTATACCCCTAATGAATTTATAAATCTCTATTAGGTCAACTCTCAACCTCCTAAGCTCCAGTGAAAAATGCCCCAGTTTGTCCAGCATCTCCTTATAACACAAACCCTCCTTTCCTGGCAACTTCCTGTCAAATCTCTTCTGAACCCTCTCCAATTTAATAATGTTCCTCCCATAACAGGAAGACCAGAACTGGACACAGCACTCCAGAAAAGGCCTCACCAATGTCCTATACAACCTCAATGTGACATCTCAACTCCTGCATTCATAAGTCTGAGCATTGAAGGCAAGCATGCTATATACCGTCTTAACCACCCAGTCTACCTTGACGCAAATTTTAAACAATTATGCACCTGAACCCCTAGGTCTCTGTATTCTAGGTGATGGCCTAATGATATTATTGCTGGACTGTTAATCCAAAGAGCCAGGTCAAGTTCTGGGGACCTGGGTTTAAATTCCACCATGGTAGATGGTGGAATTTGTATTCAATAAAAAGTCTATAATTAGGAGTCTCATGATGACCATGGAAAGCCTATTTGGTTCACTAATGTCCTATGGGAAAAGAAACTGCTATCATTAACTGGTCCATTCTATCTTTGACTTCAAAGCCACAGCAATGTGGCTGACTATTAACTGCCCTCTGGGCAATTAGGGCTGGGCAAGAAATGCCAGCCTAGCTGGAGATTCCCTCATCCTGTGAATGAATGAAAAAAGCCCAAAGCCCTACTTTTAATTGTATAAGTCTTGCCTTTGTTTGTTTTTACCAAAATGCAAGACTTCGCATTTATCCAAATTAAACTCCATCTGCAACTCTTCAGTCCTTGTCACTACTGATCAAGATTTCTTTGTAATCTTAGATAGCCTTCTTCACTGTCCACTATATGACTGATCTTGGTGTCATCTTCAAAATTACTAACCATGTTTTCTATGTTCTCCTCTAAATTGTTCATATAAATGACAAACCAAAGTGGACCCAGTGCCGATCCCTGTGGAACACTGATGGCCACAGGCCTTCAGTCTGAAAAACAACCCACCATCACTCTCTGACTCCTGCCGTTAAGCTAATCTTGTATCCAATTGGCAAGCTTACCCTGAATCCCACGTGATCTAACTTTACCAATTAGTCTATCATGTGGAACCTTGTCAAATGCTTTACTAAAGTCCATGTAAATAAATTCTACCCCTCTACCCTCATCAATCTTCTTGGTTACTTATTCAAAAGACTCAATCAAGCTTGTGAGACATGATTTCCCTGTGGTTAGGATGCTGCCAAAGCATTCCCACAAGCAATGGTGACAGGATTGCTTCACAAAGTGTACACTGTACAGCCACTTAAAAAGTGTCACAATGTTCATTTTCACATGAAACACGAGAGATTTTACATGTTTGATAACTCTGGAGTAAGATTGAGGGAATGTATAAATGTCAGCTTCCCATTAAAGTCGCTTGCATATCTGACTTCTAAAGAAGCTCAGACTTTCACTTAGGACAAGTAAAACCTGTTTGTGTAAACTAAGTGAGAAAACAGATTCTGTAGACCACTGGGGAATTTGCAATCAACACACTTTGTGTTTAAAGCTCCCCTGCAGTCAGTAAAGCAACTTTCAGCTCAGAATTCAATCATTTGTTTATTGTTTCTTCAAATATTATAATGGGTATGTGCTTCCCTGTCAAGAGACAAAGCAGTCTGTGAATGCAGTAAAACTTCATGCGTCATGGGAATTGAACACAAAAACTTTTATCGACAATTGTTTGATAGAAAAAGAAAACTCAAATCTCAATTAATTTAAATGACCAGACATTATGAATCTGCATAAAAGGTTAGAGTGCAGTTCATCTTTATTAATGCACAAAAATGTGATGAATTAAATAATAAATATTAGAGTTGTATTTTGCTACTTAATTTTGTGTAAGTTCAGCATAAATCATGAAATGCATAACACAATGGCAAACTATGCCAGTGTGCAATGCTGCAATCATAATGCTATGTTATTAATTACAATGAAGCAGATCTGAATGGTAAATAACAAAATTAAAAGAAAAATACAGTCTGTCGCCCGCAGTTAATGATATGGTCATAAGCTACTGTCAAGCACAAAAGAAAATCAATGTCAGTGATTATGAGAGTAAGTGTGAAAGCATAAATCCTGGTTCCTGCAGGATTTATATACAACAAAGTAGCCACGATGTAAAATTCATAAAGCATATTTGGGATAGTTCCTTAAAACGTTTCTTAAAAATGTTGTGGATCAAAATCAAGGATTAACCTGTTTTGGATTCGGTGTTGTCTAATGAGGCATGTTTAATTTTTTAAAAAGTCAGAGTAAAAGATCCCCAGGAAACAGTGACAGCAACATGGTAGAATTTAGCAGTCAGCTTGAGAGAGAGAAATTTGGATTCAAAACAACTGTGCTAAGCTTAAATAAGAATAACTAAGGAATTGAATGTAGAGCTCTCTGGGGTAGACTGGGGAAGGGGTTAGCAGCAAAGATAATTTAAGAACAATGGGAGATGTTGAAGAAAATAGTTCATGCTTCACAACAATTATATATATATATATATATATCCCATTGAGAAAGAAGGATTCTAGGAAGGGGATAACCAGCTGGGGAATTTTCAGAAGTTTATGGTAGCATGAAATCAAAAGACAAAAGCATATAATGTATCAAAGAGTAATGGTAAGACAGAGGACTATGAAAGTTTCTAAAAACAAAAATAGATAATCAAATAAAAATAAAGCAAGCAAAAATAAACTATGAAGGCAAATTAGAAAGTAACATAAAAGCAAATAGCTAGACCTTCGTTAAATAAAAAGGAAAAGAGAGGCCAAAGTTAACAATTGGAGCATGAGGCTGGATAAATAATAATTGAGAACCAGGGAATGGCAAACGAGTTGAATAAGTGCTTTTCCTCCATCACTAATAGCATTCTAACAATAATAAATACTCACAGGGCAAAAGAAGGGAATGAAATGAACATATTAACTATCATTGAGAAAAAGTTCAAGATTTGTGTAAAGATTTGTAGCTTGGGTATCGGTTGCTGTGGTTGTGGGTGTGTTCGCCGAGCTGGGAATTTGGTTTGCAGTTGTTTTGTCCCCTGTCTAGATGAGATCTTCAGTGCTGTGGAGCTTTCTGTGAAGTGCTGCTGTACTGTGTTAGTTGGAATTTATTTGCTTTTGTTCCCGCTGCTTCTGGTTGCTTGTTGCGGTTTTCATTATAATGGTCGGTATATTGGTTCGAGGTCAAAGTGTTTATCGATGGAGACTGTGAACGAGTGCCATGCTTCTAGGAATTCTCTAGCTATCCTCTGTTTAGCTTGTCCTGTTATTGTTGTGTTGTCCCGGTTGAACTTATAGTCCTTGTTGTCTGTGTATAGGTACTAGGGCCAGCTGGTCACAGCGTCTAGTGACTAGTTGACGTTCATGAATGCAGATTGCTAGCTGTCTGCCTGTTTGTCCTATATAGCATTTCATGCAGTCTCTGCATGGAGTCTTGTACACCACATTTATCCTGCATATGATGGGCATTGAGTCTTTTGTTCTGGTGAGTTGTTATCTGAGCGTGTCTGTCAGATTATGTACTGTCATAAGTCCGAGTGGTCGGAGGAGTCGGGCTGTCAGTTCCAAGATGTCAGAGGACAACCAGAGAATTCCTAGAAGCTTGGCACTCATCCATGGACTTTTGATAAGGTACACTTTAAGCTATTTAATAAGACAGGACCTCATGGTTTTGAAGATTGCATATTAACATGTACAGAGGATTGGTTAACTAATAGAAAGTTGGAATGGGTGGGATGCTTCCTCAGCATGGCAACTTGTAAGTAATGGAGTTTCTCATGGATTACTGCTGGGGCCAGAATTATTTACAGTATATATTAATTACTGGGATGAGGAAGTCCTGTAACAAAGACAGAGAGACCGATGAGTTCAGGTTCATAACTCTTTGAAATTTGCATCACAGATAGACAGGGTGTTTAAAAGGGCATTTGGAATGCTTGCCTTCATTGTGCAGACCTTTGAGGAAAGGAACTGCAACATTATGTTGAGGTTGTACAAGACATTGGTGAGGCCTCTTCTGGAGTACTGGATGCAGTTCAGGATGCCCCATTATCGGAAGGATATTGTTAAACTGGAGAGGGTTCAGAAAAGATTTACCAGGATGTTGGCGGGAATGGAAGGTTTGAGTTGTAAGGATAGGCTGGGACATTTTTCACTGGAATGTAGGAGGTTGAGGGGTGACCTTATGGACGTTTATAAAAACATAAGGGACATAGATAAGATGAATAGCAGGGGGTATATTTTTACAGTGAGAGGAGAAAGATTTAAAGAGGACATGTTTTTGCACAGAGAGATCTTAGTATGTAGAATGAACTTCCAGAGCATGTGGTGGATGCAGGTATACTTAAACTTAAAAGACATTTAGATAAGTGCATAAATAGGAAAGGTTTGGAGGGATATAGGCCAAATGCAGGCAGATGGGGACTAGTTTAGTTTGTGAAAATGGCCGGCATGGACTCGTTGGACCTGTTTCCATCCTGTACGACTCTATGACACTATGATACAAAAGTAGGTGAGAGATCAAGCGATGCGAATGACACAAGGAGTCTAGAGAGGGTTATGTACAGTTTAAGCGAGTGAGCAAAAATTTGTCAGATGGAATATTATGTGGAAAAGTGTCAGCCTTGGCAGGAATCGAGGGTTTGAATTTTATTTAAATGAAGGGAGACTGCAGAAGCTGCAGCACAGAGGGATTTGGGGATTCATTTGCATAAATTGGCTCAGTGGTTAGCACTGCTGTCTCACAGTGCCAGGGACCCGGGTTCATTTCCAGCCTCGGGTAACTGTCTGTGTGGAGTTTGCACATTCTCCCTGTATCTGCATGGGTGTTCTAGTTTCTTCCCACAATCCAAAGATGTGCAGGTCAGGTGAATTGGCCATGCTAAATTGCCCGTAGTGTTCAGAGGTGTGTAGGTTAGGTGCATGAGTCAGGGGAAATATAGAATAATAGGGTAAGGGAATGTTTCTGGCTGGGATACTCTTCAGAGGATCGGTGCAGACTTGTTGGGCCAAATGGGCTGTTTACACATGATATGGATTTTATGATTCAAAATTACAAATAGCTAGCAAACAAGCTCAGCAGGTAATTGGGAAAGCAAATTGATTGTTGGACTTTATTTTGAAGGAAATAGAGTATAAAAATAGAGAGGTCTTCCTAAGACTATTCTAAAAAAGGTAAAGTCATCGTAGTCGTACAGGACCATAAAGCTGCTCTCTCATTAGAAAGGGGTGATTGGTGTGGTTTAATCTGTGAGTCACCATGCCTCAGGTGGGGCAAGGGCTATGAAAGTGTGTTCTTTATGTTAACATCAAGGTGTAGGAATTGAACCCACACTATTTGTATCACTGTGCATTGCAAACCAGCCATCTAGCCAACTGTGCTAATTGACTCTCTAAAAGTGTGCAAGGCATGAGTCAGATCACACTTGGAATACTGTGGACAGTTTTAGATAACTCAGGAAAGATATATTGTCATTGCAGGTAGTCCAAAGAGAGCTCACGAGGTTGATAACTGGTATGAATGGATTGTCTTAAAAGGAGGGATTGAGTAAATTGAGCTTGTACCCATTGGAGCAAAGAAGAATGAGAGGTGACCTTATTGAAACAAACAAATATCTCAGTAGACTCGACAGTCTCGATGCAGGAACATTGCTTTCCTGTGTGGGACAGTCTGGGACCAGAGATCATAATCTCAGAGGAAAGGGTTATCCACTTACAACAGAGATAAGGAGGAATTTCATCTCTCAGACGGTGGTGAATCTATGGAATTCTTTACTGCGGAGGGCTGCAGAGGCTGTGTCATTAAGTATATTCAAGACTGAAATAGACAGATTTTAATCAGGAAGATAATTAAGTGTTATGGAGAAAGAGCAGGAAATTGCAGATGAGGATTATTAGTTCAACCATGATGTCATCTAATGGCAGAGCACATTCAATGAATTCAATGGCCTACTTTGTCTTATGGCTCTCCACTGAACTGAAATCTCATTTTGAACCCATCCTGTACTTAATCTATTCAACTACCTCTCCCCAATCTGACAACTGAGCAGAAATACAGCCATAGCACTCCATCCATTGAGCAGATCCTATCACAAAATTCTCTCCCCAGGAAATGAGAAATAAGTTCCCAGCCTCTCCCAACACTGAAAAGAAATCAGTACACAGTACCCTCCCAAACTGAATAAAAAGCTGCTATGAATACCTTAGTTCTCTCAAATCAGCGTATAATACAAACACTTAAATGCAAATTGAAGTAGCCAATTTTGCAAAGTAATAAGTATTTATGGAATCAGAGAGTCATACAGCACAGACACAGATTATACGGCCTAACTTGTCCAGATATCCTAAATTAATCTAGTCCTATTTGCCAGCATTTGGCCCATATCCCTCTAAACCTTTCCTAGTCATTTACCCATCCAGATGCCTTTTAAATGTTGTAATTGAAATAGTGTCCACCACTCCTCTAGCAGCTCACTTCACATATGCACCACTCTTTGCGTGGAAAAGTTCACCTTCGGTCCCAGTTACATCTTTCTCATCGCATCATAAACCTATGTCCTCTACTTTTGGACTCCCTACCCTGGAAAAAAGACCTTGGCTGTTCATCCTACCCATGCCCCTCATGATTTAATAAACCTCTATCAGGTGACCCCTCAACTTCCGTTGCTCCATGGAAAATAGCCCCAGCTAATTCAGCCTTACCCTACAGTTCAAACCCTCCACCCTGTGCAAAATTCTTGTAAATCTTTTGACTAGAAACAGCTGATAATACCATTAAAATCAAATCACTGGCAGCTATCCATCGTGAGGGGTCATAATAGGGTTAAGCAGTGCATGCTGAAATGAAAATGATAGTGATCCTGACAACATTATCTGCCTTATGACATGTTTCTAGTGGAGTGCTGACAATTTCCAATGACGTTCACCTGGAAATTGGAATGGACAGCCAATCAACAGTAATTTCTTGCTTCTGTTCACTTTTCCAACACTTATGAACATAGGTCTAAATGATTTTCAGAATCTGTGATTTGTCTGTTTAATTTGACATATTCAGCAACTATAAATCAATAAGCCAGATGTGTTACCATGGTATAAGAGTCCTGATGTTACAAGACAGCATATTTCCCTGACTGACTGTGAACTGTGAATGCTCTAAACATTGTACATGTGGTCTACACTTCTTGTCCATCACACTTCAGATTTATCTTATCATCTAATCTGAATTTCCATCATAGACACAATTTACACTTTTATTCCAGTATTTCCTTGGTACAGCAACATAACCCACCCCTGTAAATGAGAAGTGTGCCCCTTAAGGACCAGAGTGACGGATACTTTAGAAAATGTTAACAAGATCCAAGATAACTCAGAGAACTGTAACTTGACAGACCAACTCCTGGAATTACAGGCATCACTTACAAACATGCCTCGATGTAATTCATCTTTCACCAAAATGGATTAAGATGTACTCTTAGTTACTGAGCTTCAGCCTTTTGCTTTGTTTTTCTCTGTAAGTGTTTCTAATAAAATTAGTAGCATACTGTATAATACTATCTACTATTGCAACATAGAGTACCTTGTAATATACGAGCAATGTAAAACTTATGTGGCATGCACTTCTTAAAGACATATAAATAAATCTATATTGATACACAATATAATAAATTTGCCCTTTAAACTGAGATGACAAACTGAGCTTTACGGTTTCATCTGGCATAACTCTCTTTCTCGGCTGAATCAACATTTTAAAAACACACAGTTATTAATTTGTTGGCTGCAAATCTGAAACTAACTACAGACTGCCCTCCAGGTAAAACAAGCTTGCCACAGAAATATAAGCCAATCTGGTTTGAAACGAAACAGGAACAAAGGATGTTGACATCTCTTAATAACTCCAGGTTAACTGTTATTCCGAGATAAGGTTGTCAATCCCCTGGTTTGGCCTTGTAGTTCTCTGGAATAAAAGAATGAATTCCAGGATTCTGCTGCGAGCAGAATGGGAGAACATTTGGAGGAACATTACAAAAAAATGTGATTTCAAAAAACAAATTCTAGGAAGACTTTTATTTTTGTGGTTATAATAACAGCTGACATGGGAAAATGTTTGACTGACATCCAAGAATCAATTAATTGCTTTAATGAAGTCCATTTTCTTCTTCATTTAGTGTGAGAAGGTAGTACACTTAGAGAAAAGATGTATCAACAACCGATGGCAAGGGCATGGTTGGGGCAATGGGCAACAAGAAAATAGCCAAGTGATAAAACCAGGAATTGGTCCTGCCAGAGTTGGTAACTTTAAACATTTTTTGAAATATTTGCCCAACCGAATGGAAAGTAAATAAAGAATGGAAACAAATTCCAGCCTGATTGTCTGTTTGACTTAAGCTCTCAAAGTGGATTAACTGAATAGAATGGTTGTAAGCATCTAAGTACCATACAGTGCTCCTGAAGTGAATTGTCTGGTATGCTAATCTGTACAAACAGGACATGGCAAACAATGCAGATATTTAAATTCTACTGCATCAAAGCATCCGAATTGGTGCAGTCCTCATTCGTCTAGTGGTGTCTATTACACTTGACATGTCACACTTCAAAGTATAAGAGAAAGTATAAGAGAGTATTGTGGGAGGCACGGTGGCGCAGTGGTTAGCACTGTTGCCTCACAGCGCCAGAGACCTGGGTTCAATTCCCGCCTCAGGCGACTGACTGTGTGGAGTTTGCACGTTCTCCCCGTGTTTGCGTGGGTTTCCTCCGGGTGCTCCAGTTTCCTCCCACAGTCCAAAGATGTGCAGGTCAGGTGATTTGGCCATGCTAAATTGCCCTAGTGTTAGTTAAGGGGTAAATGTATGGGTGGGTTGCGCTTCAGCGGGTCGGTGTGGACTTGTTGGGCCGAAGGGCCTGTTTCCACACTGTAATCTAATCTAATCTAAATCTAATCTAATCTAATCTAAATCATGAGAAAGAAAGAACGCTCAGAATTGGAATTATCATGTGCACTTGAGTGAATGCAGTGAAAAGTTTGCAATGTCATCACTTGTGGTTTCGTCTTAGGTACAGATACTTAAGAATTTGGTGCAAAATTGAAAGCATAATAAATAAAAGTCCATAAAAGAATGAAAAAAAAAGTGCTTGAATTACAGTCCATTCACCCCAGTCTGTGCCAGCATGAGCCTCCAGACTGCAATGGGCCAAGTCTCCATACCACGCTGGGGTTCAAACCTTGCGGCCTTGCCTCCAGTCTAGAAGGGCCTCTCCTTCCCGTGCCAACCTCCTGTCTGGGACTCGTCTCCCCAAGACGGCCTCTGGTCCAGGACTCATGTCCGGGATTCACCTTCAGGACTTGCCTCCTGAGCCGGCCTGGTCTGGAACTCACTTGTGATGGCCTTTGGTCTGGGAGTCACCTCCTCCATTTCCCTCCGAGTAAATTTAAAGTTAAAAGTTTGAAAATAAAAGAGAAAAAGGAAAAGAAAAAGAATGGGTGGAACAGAAAAGCTCTAAATGGAGTGTCCTAATCTGCTGCCATCAGTTATGTCATGATTAACTGTTTGTGTGACATCTTATTGTAAGCCTTTTTAAAATCAAGCTATGTTATTTCTGTTAGTTTCCCACTATCTTTCCTGCAAGTTACATAATTAAAGACAATTGTCAGAAAGATTTCCTTTTTGGAAAATCACGAAGATGTATTCTCACTTACTTAATTACTGATGTTCTGTATCCAAATGGCTAGTTCTCCCTGTAGTCTGTGAAATCTAACCTTGCTAATCAGTCTCCCATGGGAAACCTTGTTGAACGCCCTACTGAAATCCATATAGATCACATCTAGCGCTCTGCCCTCATCAATCGTCTTTGTTACTTCCTCAAAATACTCAATCAAGTTTGTGAGACATGATTTCCCATGCACAAAGCCATGTTGACTATCCCTAATCAGTCCTTGCCTTTCCAAATGCATGTACATCCTGTCCCTCAGGATACCCTAAAAACAACTTGCCCACCACCGACGTCAGGCTCACTGGTCTATAATTCCCTGGCTTGTCTTTACCACCCTTCTTAAACAGTGGCACCACATTAGCCAACCTCCAGTCTTCCGGTACCTCACCTGTGACTATCGATGATACAAATATCTCAGCAACCAATATTTAAGAGGCATTTGGATGGGTATATGAATGGGAGGGGTTTGGAAAGATATGGGCCAGGTGCTGGCAGGTGGGACTAGATTGGATTGGGATATCTGGTCGGCATGGACAGGTTGGACCAAAGGGTCTATTTCCATGCTGTACATCTCTATGACTCTATGATTTGACATACTCCACTCCCCCTAACAACAGTCAATAGCGTTGCCTCTCCCCAGAGTTAAAAGGTGTGGATTTATAAAAAACTGAATTTACTGAAACATTCTACAAAAAGCAGCCTCTAATTGATTTCTTGAGATATCTATTTAAAGTATCCTTCCACAAAGACTATCTGGGTACTCAGGTTAAAGGAGAGGCATGTGTGAAACCTTCCTGCACAAATGACTCTCCACATCCAAAAAAAGACTAGATCTGTGAACAATGAAGTCATTCATTGACTTGCTTAATTGTCTTCTCACTGACTCTAACAGCCCTTGGAAACACATTGGTTTTAGACACTCACTGTCCCATCTGGGTTTGCTGATATCAGGGACTAAGTAACTAGAAGTGGGAAATTAGTCCTTGCACTTCTAGTCCCTCAAACCTCAATGTCATATCAAGTCTGTCTCTTTCAAAGGTTAATGATGTGTACAGAGCAAACCTAATAATGCCTTTACAATTCCTATGGCATTTCAAACCTTCTCAAATATTTAGACTATTAGAAGTCATTTTGATTATCACTGCACCATCATCTGACATCATGCATTTCCATTTTTACATTACCTGCACTAACCCTCAAAAGCAGTTCTAACATTCAGCATGTCAACATCACAGATATCCACGGAGTATTTCTTAAATCATATTTAATGAACGTATTTATTGTCTCAACATACTTTATCTTCGGTAGATTCCTCTATGTGCATGCACATGTTCAATAATGTTTAAGAATATTCTATTATTAACTCATTCTGTTGCCAAGCAAACATTGGCAGCCAGAATGTACTAAAAGGTGAATTTGCATCATTAAAACAAAATAAAGATGGCAGTTACATGGGGTCTCAATGTTTCCTTGACAACAACACGTTTCTATTTATTATAAAGAAATGAACAACACTAAATATAATCAAGTTTTTGTATTCAACAACAAACTAGTGACTGCAATTTAAGAAAAAGTACTTCATTGGGCATTGAGCATGTTAGGATATCTTAAGAGATTGAAAAGTGCTATTTAAATGCAAGTCCTTGTTGTATTGTAGCTCTTAAGGCAGTAATGCTCTATGCAAGGCAATAGGTGATAAAATTACACTTAAATATAGATAGATCCAAATGGGCCAAAGAAAAAAGTTATAAATGCAGAGTAAGCGTAAGGTTGGATTTTTGCAGAGTCACAAACCTTTAAAAATGATGGGCAAGACCTGGATTTGGAAGTCTCACTCCTCTTTCTGAGAGATACAACTTTTGCTGGCAGGGGAAGGAGGTGGAGAATAGTTTTCATTGGCAAGAAATTTAAACTCAGCAGGACCATTTGAAATTATTGCTAAGTTCAAACAAACATGTTCTGACTATGGCAAGGACATTACCTGAATGTAGGAGGCACACATTGATGAAATAAATTAAAAATGGTCTCCTAAGGGGCAGGTAAAGGCTTTTTAAATGTCATGATCTGAAGCTTCTTTTTAAATCCTCTGCTGTTTAAACATGAATGAAATAGACAGAAACTGTCAGCAACAGAGAAGAGAAACCCTCTGCAGACTTCTTTGATTGATAAACTAGCTTTAGTAACATATAATGAAAATAATTTGTTTGTACAGTTTCAACAGAGGTTTTAGCCAATGTTTTTTCTCACATCATTATTAAAATCTAGTTGAGTTTCAAATGCTATCATAATGTTAGCATGCGTTTCTGAGTTTACAATGTAATTAACAGTTTAAATAAGCTATTAAAGAATTAGCTTTCTTTGATATTGGGTCTTTTTTTTCTTTTATGAAATTAAACATTTGAGATTTGAAAGTTTTGAATTGGTTTCACGAATTTGTTATCTTTCACTATCGAATGTGCACAAATGATCACTCTTTGACTTCCTAGAATTAGAATCTAATAGGTGCTTCATTCAGGGTCAACTCTGCCAACTTGAGAAATTTCCTGACTTGAACTATTTGTCTCAGTAGTGAAACTCCAGTTCGTAATCTTTCATTTAAGTAACTCAACTGGATTTTCAGAAAACCTGCAATATGATCTTCCGAAAGGATTAGTGCTGGCACCACATTGGGAGTGTGGGTGCCAGGTAGAGACAATGAAGAGGTGTACTGCAAGAAGTTACAGGAGGTCATCAATAAATTTACAGTATGGGCATATAAATGACAAATGATGTTCACCACACATAAATGTGGGTTTGTATATTTTGATAGTAAGAATATGAAGGTGACTTATTATTTGGAAGATGATACGTCTAAGCAGAGTAAAAGGACAAAGACCACAATGTCCATTGTTAAAAATTGTTTAACTTGATAGTAAGGTTATGTAAAATGCAAACAATAGGCATTATTTCTTGAGGGATGTAATTGAAAATTAGAGAAACTATGCTATACCCATATTGAACATTCTTTTGAACACTCTTGGATTACTGTGTGCAGTTCTGGTTGCCATATTATAAAAACCATACTGAGGAACTACAGAGGATGTGAGAAAGTGTGCAAGGATAATAACCGAAATGTGTGGGTATATGAGGAAAGATGAAAGAAAGTTTGAGAGGTACGTAGAGACCAGCATGAATTAGTTGGGTTGAATGGTCTGTCTCTGTAGTATAACCCAATATAAAGATAATTGAAGTTTTCAATGGTAATGTTGCTCATTTTATTTTTAAATGTATGATTAATACTACCAGGTGAAATACTTTAATTACATTTACATTTTAATACAATTACAGAATAGTGCGAAACAGAAATGGAAATTCATTAGTCTGCACAGGCTAAACACTATAATCTAATTATGATTTAAAGTAAGAGCAAGGAGTATAAAATTACAGGTGAAGTGGATAAAAATCATTGACATGTTCTAATTTTATATTTATTACATCAAGATTAAAAGAAAATCAAATTAATATTCAGCCTGGCATTTTGTGTTTCATACTGTTAAACAGTATTAAAAATATATTTAGTTTGAGTGATTATTTTCTTCATCATTCAGGTATGAGTACTTGGGTGATGACTTTCTTCAAAATAGCAAGAGAAATCACATGAGAAGAGTCTTCAAGAGTATATGATAATTGAGACAAAAGTTTGAACATGAAGGAATATGCCCATTCATGGATTTTGCTGTAACATGGATTTTGATTTCACTTGCACACACTAAACAATAAGATCAACTTCCATTAACACTATACTAAATTAACAAAGGGCCTTCATAAATGCATTTTAAATAAAGAAGCTTGACAACATTCAGGACAAAGCTTGATTGGCACTTAATTCACAAACAGCTCTTCTCTGCACCACCAATATTCAGGAGCAGCAGTGTGCATTATCTACAAGGTGCACAGCAGAAATTCACCAAAGATCCTCAGACAGTACCTTCCAAACCTACAACCGCTTCTATCTCGAAGGACAAAGGCAGCAGCACATGGGAACATGATCACCTGCAAATTCCCCTCCAAGCCCCTCACCATCCTGACTTGGAAATATATCGCCATTGCTTCACTGTCGCTGGGTCAAGAACCTGGAATTGTCTCCCTAAGGACATTGTGGGTCAACTCACAGCAGGTGAAATGCAGCGATTTTAAGAAGGCAGTTCACCATCATCTTTTCAAGGGCAACTAAGGAGGGGCAATAAATGCTGGCCAACCAGCGATACCCACATACCACAATTGAATACAAAAAAATGCAAAGTATTTACCAAAGGTGCCTTATATTATCAAAATTAATCAGAATATCAAAATTTCAACTTTACACTATTATATTGCAACTGTCAGTCTAATAAAGAGGCAGGTAAGCATTTAACTTCACCTACTCACTTGTCCATTACTCACATGCCTGAATTAATTGACTTTATTTAGTAACAACATGGCTATTAGAACAAAGAACAGGAACAAAGAACAGTACAGGACAGGAACAGGCTCTTTAGCCCTCCAAACCTGCATCAACACGTTATGCCCTTCCACACCAAAACTGTCTTCACTTACAGGATCTGTAACCCTCTCTGCCTTTCCAGGTGCTTCTTGAATGCTGCTATTGTGTCTGCTTCCACCACCCCCTCTGACATGTGTTCCAGGCTCTTACCACAGTTTGTGTGAAAAACCTGCCTTGCACATCTGTTTTAAACATTCCCCCTGCACCTTAAAAACCCATGTCCCCTAGTAATTGACCCCTCCACCCTGGGAAAATGCTTCACACTTTCCAATACTGTCTATGGCATTCACAATCTTATAAACTTCTACTCAGGGTACCCCCTCAATCTCCTGCATTCCAGTGAAAACAAACCCAGTCTTTCCAAATTTCTTCATAATTAAAATCCTCCTTATCAGGCAAGATCCTGGTCACTCTTTTCTGTATTCTTTCCAAAGCATCCACATCCTTCAGGTCATGTGGTGACTGGAATTGCACACAATATTCCAAGTGTGGCCTAACTAAGGTTCTTTAAGCAGCATTTTAAATATCCTGATGTTTTCAAGATGATGTCTAAAATATTTTCAGTCAGTAACCACAGACTGAAGAAGTCCCTGTGATATGGTCTGGCTCTAAAATTGTTTCCATTTGACTCGATAATTTTGCATCAAATGCTTTAGTGTTTTGTTTAGTTTTCATCATTTTTGTTGTGGTCCTGTTCGCCGAGCTGGGGATTTGTGTTGCAGACGTTTCGTCCCCTGTCTAGGTGACATCCTCAGTGATTGGGAGCCTCCTGTGAAGTGCTTCTGTGATGTTTCCTCCGGCATTTATAGTGATTTGTATCTGCTGCTTCCAGTTGTCAGTTCCAGCTGTCTGTTGCAGTGGCCAGTGTATTGGGTCCAGGTCGATGTGCATATTGATTGAATCTGTGGATGAGTGACATGCCTCTAGGAATTCTCTATCAACAAAACCCTAGCCAGAGAAACAATAGCCAACCTGCTGGACATACAGAACAGACAACAAGACGGGGAACCTATCAACAAAGACGGCATACTCAAACTACTAGACCTGTGCCTCACAACACACTTCACATTCAACAACCAAATATATGAACAAATCAACGGCACACCCATGGGCTCACCCATCTCTGGACTCATAGCAGAAGCGGAAATGCAAAGATTAGAACAAATGGTCTTACTGCAAATTCAACCCAAACTCTGGGTCAGATATGTAGATGACACCTTTGTAATCATTAAAAACACAGAAACAGAGAACACACACCG
>NC_057719.1:32902662-32923774 GCF_004010195.1 Chiloscyllium plagiosum
TCGATATGCTTATTGATTGAATCTGTGCATGAGTGCTATGCCTCTCGGAATTCCCTGGCTGTTCTCTGTTTGGCTTGTCTTATAATAGTAGTGTTGTCCCAGTCGAATTCATGTTGCTTGTCATCTGCGTGTGTGGCTACTAAGGATAGCTGAACACCAACTAGCCACGAAACGACATGACCAGCTATCCTTAGTAGCCACACACTCAGATGACAAGCAACATGAGTTCAACTGGGACAACACTACTATTATAGGACAAGCCAAACAGAGAACAGCCAGGGAATTCCTAGAGGCATGGCACTCATCCACAGATTCAATCAATAAGCACATTGACCTGGACCCAATATACCGGCCACTGCTGCGGACAGCTGGAACTGACAACCGGAAGCGGCAGATACAAATCACTATAAATGCCAGAGGAAACATCACAGAAGCGCTTCACAGGAGGGTTCCAAGCACTGAGGATGTCACCTAGACAGGGGACGAAACGTCTGCAACACAAATTCCCAGCTCAGCGAACAGAACCACAACAACGAGCACCCGAGCTACAAATCTTCTCACAAATTTTCATCTTTTTTGTTGGAATGAAAATATTAGCTCTTATCCATTGTGAAATTATAAAATGCAGAACAAGGCATCCAGATTCTTGGAGAACCAAATTTCCCTTGCTGAGGATTTTTCCTGTTTTTTTAAAATCCATTTACAAAATAGGACAGGAGAGAAATAAAAGCAATCTTACAAACTGTTTCTTGTAGAAACCTTGAGCCAAGTTCTCAAATCCATCAAGGTTAATTCTTCGAGTGCATTCTGATTATCTGATTGTTCCTTTTGAATGGGTGACATTACGTACCACTGAAACATAAAGTCTTTGAATCATAGAGCTTAAGCACGGAAGAAGGCCCTGATGCCCATCATGTCTGTGCTGGCTTAAAGCACCTATCTACTCACGTCTAAATTTCCAGCACTTGGCTTGTATTCTTCTATGCATGTCACTTCATCGAAATATTTCTTTAAAATTGTGACAGTTCTCATTTCTCCATCCTTTCAAGCAGTGAATTCCAGATAATCATCACTGAGTGAACAAATTATTTCTTAAATTCACTCTAAATCTACCTTTTAATGCTTGGTTATTGATTCCTTCACTGAGGGGAAAGGTTTACTCCTATCTATCCTATTACAGATTCAAAATGGTGGTGGTGAAGTAGGCAGCATCCAGGTTCCTGAGCGCAGGGTTCAGCCACTATATCTGTTGGCTTATTTTTTTCTTATTTCTTTCTTTTTCTCTTATTTTGATTTTGCCTCTACTTGTCTTCTGGGGAAAGCTCGGTTGTGGTGGCATTGGTGGCAACAGCTTTGACAACAAAGACGGAAGGCAGTTTCATTGGGGTCCAGCATGTGGTGGCAGTTGGTGAGCCCGAAGCAGAACTCTGACACACATAGGCGAAGATACGGCTGGTGGAGGGGTGAGCACAGGATCCGGTATCAGCTGTTACATCAGTGGAGGCAATGTTGGCAAGATAGCCCAAATGGTGAAAGATGGGGCCTGAGGATCAGCGACTTCGACATTGTGGATGGTGTTGCTGCCCTTGCTGTGTGCCCTGAGCTGTTGGTGTCTGGTATCCAAGGTGGAAGTCTGCAGGATCAAGCAGTGAGCTGGAGTTGCCACATAACTGCTTTGACTGAAGGGTCTAGCATTGGTGGTAGCGAAGTGTGGTAGAAGGGTCATGGACTCTTTTTAAGCTCTACTTTTCTTTTTGTGATTCTTAAACTATTCAAAATGGCACTGGATCAGAGTGATGGTGCAAGCTTTTCACTGTATTTTATTATATTTTTCACTGGAAAATACATGTGACAATAAAATCATTCAAATCATCCATCCATCCTGTATATTCCCCTTAATTTTGTATAGCTCAATCTGGTCCGACTCAGCCCTCTCTGGTCTAAGGAAAGTGACACCTGTCTATTTTAGCTCTCTCCATCAGTCAAATGTCAGTACATCAGTCTTAGACCACATACTCATAAAAAATACAATTAAACAGAGGTGTGCAATTTACAAGTATTGAACCAAAGGATTAATTGACAGTTCCTATTTTCAGAGTCTACTGAAGAAGAAAACCTTTTCCATTCTTGACTTGAATTTTAAGTACGCTCAAATATTTGGGGGTCAGATATCTGGATAAACAGCAGATTTCCTTTGAGGAAAAGGCTGTTCAGCATGTTACGCAGACTCGCACTTGTAGCTGTTGTATCAGAAGCTCCAATTTCTTTAAAGTAACCTTGCAGTTTGAAATCAGGTTGGGAGGGTTTTTTTAAGAGACATTTACGCCTCTTGGTTTCTTGAATGGCAAATCTGTTGCTGATCTTTTGATGTTATTCCACAGATTGCTCTGGTCTCTTCTCAGATTTGGGATACAATAGAAGTCAGATGGAGGCCTCCATATCAGGGAACCAGTTTCAGTAACATGTTTAACAGCCACTGATATTTAACAGAAGGTAGCCTTTCACCATTAACTTGTGAATAATTGGCCTCGCTAGCTTCCCCTTGATATATTGCAAACCATGAAACAAAGAAACTGAGTGCAGTGTCAATTTTTAAATAAATAAAGACAATTACAGAAACTGAAGTACAAGCACAGTCCATGTTAAAATTGCAACTATGAAATGACATGAAATAAGACTCTTTTGAAACACCTGGGACCTTTACATATTAAAATAACAACTGCAATTGTTGCACATTACTATTTCCAACCCTTTGCCAAGTGATTGTGTGATTTTCAGATTTCAGCTTCTTAATCTATGGAATTTCAACCCTAAACCTCTCTGTCTTTCCATTTCTCTTTCCTCTTTTAGAACTGTCTTTCAAATCTACTTCTCTCATTATATCTCCTCAAGCGGTTCAACATCAAAGTGCACTAACTAAAAACCGAAAGAACTATAGATGCTGGAAATCAGAAACAACACCTGCTGGAAAAGCTCAGCAGGTCTGGCAGCATCTGAACCAGCCTTCTGAAGGGTCACTGGACCCAAAATGTTAATTCTGATTTCTCTCCACAGATGCAGCCTGGTCTACTCCATGAGATGGGAATCTACCCCTCAGCACTAAGTGTCTTAGCAGCAGCATTACAATGAACTGTACCAGTACACTTTAAGCTTGCAGCATTAAAGTGGGGTACCATACCATAAGTAGTTCAAACATGTGTCATGATGATACAGTGAGGCTGATTTGTGTTGAATGCTAATGTCTATAGATGGGGTTGTTATCCTTGGAGTGTCCCTTGAGCTATTAGTGCCTGGTCTCCAAGGTGGAGGTCTGCAGGATCAAGTGGTAAGCTGAAGTTGCCACATAACTGCTTTGAATGAGAATGGGAACTATGAGGCAAGATTAATGAAGAATGAGATATGCATGTGTGGTCATGCTTATAGTCCTCTTGCTGCTCACTAGTGAGAATCCCATTGTGCCACTCAACACTTTATAAGAAAATGGGACTTTTCGCTGTTGACATTGAGAAGTTCCCCACTGGCCATCTCAGGTGATTCTCTGAAATTTCTCATAATGGCTCTCACCATTCAATGCCTGAGAATGTTGTGGCCTATATTTTGAAAACAATTATTTGGTTGAGCATCAATTTGTGGCATCCTGAAATCATAAAAGACAATATATACAGGCTAGTTGCTTTGGTACAATTGTTCATGATTTTGCTGAAAATACTGATAGCAAATTGCCATTTGCATGCATTGAAACATTTATTATTAATACTGCACAGCAGTACTTCAACAGTATTTTACTTTAACACAGTACAATTCTTACCTCTCTGTTGTTTTACAGCTGCAAGTACATGGCATTCATCCAAAAGTTTCTATTGAAATCATTAGAGAAACAACTCCAGTGTAAATACTGGCAGACATTCTATAATGCCAGAGGCTGTCTTTGTGTTTTAAAAGAGTGCTGTTTGTCTGTCTGCAGTTATAAAATTGGCACATTTTATTAAAAGTTGCGGCGGTAATATTACCATGTATTCTAAAGCATTCTTTTGTCTTTTGCATAATCTTCCATTGAGTAATGAGTTTCACCGAAGAAGGAGCTGGAATTTTAGTCATACTTATCTGGTTGCTTCCTATCCTAAAAGGTGGTTAGATTTCACAACATTCAATTTCAGTTTTCATTTACACAATGCAGCAAAGGCACACCTTGAAGCCAGTGCAGCCATCTACAGTGCAACTTAACCAGAATTGAGTCAGGCCAGTCAGACCGTTATAGAATTTAAAACTGACCAAGTGCTCCACAGCATCCTTGCTCTTTGTAAGTCAGAAAAGGGTCACGGCATGAATAAATTCTGAAAACCAATGTTTCTAAAGTTCCCATCTGGAAAGTTTAAGCTTCCTTTGCTATGAACTTTACCCCATTCTCCATTTGTCCACACACATCTGAATGCCACTGAGCAACCAAGATCTTTTGCAAATCCTGCAGTTACATCCTGTCCATTCCAGGAAGTGGATCAGCAGCACAATAATGAAACCCAGCAGCTTTAATGTCACCATGGCTTTACTCGCCTGTAGGTGTGAAACTGAGAGACTCTTTCCTTCCTTCTTCTTGAAATCTTATACACAGTCAAACCATTTATGCACAAAAGGTGCCCTTCATTAACGTGACTTTTTGCCACAATGGAGAGACCATAAGACCATAAGATACTGGAGCACAGTTAGGCCATTTTCTCCATTGAGTCTGCTTTGCCATTCAATCATGGCTGATATGTATCTCAACCCCATTCTCCTATCTTCTTCCTGTAACTTTTCATCCTCTTACTAATCAAAAAACTATGTCTTAAATACACTCAATGACTTGGCCTCCACCCTTTGTGGCACAATGAGTTCTACAAGTTCATCATATATGAGCTGAAGAAATTTCTCCTCATCTCAGATCTGAAGGGTTGCCCCTTTACATTGAGGCTGTGTCTTCAGGTCCTGGTCTCTCCTACAAGTGGAAACATCTTATCCATGTTTACTCTACCCAGGCCTCTCAGTATTCTGTAAGTTTCAAAGAGATCCCTCATCCTTCAAAGCTTCAAATATAGGGGCAGACTCCTCAACTGAAGATCATATGACAAGCCCTTCATCACTGGGATCATACTTGTACACTTCCTCTGGACTACCTCCAAGGACAGCACATCCTTCCTCAAATATGGGGCATAAAATTGCTCACAATATCCAAATGCGATCTGACCAGAGCCTTATACAGCCTCAGCAATATGTCCCTACTCTAGCCAGCTTGAAATGAATGTTAATTTTGTTTTTGCCTTCCTAACTGCTAACTGAACCTGCATGTTAACCTTAAGAGAATCACTGAACTGGAGCTTCTAAGTCAATTTGTGCTTCAGATTTCCAAACTCTTTCCTCTTAGAAAATAGTCTACACCTCGAGCCTTCCTAAAAAAGTGCAGAAGCTCACACTTTCCCACATTATATTCTATCCACCACTCCTTTTTTGCCCCATCTCCTAGCCTGTTCGAGTCCTTCTGCAACCTCCCTGCTTCTTCAACACTATCTGTCCTTCCACGATTCTTTGTGTTGTGCTGCAAACTTAGCAACACTACCCTCAGTTCTTTCATCCAGGTAGTTAGTGTATAATGTGAATAGTTGAGGTCCAAAACACAAACTACTGCAGAATTCCACTTGTAACCACTGCCATCCTAAAAAAGACTTATTTATCCCCATTCTCTGTTATCTGTCAGTCAGCTAACCCTCTATCCATGCCAGTACCTTGCCCCCTAACACATCCATGGACTCTTATCTTATTTAGCAACCTCCAGTGCAGCCCCTTGTCAAAGGACTTTTGGAAATCCAAATAGATCATGTCCACTGGTTCTCCTTTGTTTATGAGCCTTTCCTTTGTTTCAAAATTAAAAGAAATAGCCAAAAATCAGAAGTGTCAGCACAGGATCTATCAGTTTTGGGGAGCTAACAGTGTTGTCAGGTCATGTTTCAGACATTTACATTTTGTGCAAGCAGCTGTCTCCACTCCTATGTGATATTAGAGCCTGACACACCAGCTAGAAATATTTGGCTTCCAGGAGCAAGTCTGAATCTTTGGATTTCCTTGGATGGCCAGCATATCCTTTTGGAGAGGTAAAGCATTCTTTTGAATATGTTCCCAGGACAATCTTGGAAGAGGTAAACTGCTTTTTGGGAGAGATTTTCGTTAGGAGAAGATGTGAACATGCATTTAAAAATGCATAATCTGATTAACCCATTGGAACTGTCTAACTCATTGGAACGGTCAAGAGAACTGTCAAAAGCAACTGTCAAGAGGTCCTGTCAAAAAATGTGAAGTGGATGTGTCAAAATCTACTGCCCTTTAAAAATGTTTAAAAATAAGTGTCACGAATAGAAAGAAAAATCTTGCTTTTTCATTCTGATGCTTAACACAAGTCATCATGGGGCCACAATAACTTTGCACTAAGTTAGCATATGGTGTATAAAGGGCCATGGGAGGTGAGCGTAAGGGCACTGGTAGGTGTGAAAGATATGAGGGGTGAGTAAAGTGGCTAATTTAGTATGGAGTGTTTAAGAGATTAAGGGGGTGGATTCATAGCATAGAGATGGCATGGAAAGTTTAAGGAATGTAAGGAGCAATGGCTGGAGGGATAGTTTATTGTTTGTTTTTTAAATTCGGACACTGTGCTGGTGCTCTGGGCAGGCCTTGATGCCAGGCCCAGCTCTAACAGTTTCCTATTTTTGGGTCACCCGCTCCAACATCTAACTTAGCCCAATGCTCCCCATCCCTGATGTTTAAAAGTCAGCCTTGCAAAGCTGAAAATTGCTCTGATTGTACATCCAACTTTGTGAATAGAAGAACTGAGGTCTGAGAGCCACAGTTCTTTATCTGGTGTTCCCATTTAAACAATGATACAAAAACTGCAAATAAACAAGTCAGTCAGAACAATAAATATGATATTTTGTATTTTCTCGTTAAAATACTGTGAAAAATAATACAACATTAGATTGGAAATGGATCTTAAGGGTATGCCACTTTTATCAACAGAAATATGAAACTGATGAGCAAGGATCCACAGGGAAGTGAATGGCATTTTCTAGATTAATCTTTACATCTACAACCTTAAGCTCAAGCGTTCAGTCTTTAATACTTTGTCAGTGCATAATAATGGATCAGTACACAATTATAGTCCCAAATCGATAAGGTTATGAGGCAAAGTTCCAGAATATTATTCTCTCCACATATCTGAGTCAATTCTGGCTGGAGACCTACAAAAGCAACAATTTTTCATGAGCACTGGGACTAATAAGTCCCAAAGAGTATACATCATGGTAATATGCATTTTTCTAATATCTTCCAACATTAGCCAAAACCAAACATTAATCTACTTCCCTTTCCAAATCTTCACATCCGTTGACTGCTAACTCCCTTTCTATCCAAAATCATATCTGATTGAGAAGTATTGGCAAATTAATCCAATGATCCATGTCATTGCTTCTGCTTCACTTTCATTTCCTTCATTCTATATTCTGAATGTATACCTGCATTCTCCCAATACTGTTGGCTTGAACATATTTGATTTTAATTGCTTCAACACTGATGGTTGTGGCCTCAGCTATCAGGCCCAGAACTCTGGAATTCCCTCTCTAAATCTCTCTGTTGCTCTACATCTCTTTCCCTTCTTAAAATGCATCTTAAAAACTATACCTTTGGTCAAAATTTGTCTTAAATTCTCAAGCAGCGTTTTGTCAAATTTTGTTCAATAATCTTTCTGTAAAGTAACTTGGGCCAGTTTACGACATTAGAATTCCTATATAATCATAAGCTGGTTTTTGTTATTCTATAAGCTGGCCAGACTGCCTTGAACATGTCTTCAAACCTTGCAGCCTGTTGTCCTTTCATTTATACACACTTCAATTTATTTTGTTTTAAAGCACGAACCATAAAGGATAACTCAGTCCAGAAAACTTGCCTATGAAGGAAAAGAAATTATCAAAACTCTCAAACTGTGGCTTGGTTTGCAGTATCTTGCACTAAAATGTGTGAATCTGTGGATGTTAACTAAGGGCTAAGCTATAATGTCCACCTTGATGTGAATGCAAAATTCATTCAGGCTGATAATTGGGAGCAGGGGTTTCAATTTGCAGTGTACCTGCATCCAGAGGACATGTATGAGCCGGTCCTGTGTAACTTGGAGTTTCCATTTCATCGTAATTGCCCTCTCCACACTCCAGAGGACTGAATCAGATTCTGAACAAACTGTTGGCAGCCTTTCCTTCTTAAAGGGACAACGTGTATAAAAGGGAAAACTGCAACCAGGAACAGTAAGCTGCTGGATAATTTACCTTTTAGTATTCAGGAAGATGTAAAGGCACAAGAGAAAGAAAGGTCTCTCAGATATTGTGACACCAGCCTGGACTCTCTCTGTTGAGAGGTCTTGGCCGGGGAAGATGCCCGGTTTCCAGAGAAGGCAGGAAGCACATCAGACTAATGCTGAAGGGAGTGCAGACAGGGAATATGGATGGTTAATGCCCACAACGTTTTATTAAAGATTTGGCAGATGTGCCACAAAATGCTAACTCATTTCACATAGATCATCTGAGTGGGTGAATCAAATTCAACATGACCTACTTACCCAGCTTTTTCCACAGTTTGAAAGATTATTTTCTTTTCAGCTAATTTTCAATCCCCTTTATCAAACTATTATGGAAATGATCTCCATGTAACATTCAACATCCTATACACTCACTGCAAGAATGCATATATCTTCCCAACACCTTTGGTTTTTATGCCACACAGCACAAATCAGTGTCCTCTGATTTTCCACTCTTTTGCCAATTATGCATCTTCGCCCATTTTGGTGTGTCTGGAACCTTGTGATCTTGAACAACACAATTAACTCTCCACTCTCTATGGAGAATGGACCTTCTCCAATTTATCCATGAGGTCTCCTCATCCCCGGAACCTTTCCTGGAATCTTTTCTGCAGCAGCTTAAAGTCTTCATATTCCTCCTGATGAGAGGCCAAACTAATGTTTATAAGTGTTCACCATAGCTTCCCTGTTTTGTACTTTATTTATAAATTCCAGAATTCTGCGGCATCTTATTAATTGCTTTCTCAAACTGCCATTTCCAATTATTTGTTCACAAATGTACCCAATTCACTGTGCACCTGCACCCCCTTCAGAATTGCATCCTTAATTTTATTTCATCTCTCCTCATCTGCCTTATCAAAATGTATAATTGTGTATTTCCCTAAATTAAATTGCATCTGTCGCATGACTGTAAATTCCACTAGCTGTCAATGTCATCTTGAAATCTATCATTATCCTCCCCATAGTTCAATATATTTCCAAACTTTGTGTCATCAGCAAATATCAAAGCTGTGTTAAAGTTAAGGTCATTAATAAATATCATGAAAATCAGCGGTTTAATATCAATCCTGAAAAGTTTCGCTATATATATCTCTCCAGCCTGAAAAACAACCCTTCACTACTACTCTGTTGCAGTCTCTCAGCCAACTTCATATTCATACCATCACTATCCCTGTTTAATCCATGAGCTGTGAGTTTTCTGACAAGCCTGTAACGTGTCACTTTATTAAATGTCTTTTGGAAGCCCGTATAAAACAACATGGGGCACAGTGGTTAGCACTGCTGCCTCACAGTGCCAGAGCCCCGGGTTCAATTCCCGCCTCAGACAACTGTCTGTGTGAAGTTTGCTCATTCTCCTCGTGTCTGTGTGGGTTTCCTCCGGGTGCTCTGGTTTCCTTCCACAGTCCAAAAATGTGCAGGTTAGGTGAATTGGCCATGCTAAATTGTCGATAGTGTTAGGTGAAGGGCTAAATGTAGGGGAATGGGTCTGGGTGGGTTGCTCTTCGGAGGATCAGTGTGGACTTGTTGGGCCGAACAGCCTGTATCCACACTGTAAGCAATCTAATCTAAAACACGTTCAACTCCATTATCCTCATCAACCCTCTCTGAAATTGCATCAGAAACTCAATCATGTCAGTTTTCCTTCACAAAGCTATACGAGCTTTCCCTAATTAATCCACAATTGTATCCAAGGATGTATAACAAATTAGCACTGGCCCTTTCAAGCGATACTCACAAAAATGCTAATTGGAAGCCAGCCATTATTCATTTCCCCCCAGTTTTCTTTAAATGTCAGCCTGTGTCCTTTGTAAGGTTTTATTCTTGAAATCATATGCTGCATTTGTGCCCATGGTTGTTACTGTTTTGTTCATTTAACAGCTCCCTATCACTGCTCAACTGACGAAAGGGATAGGTCAACAAGAAAGCAGAGGTGCTGGTATTTGAATACAAGTTATTTTCTCAGAAATGAAATGTCAATATTAATGTCAGGCATAGTTTAATTCTTAAACAGGACAAATCTAAAGGATGTTTCCTTGCTGTTAGCTGTAATGACTTTGTACTTTCTGGACATGAACATACATTCCCTTTCAGCAGTTCTTTCAATCCATCTAACAGAAGTGACTTCATATGACTTTTAAGCTCATTTCGGTGAAAAATCAGCAAAGAATGGCACATGCTCCCAAAAAGGTTTCAACTGCAACATTGTGAGAATGTACAAAAGGAACCACTCGGGGAAATTTCAACTGTGCATATTGGAAAAGAAAGGCTGGTTATGACCAGCTGATAACTGAAGGAGTTTGATAAATGGAAGGGCTGAGTGTATATTAAATGTGAAGCTAGTTGGATAATATGCAAGCTACATGAGCTTGGGATTGGAAGGCAATAGTCTAGCCTTTGAAAGGAAAGCAGGGAAGATCCAGAGCGAAATGGCTGGAGAGGGAGAGTCTGGAGGGAGATGGTATTATGGAGGGGGAGTGGTGGGATGGGGACATGCAGGCTAAGGAGACTACAGATGCATTGTCAGAATACAAGACATTTCAGAGATCTCCTTGCAATTGTATTTTGCAAGGAAAATGAATGTCAGCCCCAAAGATATTTATCATGTTGCTTCAGGCTCTAATGATTTACTTTCATTAACTGTATTTTATTTCTAGTTACCTCAATGACATTCTGCTTGAGGGCAATTCTTGAGAAAGTATGACATTGTGCTACAGCCTACATTGTAAGACTTAATGTCTTCAGGGTGCTCATTCACGTACAAAGTGATCGAGACTTTGCCTTGCTTCATATTGCTGTACATGATGGGTGATTCTTCCTTGAACAGCAGTTTAACAAGGGAGAGGTGGTTTTGTTAGGATAGCCTGCCAAGTGCTCTTCAGTGGCAAGATTAGAGTGGTGCTGATATTGCAACTGAAGAGCACCTAGGCGAAAGTGAGGACTGCAAAGTCAAGATTAGAGTGGGGCTAGAAAAACACAGCAGGTCAGCCAGCATCCGAGGAGCAGGAAAATCGACGTTTTGGACAAAAGCCCTTCATCAGGAATGCCCGAAACGTTGACTTTCCTGCTCCTCGGATGCTGGCTGACCTGCTGTGTATCTGCAGTCCTCATTTTTGCCTAGGTGCTCTTCAGTTGCCACATCAGCACTCTGAATTTTCCTGGTAGCTGTCCTATTTGCATTCTCTGTTATTAAAGACATCATACAATCATTCCTTATTAGAGGATGACAGGCTCATGATCATTAAGCAGTCAAGGCAAGAGAACATGGGCAGAATATTCTCACCACATCAATGAGACGGCTGATGGTGAGAAGTTTGGAAAAGGTCAAGCGCAATGTTGGGATGTACAATGTCCCAGTATCAACACCAAAACGTTGCAGTTACCAAATAAGTCTTGGATGCTGACACAAGATTTTCACTGGCGAGTGCCAAGAGGTCTATTAAGTGATCTTCATTCATTATAATGTCATTAAGAACTCATTTCACTAAATTAATATGCAGGCTCCTATTCTCCCACCTGTTGATTGAAAACAAAATGACAAGAATGCATGGACATTGGGGTCCTCCATTTCATCATCATAGCACATCTCATATTTACTTGCAGTGCGCTTGACATTTACTTGCAGCAAACCAGGACCTTTCATTACAATTCTGCTGTAAGAACACTTTACACACAGTGAACAGACTGGGACAGGCTGCAGTTCAGGGCTGCTCCCCCCCGCTCCCTCGTCACACACTCGCTTTGCACCTCCCTGAACACTCACAGCATTCTTGCCTTTTTGTTCTTTGCCTGCTCAGCCAGAGCTTAAAGGTTCATAGTACTTCTGTCTTGCATTGCTGTTCAAGACAAGCTGATTGTTACCTTGAAGAATCATTGAGACTCTCTATCCCTCTCACTCTCTCTCCATGGTTGTTGCCTGACCCATTGTGATTTCCAGCATTTGTTGTTTTTGGTACAGTTTCTAGCAGAAGCAATAATTTGCTCCTGATTGTCATGGTTGTCAACAGTGATCAATCAAAGGAGGTGGACTGTTTGGAGGTACCCAGATAACACACTGCATATGAATGAACCAAATAGCCAAGTCTCAAAGTCAAAGGGGAGTGGTCCTCAGTGAAGTAAAGTTGGCAGTGTTTGGGGGGGGCGGTTGGAAGCTATAGCTTTGTCTAATATCATTCCAGGTGTGTGGTTACTCACAGCAGCATCTAATAAAGGTCATGCTGGTGGGGAGCATTGTAGATGTGTCCCAAGGAAGTGAGTAAGAGGTGCAGAGGCCATGCAAAATTAGTGAGATGGAGGTGTTGGTGACAGGGGTGAGGCAGTGCAGGTGACAGTGAAAATGGAATTTCATGTGCCTTAGGTCGGAGGTGGATGGAGTGGCAGAGATAGAGCTTGTGTAAGGTAGCACAGAGAAGATAGTGGCTCTTATTGCAGCAGCGTGGAATTAATCACTGATTTTTTTTGTAGCATTGCTGCATTGACCCAGGTACAGCCTCAGACCACACTGGCAGGACCTGGAGGCTTGGTCCCCTCTAACAATATCAGGGATTGAAGACAGCTCTCTGTTGCACTGGACTCCACCCAGATCACTGTTAAGATTAGAGGAATCAGGCTTTTGCCTGAAACATTGATTTCCTGCTCCTTGGATGTTGCCTGACCTGCTGTGCTTTTCCAGCACCATTCTAATCTTGACTCTGATCTCCAGCATCTGCAGTCCTCACTTTCATCCACCCAGATCACTGTCCACAATGCAGCCAATTTCACCTTACCTGTAATTCCTGAGGTAAATACCACACACCATGCAAGATAGCCAATCCTTGATTGGATATACAACAGTCTTTTAAAGATGGCACTGGCATTAGGAATCCCAGCATGTCCTAGCTGCATTGAGTTGGAGAATCAGGCTAATAACAGATGAGAGGAGTACCAAAACAACTAGTTAAGACTTGTTTAGTCTTGCAGAGAGAAGCCCTCCATGAAACTTGACAAAACTGACACTTTCTGCTAAGATTCAGCCCCCATGTTTCTTCAGATAGAGGTCAATTCTAAAACTGAATCACTTTAGCCTTTCCCCCTTCCCATTGCCAATCTCTAAACCATGAAATTGATGTTTCATTTAGTTTTTTAAGCCACTGAAAATAATTATCAGTTTAGTGGTTTTTAAGAATTAATTCCCAGCTCCACACTATTCTGCCTGAATGCTGTGTTCAGCAAACAGTTCATTTTGGAGATGGCAGCCTCCCCATACAATTGCAACACCATGTCCTGTTATATCATGAGCCACAGATTAGATTGACACTTCGTAATGTTGCAAAATTTGCTCATCCTCAATGGTGTGCACACACAGCATGAAATAATGACGCCAGGTAAGTCCAGATAGGATACAAGCTGACTAGAATGTCCACTGATTTTAATACTATTTTTGGGAGATCCTTTCTGTTATCACTAATGTTACTGAGAAATAAAGTCGCTCAATTTTTGTTTCTGTTTTTGTCAGATTTAGGAAGCATAATCATGTAGCATGTACTTTCTTGTCTGATATTTCCTTTCCACAATCCTTTTTTTGGCTGTCCTTGGGCTGTTAGTATCAGCTGTGAGTGACATTGCCTTTTATAGCTCATTGTGAGCATATGCTATCTGGCTATTTAAGCAGGCAAGGTGCAAACACGACAGTCAATGAGTTCCTATTGCATTTACACCTCAACTTTTACAACTCGGTTTTCAGGAAGTCGAAACTGAAGGCATGCAAACAAGCTCCTCATTTGCAGAGTATAGTATCAAGGGAATGCCCTGGGCAATAGAAGTCACATCACCAAAGTTAACATAGGTTAAAGGAGATGTCACCAAGATTATGTGGATTTGCTGCTCTGCAGTTTTATTATTGGAATGGAAGGGAGAAGAAAATAAATGACTGCTCTTCAGAATTGTAATTTTTAAAGAACACATTGCTCATGACTTACAGTGAAGTGCAAGTGAAATAACCTCAGAGACCTCATTTCAATTTTACAAATTATAATTAGAAGGCTAATTTGAATATTAGAACTCTGGTGCAAAGTGTATAGTCACCTCTCAGTACATCTGAATCTACAGCATATTCTGCATGCACATGAATGTCAATTAAATTCAGAAGCAAATGCTCTGACTTTTTTCAGAAGCTAATATAAGAGATATGTATTTTAAGATGCTGCAAAATGTAATTGTTCACACAGAAGAATAGGGGAGGAAGAGAGTTCTTAAATTCTGGATTTAACTTTTATTGTTCAAAACAATACTTGCATTCTGGTGATGTTCATCAACCTGAAATCTTAATTGTTTCTGTCTCCCCAGATACTGCCAGATCTTCTCAGTATTTCTATTTTTATTACAGAGGGCTATCTTGATACGTACTATTATGAGTGTAAAGAACCATGTCATCATTTGAGAAATGCATTTATTTTTACAAGTGCCAATTGTTACAGCTTGAGTTCTATTAATTTGTTGGGCACCAAATAAAATTATATCACTCAGATTCTGCAATGTAATGTCTCACAAATGCTGCTCAGCATAAATACAGCACATTTCAATACTGCACTCTGCTAATGTTGGAGCTGTGGAGTGTGAAGAAGGTAAATGTTATCTTTACTCTCAGTGATTATCCAACATGTAATAAAGGAGATACCATAGAATTGGAATTTGTGCCTGTAGGATTCCAGAGATGTTTTTTTCTCGCCAGCCCTTCTGTGCAGTTATCTTCAATAAAGCCAGCTAATATTTACTCACCCTGGACCACCACTAGCTTAACACCAAGCCTGAAGAAAATCAGTTTACCTTTTGCTCAGCAATTGCTATAAGCTGTGATTTTAAGTCCATAAATCAGAGATCATTTATAAATGAACCAGCCACCCTGTGCCTCTTGTAAACCAATGGAAGCATCTGGAGAAGGACAACTAAGAAATAGAGTTCTAAACAGTACAAGAGTCATAAGAATGGTCTCAGCAACCCTTGTGAACAGAAACACTGAACTGCTTTCTCAGTTTTTCTATCTGTCCATAACCATGTTAGATTACAAGATCTTGACCAGATGGGCCAATGGGCTGAGAAGTGGCAGGTGAAGTTTAATTCAGATAAATGTGAGATGCTGCATTTTGGGAAAGCAAATCTTAGCAGGACTTATACTCTTAATGGGAAGGTCCTAGGGAAGGTTGCTGAACAAAGAGATCTTGAAGTGCATGCTCAAAGCTCCTTGAAAGTGGAGTCGCAGGTAGATAGGATAGTGAAGAAGGCAGTTGGCATGCTTTCTTTTATCGGTCAGAGTATTGAGTACAGGAGTTGGGAGGTCATGTTGCGACTGTACAGGACATTGGTTAGGCCACTGTTAGAATACTGCGTGCAATTCTAGTCTCCTTCCTATCAGAAAGATGTTGTAATACTTGAAAGAGGGGTGACCTTATAGAGGTTTACAAAAATATGAGGGGCATGGATAGGGTAAATAGGCAAAGTCTTTTCCCTGGGATGGGGGAGTCCAGAACTAGAGGACATAGATTTAGGGTGAGAGGGGAAAGATTTAAAAGAGACCTAAGACTTTTTCACACAGAGGGTGGTATGTGTATAGACTGAGCTGCCAGAGGAAGTGGTGGAGTATGAATAGGAAGGGTTTGGAGGGATATGGGCTGGGTGCTGGCAGGTGGGAGTAGATTGGGTTGGGATATCTGGTCAGCATGGACCGCAGGGTCTGTTTCCATGCTGTACATCTCTATGACTCTATGTTTTTTTTTAAATCCCGTCCATGTCATTCTTAGTGTGTATGTGAATGGGAGTTTCTGAGGGTATCAGAGATTTAATTTGTAGAGCAGGAGGCCAATGGTTTGTAACTGTTTATCTGTAGCTAGAGTGCAATTACTTGATTCGTATTACATGCAGAAATCATGTAATAAGAATGTATGCATTCGATCAAACTGGGTGTGAAAGTTTTGTAAATTGGGAAATGGCATACTTTATAAAATCTTTAACTTTTGTGACAAATCTGGGCTTAATTTTCACCATTCTACCCAGTGAAGCTTGACATGTTATAAATAACAAGTAGCAAAACTTGAGTCTTAAACAAGATAAAGGGCAATTTAATTTCTTTCAGAACTATTGCTGTTAAATTAATCAAGTAAATGCCTTAAAATGATTGCTAGCAATACAGATACAAGGAACTGAATGTTACATTTTATTAGATAAATGCAAGTTGCATTGAGGGTTTGGGAGGTATTCCCATCACCACCCCCAGTAAGATTTCACACCAAATGAACCTCATTAAATATCTACCCAACACCAGTGGTGTCCCTTGTGCCCAGTCCCATCATCACCTGACCATGCACCATTCCTGGAACAGCTCACTACTCAGCGGATATCCACCACAAGACTGGCTTCCCTGGCATCCATTCCATATTTATGAAGTCATTGTGTACCAGAACAAGCACTGGTATTTAGATGCTGCCCTGCTCAGTCAAGGACAGAACGTGAACACGTCAGAGCAGCGGAAGATGGCAGCCTGATTCTCTGACAGAGACCTTGATGTCCTGATGAAGGACTGTGCAAAGGAGAGGCATCCTCCTCCTAGAGAGCCTGCAGAGGAAGATGCAGCACCAGGTACTAGAAACTTGGTCTGAGGTCACCACCTGGGTCAGTGCCATCTTAACAATGCAGAGAAATGACATTACTGCCATTAGAAGGCCAATGACTTTCACTGCCAGAGTAAGTGTCTCACTCTTCTCTCTTCTACCTCATACTCATTTTGCCTCTGTGACTATACCTACGACCATGACGACTCATGCCCACCACTCTCACAATTGCCTACACCATCTTCCCTCACTTGCTCTTTTTAACTCCCCAACCCCTCATTTCACAAACCTTGTATGGTCTCTGTCTGTGCTGCCCACTTATTAAATATGAACACCTCTCTACCTTTCACCTACCTACATCAGGACTAATATCTTTTCTACCCATTCAATTGCACCCCTTGCTCTCATTGCAGGAGAGGGGTAGTCCACAATAAGGTAGAAAGTGCACAGAAAAATGCTCTGCATTTGATTTCTCAGACTCCTTGAGGAGAGAATTTTATCCCTCACAGGAGAAAACTGGGACTGCTCCCACGAGAATGTCAAGACATCCATATCTTACCAATGGAGCACGAATCACTCCTGTTCCGTTGTAACTCTATCAGTAACTCTGCTGGTAATCTCATTCGTGACACCCAATTTCTAGTCACTACCTGAGATGCCATCTCTCTTTTGTTTGGCAGGTACTGCCATCATCTCTGTAAACTCCATCGCGAAATGCTGGAGTTCCCCAGAACCTCTGAGGACAGGAATACTTAGGTCTCATTGGTAAAGCTGCCTCCTGCAACACCCTCCTCCCCCACCCCTAATCATTCACAGAGAGGGAATGGAGCAACTGATTGGAATATGTGATTGATGGTACCTCCCTGCACAGAAGCAGTGCCAAGTCATGTGATCATCGCTGCATCCATGGACAGGTTGGTGTCTGCCATGGAGATCCAGGCCCAGCATCTCATTTGAATGAGTTCTGATGAAGGGCTTTTGCCCGTAGCGTCGATTTTCCTGCTCCTCGGATGCTGCCTGACCTGCTGTGCTTTTCTAGCACCGCTCTAATCTTGACTCTAATCTCCAGCGTCTGTATTACCCACTTCTGCCTAATAAATGTTGGCCAGCCTGCAACGGCCACATCTCACAAAATGAATAAAATCAAAAATCTGCAATGTAAAATTAGTGTCAATATTTTGCAAGCTCCTGCAAATAATCTACTGGCACAGGCTAGTACCATATTCATAGCAAAATACAAAATTAACAGCTTGATTTGAATTCACCTATTCAACTAGAGCAGACGATACTTGCAATAATTGAATGCAATTTTTTTTCTCAAGGCAAGATAATGTATTAATTAAACAATACAGAAGCCTGAAAGAAATTAGTTATTAAAAAAAACATTAATTACATTTGCAATAATACGCATTTCTCTCATTAACTTATACTGTTATCAAAATAGAATACACAAAAAGTCATTTTTTTAAAACTTAACTACAAATTAAAATTATTTTATTCTTATGTATGATTTTAAGCAAATCTATTTACAGTATTGTGTCTGCTTAGCCTAGAAAAGTTGAGTATTATTTAATACACATTGAACTGAGCATGGCTTTCTATAAACTACATCTTTGATAAGATCCATTCACTGCCTTTGAGTGTGGTCCAGATTGTGTTATTATCTCAGGCCCGAGTGACAGCACCATTTGCCTAATTCATTTCATTTGTGAACAATGATGTGTTCAGGCTTCACTAATAAGACACCATCATTATAAAGAGATGTTAACAGGCAGACAGGTCAAAAGTGTCTTTAGAATGAACAATTTTTGATGCCAGAAACTAAGAAGAACTCATCTCCAATGGTGTGAAAGAAATTATTTCTTCACTATATTAATTATTCAATGGGATTATTTTATTTTTGCTTATTTATCTGATTATTAATGTTATTTGGGGTTTTCATTACAGTGAGGAATATTAAGCCATGGACTATTTCCCAATTCAGGGACATCATGCAGTCCAAACCAGTTTTAATGGAGTTCGAGCAAAGAAACATAGAAACAGAAACAGAAATTGCAAGAGAAACTCAATAAGTCTGCTCGCATCTTTGGAGAGAGGACAGAACTAACATTTCAAGTCCAGTGACCACTCTGAAGGGCTCACTTTCTCCTCATATCCGTTGATGTCTTTAAAATCGAAACATTTATTTATTCCTTCTTTGAATGCATTCAATGACTAGGCCTCCACAGCTGACTTTGGGAGAAAATTCCACTGCTTCGTTACTCTTTGAGTGAAGGACTTTTTCCTCATCTCAGTTCTAAATGGTTCACCCCTGAGAATGTGTGGCAGGCTCGAAACTCCCTAATCATTTAAACATCCATCCTGCATCTACTCTGTTCAGTTTGATAGACTTCCATATGTTTCAATCAGATCCCCTCTCATTCTTCAAAACTCTAGTCAATACACACCCTGTTGAATCAATCTCTCCTGACATGACAATCCTGCCATCCCTGGTATCAGCCTAATGAACTGCTACTTCTCCTTTGTCCCAATGACAAGCCTCAGTTCCAATCTCAAAATTAATCTCCCTAAACTCCATTACTGTGACATTTATGTTTAATTTGCACCAGATACATTATGGGGATTCTGTTTGAATGAAATTGCCAATTTATTTCAACTTGGCAGGTTTGCACACTCAATTTAAAAACAATAGTAAAATAGAGAGGACAATCCTTTGATAAATTCATAGTTTGAAAGTTTTTATTTAACAAGAGCAATATATTTTTATCTTGGAACAGCGGCGAGTTAGAGGGAATGTAAATCAGTAATTTAAAATGATGAAGGCATTGTAGATGTATCAAAGTGGTTAATATTATCCAAGTTAAGCACCAGAAAACCATGGGACCAACCATATGTCATCGATAAAACTAACAGTAGTGTCTAGGTTAGACGTGAAGAGGCAGTAGAGAACTCATGATAGAAGGGACAATGCGTGTGAAGATTTTAAATTCAATGCAACAATTCACCAGCTGGATTTTTCTCCAGGAATGAAAGATATATTAAGTTTCTCATGTGGTATTGCAAGGAGCAATACCTTGAGCCCAGATGTTCATAATATATATCTATGATTTAAAATATGAGATCAAATGCAATATTTTCAAATTTACAGATGATGCAAAATGGAGTGGGAATGTGTATTGTCAGGAAGATGTGCAAAGCAGCTTCATTAAGATTTGGACAAGCTTACTGATTGGACAAGGGTATGGCAAGTGAAATATAGAGTTATACAGTCATAGAGATGTACAGCATGGAAACAGACCCTTCAGTCCAACCCCTCCACACTGACCAGATATCCCAACCCAATCTAGTCCCACCTGCCAGTACCTGGACCATATCCCACCAAACCCTTCCTATTCATATACCTATCCAAATGTCTTTTAAATGTTACAATTGTACTAGCCTCTACCACTTCCTCTGGCAGCTCATTCCATACACCTACCACCCTCTGTGTGAAAACATTGCCCCTTAGGTCTCTTTTATATCTTTCCTCTGTCACCCTGAACCAATGCCCTCTAGTTCTGGACTCCCCGACCCCAGGGAAAAGACTTTGCTTATTTATCCTATCCATGCTCCTCATGATTTTGTAGACCTCTCTAAGGTCACCCCTCAGCCTCTGATGCTCCAGGGAAAACAGCCCCAGCCTGTTCAGCCTCTCCCTGTAGCTCAGATCCTCCAACCCTGGCAACATCCTTGTAAATCTTTTCTGAACCCTTTCAAGTTTCACAACATCTTTCCAAAAGGAAGGAGACCAGAATTACATGCAATATTCCAACAGTGGCCTAACCAATGTCCTGTACAGCTGCAACATGACCTGTACTCAATGCTCTGACCAATAAAAGAAAACATACCAAACGCCTCCTTCACTATCCTATCTACCTGCGACTCCACTTTCAAGGAGCAATGAGCCTGCACTCCAAGGTCTCTTTGTTCAGCAACCCTCCCTAGGACCTTACCATTAAATGTATAAGTCCTGCTAAGATTTGCTTTCCCAAAATGCAGCACCTCACATTTATCTGAATTAAACTCCATCTGCCACTTCTCAGCCCATTGGCTCATCTGATCAAGATCCTGTTGTAATCTGAGATAACCCTCTTCACTGTCCACTACACCTCCAATTTTGGTGTCATCT
>NC_057719.1:32924503-32961517 GCF_004010195.1 Chiloscyllium plagiosum
CCTTTATACTCTTCTAAGGATTCACTCGATCTATCCTGTCTATACCTGACATATGCTTCCTTTTTTTTCTTAACCAAACCCTCAATTTCTTTAGTCATCCAGCATTCCCTCTACCTACCAGCCTTTCCTTTCACCCTGACAGGAATATACTTTCTCTGGATTCTCGTTATCTCATTTCTGAAAGGTTCCCATTTTCCAGCCGTCCCTCAATTCTTCCTACCAAAGTTCATGACCTCACATTTTCCCACTTCTTTGCCCACTCCCCAGATCTGCCCAAATCCTTCTACAGCCTCCCTGCCTCCTCAATGTTACCAGTGCCTCTACTTACCTTTGTATCATCTGCAAACGTAGCCTGAATGCCCTCAGTTCCTTCATCTGGATCGTTCATGTATAAAGTGAAACTGAGCCTTATTGAATACCATCTGCCATCTTGAGAAGGAGCCTTTTATCCTCACTCTGTGATTTCTGCCAGACAGCCAAGCTTCTATCCATGCTAGCACCTTGCCTCTGACACCATGGTCCCTTATCTTATTTAGTAGCCTCTTGTGTGGCACTTTGTAAAAGGCCTTCTTGAAGTCTAGGTAGATGACATCCATTAGCCTCCTTGGTCTAACCTGTTTGTTACTTCCTCGAAGAATTCTAGCAGATTTGCCAGGCAGGATCTCCCCTTGACAAAACCATGCTGACTTTGCCCTATTTTACCATACAGTTCCAAATATTCAGACATTTCATCCTTCAAAATGGATTCCAGGATCTTACCCATGACCAAGGTTATGCTAATCAGTCTGTAATTTTCTGTCTTTTGCCTTACTCCCATTTTAAACAGGGGTGTCACGTTAACAATTTTCCTGTCCTTTAGGACCCACCCGGATTCTAGCATTTCCTGAAAGGTCATACTAACGTCTCTGCTATCTCTTCAGCTATCTCCCTTGGAACTCTGGGGTGTAGTCCATCTGGTCCAGGTGATTTATCCACCTTCAAGCCATTCAGTTTTTCTAGCACCGTTTCCTTGGTGATGGCCACCATACTCAGCTCTCCCCCCTCACTCTCTTGAAGTTTTGGAATTTTACTCATGATTTCCTCCGTGAAGACTGAAACTAAGTAATTATACAGTTCCTCAGCCATTTCCTTGTTCCCCACTACTACCTCTCCAGCATCACTTTCCCAGTAGCCCAAGTCCACTTCTGCTTCTCTTCTGTCCTTTATATATCTAAAGAAACTCTTACAGTTTTCCTTTATATTACTGGCTAGCTTACCCTCATATTTTATCTTCTCTCTCCTTATTTCTTTTTATTGTTATTCTCTGCTGGTCTTTGTAAGCTTTCCAATCCTTTGGTTTACCACTACCTTTTGCCACATTATATGCTTTCTCTTCTGCTTTAATGCTATCCCTGTCTTCCTTCATCAGCAATGGTTCTCTCATCCTCCCTTAGCTCTGCTTCTTTTTCCTCAGGATGAATCTCTGCTGTGTCTCCTGTATCACTCCCAGAAACCCCTGCCATTGTTGTTTCACTATCTTTCCTGCTGGCCTCCTCTCCCAGTCAATTCTGCCCAGCTCCTCCATCATGCCTCTGTAGTTGCCTTCATTCAGCTGTAACACTGTTACCTCAGGTTCTATCTTCTTCCTCTCAAATTTATTTTGGTAGAAGAGAGAAATATTGAGATATTGGGAAGTATAGATGTCCCTTGTCAATAACTCGCTAACATGCAGGAGCAGCAAGCTATTAGGAAAGCCAATGAAATGTTATCCTTTATTGCAAGAGGATTTAAGCACACGAGTAGTGAAGCCTTGTTTCAGTTGTTTAAAAGCTTATTTAGAACATACCTGGAGTACTATGTGCAATTTAGGTCACCCTATCTCAGAAAAGATATCATTGCTACAGATGATGGCAGCATCTTATGAAAAGAGATTCTGAAATGGAGTCTGTATTCACTGGAGTTTCAAAGAATGAGTGATGATCTCACTGAAATGGAGAGCATCGTTAGAAAGATAGACTGGATGGATGTAGGTCAGATGTTTCCACTTGTTTGGAAATTGATAACCAGGGGAGACATTTAAAAATAAGGGAGATAACACTTAGAACCAGGCTAAGGAGAAATTTCTTTATTCAGACAGTCGTGAATCTTTAGAACCCTGAGTTTTGCAAGCTCAGGTTTTGAGTGTATTTGTAGTAGAGGTTAATTCATTTTTGATTATCAATGGCGTAAAAGGTAGTGGAGACAGTGTGGATAAAAGGCGTTGAACTCCATAATCAGTCATAAACAGATTAAATGACAGAGCAGGCTCAATGGGTTAATGGCTTTTTTTTACTTGTGGGAGTGGGCTTTACTGGCCAGCATTTACTGCCTACCCACAGCTGCCTTTGAACAGAATTGAGAGTTAGTGAGCAGTTGAGAATCAACCACATTGCTGTGGATCAGGAGTCAAATGTAGGCCAGATTATGTGAAGATGGCGGACTTCCTTCCCTGAAGGGCATTAGTGAACCAGATGGGTTTTTTCTAACAATCATTTCATGGACATCAGTAGTTACTTAATTCCAGAATTTAATTCAAATTCCACCATCTACTGTGGTGGGACTTGAATCTGATCCAGAGAACATTAGCTGAGTTTTGGATTAATTGTCTCGCGATAATACCTCTAGGCCATAGCCTCCTCTTTCTCATATATCCTGATGCTGTAGTGACACCAATCACCAGGCTTGTTTGATTGAAGAGGAATCAGGCTTGATTCAAAGCTTCCCCTATCCTTTGTAATTATGTAATGTTTTAATGAGGTGAATTCAGAGAGAATGTTTCCTTTTGTGGGGAAGTGCATAACTAAGAGACCATTAATATGAAATCACCACCAAGAAATCCAAAAGGGAATTCAGAAGGAAATCCTGCCCCCGAAGATTGATGAGAATGTAGAACTTGCTAACATAGTGAATAGCTGAAACAACAGTGTAGACATATTCAAGAAGTAAGACTAGCATATGAAGGAGACATAGATGGATATACTGATTGAAGAGGAATCAGGCTTGATTCAAAGCTTCCCCTATCCTTTGTAATTATGTAATGTTTTAATGAGGTGAATGCAGAGAGAATGTTTCCTTTTGTGGGGAAGTGCATAACTAAGAGACCATTAATATGAACTGAAGGAGGATAGGAGAAAGACTCAAATTAAAATCATTATAATCACCTGTATGGCTGTATGTCTTATGTAACTCGAGATCACATACAATATAGATCTAAACTTACATGGAGCTCTGACAGTTATCTGATAGACAAAAAATAAAAATCAAATAAACTCCTTCTACTATACCACGCATTATGATGTGATTGAATGGTGCATGGTAATGGGGTTCTGAGATCATGAAGAAATACAGCGAAAAGGCAATCCAGTTGTTTTCCTTAGATTGCAATGAGACCCTGGTTTTTGCCACATTTTCTTGCCATCCACTAGCCCTTTGGCATAAAATATTTTTACACACGATTTTGGAAGTTTTGGATAGCATTTTTATGACACAGATCAGTCAGAACAGCAGAATTTTTCAAGGGCTATCAAATGGAAGTGTATTTCCATGGAAGCATTATACAATGAAAATTAATTTACCTTAACACATCCATCTGCCCCAACAGCATGTAGAATAATCTATAACATAATAGATTTACAGATTAGCAAAATAAAAAAATATCATGGGATTGTAGGCACGGACAGTTATGGTAAAGAACAAAGTGTTGAAACTATTGATCCATTGGAAACAAAATTGGCTGAAAAATTTAGAATATCTAGTGAGACATAATGAAAAGCAACTAAATTATATGGCTTTGCTATACTAATGTATTTTGTGTGATGGAAGTAAAGATATGGTTTCGATTAGGTCATTAAGATTCTTCAAGCTTTGGTTAAGTGAGCAAGATGTGCTGGTGAATTTAGAAGGATCAAGGGATTTCTGTAAGCATAGATAGCTCATTTGGAGACAATGGCCGAAAGTTTCATCACATGAAAAGTCTCTTAGTTGTTTCAAAAATGGCAAATGTGGTTGAACATCAGAATTCCCACCTCAAACAAGGTACTTCTAAGTTTTGCTGAGGCAGGAATGGGGTTGGATCCAGATTCCTTTGGGTGTGTTTGACAGAAGCGGCCTCCTATCAATATCAGTAGCCACCTTCTTTAACTTTGATTGCCCAGGAATGAGAAACCCAATGTATGCAGACTAGAGCTGCTAAAAGTAGGTTGGATAGCCAATGAACCCCTTTAGAGGATAGTCTACTCCACCGGGGACACTTGAGAAATATACTCTTTGGGAGAGCTTCAGAACTAATAAAAGTCGGCATGCATGTGTATGAAAAGTGCTTAAAATTCATTAACAATGTGCTCATTGGAATTGTCAATGAAACTAGCAAAACTGGCAAAATGGTCAATGGAGTATGTGTGTCACTAAGTGTACAAAGATGTGTTATGTCAAGACTCATAACAAGGTCCAAGCAATAGGAAATGTGTTATTCTCTCTGAATAGTTTTGTTGTAGTAAATCATTGCAGTAAATTCACAGTGAATTTTCAACCGAATTGCCTCCAGTGACCTAATTATTCAGCAACGCTGGTCATTAATTGGACTAATGTGTTTCTGATAAACTGACAAATGGCAAACTTTAGAGAGTTTATATCATTCAGTCGTGTTTTTGCCTTTTCAGAGGAAATTAATTGTGCCTGACAACTGACCTCAGATTTGTTCACATGATTTTTCAAATCTTGAGTGAGAGTGGTGATTTCTTACTGACAGCAGCTCCTCCACTCAAAACAATATCAGACAAATAGGTAACAAGTGTATAATGGTGTAAGGCATGGTGTGAAGGGGAAAATATAGACAGATGCAGTTGCAGATCTTAAGATTCCCTTGGGTTGCAAGAAAGAACAGTCTTGAGTTCAACTGTTTAGCTGCTGTCTTAGCTATAGATCTCCTGGAAAATGGGTCTAAAACTGTTCTCAGCCATGAGCTATGAAGGGGTTGTTAAGAAGGGTACAGTTATCCATCTTGCTGCATCATTCCATCTGATCAAGTACCTCCTGTCTGTTAGATCGCTTTCAGGGAGGGAGAGTGAATAAAATGCTACCTGATGCAGTGTCAAGCAAGCTTATTATCCCATTGGAATAGAGTCCCAATCTACAGTTGTCCATTTTCAGGCAAGCACACACAGTGACCTGCAATCACTTTAATAGCTAAAAAGGCAAATGTTGCCCTCTTGCAGTTAACCTAAATTGTACACCATGTTTGAGAACACTCAATCCAAAGCAACCAGCTCTGTTTGCTGATGAGTTTGAAATCCCAACAGTATGAACACACAAAGCACAGTCCAATTTATGAGTCGCACTTTTGGCAAAACATGCATTAAGCAAGAATAAAAAGAAAATAACTCATTAAACTAAATAAAAGAACTAATTAAACTGCAATAAAAAGTTACCAGGGTTGTTACAGAGCAATATTTCTACTTTACTGGGAGAAAAGCAAGAAACTGAAAATTATTAGTCAAATAAAATGCACACATATCAAGGCAATTCCATAATTAGTGTCATAGCTTCAGAATTTGCTCAAGTGTAATTACATGAGGGAAAGAAACAACTATCCTGTGGCAAAAAAAATCTCATCAGACTAGCATTTGAACAGAATACTCTAAAGCTAGAAGAAACATCTTTTCCAACGCTGTAATCAAATTCAACTTCTCTTATGAGCTCAACTAATTTAAACAACTGAAACTGTTTCTCTCGGTATTATACAAATAAACATCCACTGGTTGATTTGACTGAATATAAATGATTAAGTTTTTCCTTTGGCACAGCAAATCTCAACTCCCTGCCCAATAATTATGAAACATGGAATGATTATTTTGTCAGGGTGTGAAGCCTATTTCTCTTCTTGAATATGTTTGCACCCCCCAAATCCTTGCTTATTTTCCTGAAGCTGTATATCTGAATTAGATTTCTGTCCCTGCTACAGCACTGAAACAGCTCTTACCAAGGCCATAAATGGCATCCTTTGTGATTGTGACCAAGCTCCATCTTTATCATTGTTACAGGGCTGGATTTCTAATGTATATACATCCAGACCCCAGCTCTTCATGACAAGCTTTAGATATATCCACTCTCATTTTCAATACTCCAGATAGCTAAAGGCCTGGGATCTCATTCCCCAACCAATCAGTGACAGCAGCCATAAAGTCTCCTGGTGACAGAAGGCCAATCAGAATGAGCCTAATAAGGTCTGATCCCTACACTGACTGATGTAACGCAGCAATATGGGCAGCTTATGTGCAGGACTTTTCTAAGCTCAGGGTGAAAAGGTGTGGCTGATGATGAGGAGGGCAAGTATGGACTGGGATTGGGGTGGTTTACTGCAAGGTAAAATGAGAGAACCCCCTTCAACTGCCTGACCCATAACACAAGCTGGGCCACAGCCACAGACAATAGCTGACTCCTCCATGCCCCCATACAATCCCACCTTGCCAGAGGAGTTAGCTCTCCCACAGTCATGGCTAGGCTGCTATGGCTTTGGTAGGAGCTTTCAATCTGTGCATGGAAACTGAGAAGGAGAGGTCAAGTTCTTTTTAACCTTCTAAGATGCCAAAATAGCCTATTAGCTATCACACCTATTGCTGGCTTACACTGGCTCTTGGACAAGCATTGTCTTGTTTTCAAAATGCTTATTCTGTGTTTTTAATTCCCTCCACAGACAAGATCTCCCTACTTCTGTAATCTCCTCCAGTCCTCAAACTGTCTGAGGTTCATGTGCTCCTCTCATTCTGGCATTTTGTGCCAAACTATAATTATTCTGCCATTGATGCCACTGTCTTTAGTTGTCTGCAGGATAGCCTCCCTCCAGCTCTCTGCCTCTCTACCCCAGTTTCCTCATTTAAAGCACTCCTTAAAAACCTGCTTCTTTAACTGAATCCTTGTCCTCTGAATCAAAATCCCCATGTCATTTGTTTTCATATTTTGATCTTTATGCCCTCTGAAATTTTTGGGGGTATTTCAGTATATTAAATGTTGTGTATAAATATAGCTTGCTGTTGTTACAGTATTGGCAGCTTAAACATTTGAAATGTTGACAACTATTTCTACATTATTTGAATTCCGAATTACCATAATGATTAGATTAGATGAGATTTCCTACAGTGTGGAAACAGACCCTTCAACCCAGCAAGTCCACACTGATCCTCCGAAGAGTAACCCACCCAGACCCATTTCCCTCTCACTAATACACTTAACACTATGGGCAATTTAGCATGGCCAATTCACCTGACCTGCACATCTTTGGACTGTGGGAGGAAACAGGAGCACCCGGAGGAAACCCACGCAGACATGGGGAGAATGTGCAAACGCCACACAGACAGTCGCCCAAGGCTGGAATTGAACCTGGGGTCTGGTGCTGTCAGGCAGCAGTGCTAACCACTGAGCCACCGTGCCACCCATAATTCTGAGGATTCTTTTCTATTCTAACCACAATTCTAGCTATTTTCTGGTTGGCGTGGACTTATACTTCATATCAGTCTTTTGTCAAAAATATATCAGTCTCCGGTTGAATACAGGCTGACATTTGAGGATAGTCTATTTTTTTTCATTTATTCAGTTATGTTCTGTACATCCATTGCCATTGAGAATAAATTATGGACTAGAAAATGATGCACTTATTCTCTATGTCCAGAGACCAGAACATCATGCAGAATCTTCCCAGCATGCTACAACATGAGCCATTGTGGGAAATATGGGAATATCGGGTGAGGTGTCCAGCAAGAACCTTCTCAGAATTGAGAGCAAAATGTTGCATTTTTCAGGAAAGTTTTGAACAGGGAGACCAGCTTCTAACTAAGTTAAAAATCACACAACACCAGGTTATAGTCCAACAGGTTTATTTGAAAGCACTAGCTTTCGGAGCATTGCTCCTTCATCAGGTGGTTGTGGAGAATAAGATTGTAAGACACTGAATTTAGAGCAAAAGTTTACAAAGAGCAAAAGTGTGATGTAACTGAAATTAGATATTGAAAAAGACCTGGATTGTCCATTAAATCTCTTATCTTTTTGAATGACCATGTTGGTTTCAGTTCTTTCATATTTAAATCGCAAAACATTTTTTTAAAAGTTACACTCTCAAGTGGACTTTAAGAATTGGTGTCATGTTTTTGCCCAGATAATGTATTGAAGCTGTGAGCTTCCCTGTGCGAGGCTGTCTGTGCCACAATGGTCAGACTGATTGAAATTTTAAAAACAGATTTACAGATCTTACATGGATTCATGCAGTTTTTGAGCAAAGTAAAATGTAATTCGGCAAGTACAAATTCACCCCACAAACTTATATGTGTGTGGTGGGGTGAGGGGTGGTTATGAGTGTCTGGAAAAAGTGTGTGTGTGTGTGTGAGTGTAAAGAGGTATAAGTCTGTGAGAGGATGCATGTGGGATTGTTTCTGAGAGTGTTTGAGAAAGGGTCTGCATGAGTGTGTGCATGTATATAGTGCAATGGGGTCACCTGTGGCATGACATGAACCCAAGGTCCTGATTGAGGCCATCCTCATGGGTACCAAACCTGGCTATCAGCCTCTGCTTGGCCACTTTTCGTTGTTGCCTGTCCTGAAGTCCATGTTCGAGAGCGGTCACCAAAGGTCCGAGGTTGAACATCCCAGACTGTTGAAGTGTTCTCCAACTGGGAGGGAACACTCCTGTCTGTTGATTGTTGTGCTGTGTCCATTCATCTGTTGCCGTAGGCTCTGCTTGGTCTTGCCTCAGAGCATCCTTGCCTGCAGCGTAGGAGATAGACAACATTGGCTGAGTCGCATGAACACCTGCCACATACATGGTGGGAAGTGTCCCCATGTGTAATAGTGGTGTCCGTGTTGACACACGGAAACGTGTTATAGCGTCTACTGTGACAAGGTTGTATGCTATCATAATGAAAGCCGGGCACTTTGCTACGAACAATTATCTGTTTGAGGTTTGGGGTTTGTTTAAAGGCGAGAAATGGAGGCATGGGGAAGGTCTTGGCAAAGTGCTCACTCTCATTGGTAATGTGTTGCAGGCTGGGCAGAACATGGTGCAGTTTTTCGACTCCTGGAAATACTGGACAATGATAGGTACCCGGTCAGTTGTAGCTCATGTCAGTCTCCTGAGAAGGTCATTACGGTTTCTCGCTGTGGCAAGTCGGAACTGGTGGTCAATGAGTTGAGCATTGTACCCCATTCTTATGAGGGCATGCCTGAACATTTCCAAGTGTCATGTTCCTCCTCATCTGAACAGATCCTGTGTATGCATAGGGCTTGTCCACAGGGGATGGATGTTTTAATATGTTTCAGGTGGGAGCTGGAGACGTGTAGCATCGTGAGGTTATCCGTGGATTTGCAGTAGAGTGAGATGCTGAGGTGCCCATCCTTGATGGAGATGCATGTGGCCAAGAATGAGACAGATAGTAGAGAATAGTCCATGGTGAGTTTGATGGTGGGATGGAACTTGTTGAGTCTTCTCCGTGGGTCCAGTGGAAGAAAATGTCATCAATGTACCTGGTGTATAGTGTTAGTTGGAGATCCTGCATAGGCGGCACGGTGGCACAGTGGTTAGCACTGCTGCCTCACAGCGCCTGAGACCCGGGTTCAATTCCCGCCTCAGGCGACTGACTGTGTGGAGTTTGCACGTTCTCCCCGTGTCTGCGTGGGTTTCCTCCGGGTGCTCCAGTTTCCTCCCACAGTCCAAAAGATGTGCAGGGTCAGGTGAATTGGCCATGCTAAATTGCCCGTAGTGTTAGGTAAGGGGTAAATGTAGGGGTATGGGTGGGTTTCGCTTCGGCGGGTCGGTGTGGACTTGTTGGGCCGAAGGGCCTGTTTCTACACTGTAATGTAATCTAATGTAATGTAATCTAATGTAAAGAAGTCTTGTTTATACCCGTGCATGAAAATGTTGACATATTGGGGTGCAAATTTGGTCCCCATGGTTGTTCCATGTATCTGATGAAGAACTGGTTGTCAAAGGTGAAGACGTTGTGATCAAGGATAAAGCGGATGGGTTGTAGGATGGTGTTTGGAGATTGGCAGTTGTTGGTGTTGAGTACTGAGGCTGTTGCTGCGATGCCATCATTGTGGGGGATGCTGGTGAAGAGTGGGAAACATCCATTGTGACAAGGAATGTTCCCGGTTCGACTGGTCCGCTGAGTTTCTGTAAGAAATCTGTAGTGTCGCGACAGAAGCTGGGGTTCTATGAGTGACCAAAGGCCTAGTAGCATGGATTATTATTTATCATCACCCTTCTTATTACTTAAGCTCACCTCATGAATATGCAGTTTCTCATTTTCCCACTTACTGAATAGAAATGAGGTGTCAAGAGTTTTCAATGTGGAAGTCAGAGCAAGTACCTGGTGACTTCACCTTGTAGCTTGCTTCCCTGGAGCTCCAGCTTGGGTTCCTGCCACCAGAATCTCAGGACACACTCTTTTATCCAGTGACCTGAGACAGCCTCCGTCCACGAACCTTGATATTTGACATGTGCCAGCATTGCCGTATTATCATGCACCATCTCCAATCCATTGGCAGTGCACCTTCTGAAGCTCAGTGTTGCTCTCTGGAGTGCTCCAGCACCTTTCATTCCCATGCTAATGACAGGAAATTTTGGAGACAGACACAAGCACCCGCATTATTGACTGGACCCAGGCTGCATCTCAGGGCTTTTCACTTGTTCTCTCATTTATTTTGAGTCTTTCTGAATACTCACAGTATATCTACTTTACGTTACCATCCTGTTTTGCACTTTGCCCTGTTGGCTTGAGCTTAAAAGACTCTCATTGCTTCTGTCTTGTCCTACATTTTAGCACAGCCACAAAGCTAGTCAACCTAGCATTGTTGTCAGCAGTGATCAGTCAATGGAGAGGACATGTTACATTACAGCACAGTTCTATGTCAATCTTAAAACTGCACCATGTGCCTCCAGTGCACACAGTGATCACACTGCATTTCAAATGACTATGTCTCAAAGCCTGTGGGGAATAGCCCTTAGTCAAGTTAAGGGAGACATCCTTCAGACAGGAGGTTGCAATACCATGGTAGCATCCAATACAGGTCAGGAGCTTGGGCATGATTAGTCAGCTGCTCAGGGCAGGCATAGTCAGCAACGTCTCATCGTCTCATAGTAAGTGGGGACCCAAACGTCAGGCATGCCACCATCTGTCTTGGTGCTTTCTGCTTTATTATGAGGCATTTTCTCTTGCAATTAGACACATTTATATGGGTAACCCCTTATTTTCAGCTCATGTCCTCTGGTTCTAAACTTTCCCAAAAGGGGAACAACCATTCCATATCTACCCTGTCAAATCCCTGAAGAATTTTGTATGCTTCAATATGATTACCTCTCATTCTTCTAAACTTTGATGATTGAAACCTAACCTTACTCAATCTCCCTTCAGAAGACAATCTTTCAATGCCACAGATCAACCGACCGAACCTTCTCTGGACTACCTCCAATGCCAGTTTGTCTTTTCTTCAACAAAGGGACAAATTCGGTTCACAGTATTCCAGGTGTGGTTTAACTAGTGCATTGTGTATTTTTTAACAAACTTTCCCTATTTTTATACTCCATTCTACATATGTTAGCTTCTTGTGATTTAAGCACACTCAAAGCTTACTGTCCTGTAGCTTTCTACAGTTTTTTTCCCATTTAAATAATATTCATCTCTACTCATCCTGCCAAAATGCATAACTCAAACTTTTCCACATTATCATCTATCTGCCCACTCACTTAACCTGATTATATCTCTCTACAGACTCTTTGTGTTATCCATACCTCTTCCCATTTATTTTTGGGTGATCACAAACTTAGTATATTGATTTTCCTCATTTCAGTCATTACACATATTGTAAATAATTGTGGCCCCAGTACTGATCCACAAGTCACAAGTTGTCATCCTAAAAAAAAAGTCCTCATCCCAACTCACTGATTTCCATTAATTAGCTAATCTCTGATCCATGCTGATTTAATATCCCCAAAACCATGGGCTCTTATCTGATTAAGTAGCCTAACATATGGTGCCTTATCACATGCTTTCTGAAAAGCCAAATAAATTACATCCATTGTTTCTCTTTATCTATTCTGCTTATCACTGCCTCCTCTAATAGATTTGTCAGGCATGGTTTCCTCTTCATTAATATCGACTCTACTTGATCATATTGTGTATTTTTCTAAATGTTGTGCTATTATATTCTTTATAATAAACTCTAGCATTTTCCCAATAATTGATGTTAAGCTTACTAGCCTGTAGTTAGCTTTTATTTTTCTTCTATCCTTTAAAATAAGATGTTAAATTGACAATTTTCCAACCATCTTAAACTATTCCAGAATCTAAGGATTCTTGGAAGATTGCAAACAGCGCAACCATTATCTCCATAGCTATTTCTTTGAATATTGTATGTATCCATCAGGTCCAGGTGACCGATTGGTCTTTAACCCCAATATTTTCTCTTGCACTTTTCTCTACTGATAGTTATTGAATTTATTTTCTCTCGTCCATTTCCTCTTTGATTATTTAGTATTTGTGAATTGCTATTGACTTCTTCTCTCTGAAGAGTGATGAAAAATATTTATTCAGCTCCGGTGCCATTTCCAGATTGGCTGTTATTATTTTCCCATCCTCATTCTACGTTCACTTTGGGGTCTTTTTTTAAATATATAAAAAAAGTTTTGCTGTCCATCATTGTTACTTGTAAGCTTACCTTAATGTTCTTCCTCCTTTCTATTACTTTTTTGGTGTTCTGTTGTTGTTTTGTAAAACTTTCCCTATCCTCTAACTTTGTCAGTTTTTGCTTTGCCACATCATGTGATTTTCTTTCAAGTTGAATGCATCCTTAACTTCCCTGGTTGATCATCATTTGCTTATCGCCTGCTTAGCCACCCTCCTTCTCACTGGGGTACACATTCACTGTAAGATATTAACTATTTTCTTAAACATCTGCCACGGGCAGAATGTGCAAACTCCACATAGACAATTGCTCAAGGCAGGAATCGAACCCAGGTCCCTGGCGCTGTGAGGCAGCAGTGCTAACCACTGAGCCACTGTGCCGCCCCCATATGGTCACTGTTTCCTAGGGGATCATTTATTCTTACATCATTTAGTAAACCTTTCTCATCATAAGTCACAAGATCTAAAATAGCTTGATCCCTGGCTGGATCTGCAACATTTTGTTTTGAGGAAACTGTCTTAAATACACTCTATGAATTCCTACTCTGTCAGTCAGACTATCCCAATTGATGTGAAGATTAAAAATCATCTATGATTAAGATACTGCCATTTTTACATGCCCCCATTCCTCCTGATTTATTCTCTATCACATTGTAGAGCTACTGCTGAGGAGCCTATAGACTATTCCTACCAATGACTTTGCCACTTTTGCAATTCAATGTTCTGTAAGAACATGAATTTATTAGCATACAGAGTATAACTCTGGGTCAAAAACTCTACACTTGCAAATTATTGTTCTGGATACTGGGAAAAGTTTTGTGATTTATTTTGGCAATTTTGATCAGCAGAATTGCCATGGGAATTACAACCTATTGAATTAAGTAGGACAGCCACCTGCCCAAGTTTCAAATTTGCATATAAGACTTTTGGTAAGCCCAGTTAGGTAGTGAAATCTTCTCATTATAAATAGTTTGCTGCAAATCATGACTATTTGTTCTGCTCCAACAGTGCTCCAAAAACAAATGTTATGGTTGCTGGTCTCAAGTTGTTTGATGTCTCATTTTCTCCATCCAGCACCAAATTGCTGCTCAGTGATTTGCTGTGGCTGAAGCATTTATACACATTTGATAACAAAGCATGCAAGAAGTTTGGTTGCTGTATCCATTGATGCATGCAACCAGCCTATTAGCATTTTTAGGCTATTACTGGAACCATTACTGCATAAATAGTTTGAATTTGTGAGTTAGATTCAGCTTAATTGTACTATTGGAATTGCCAAATAATTTTAACTCTGCATCACATTTCCAGATAGTTATGTACAGAAAATTGTATTTGTGTCAATTGCAAATAAATGGCACAAAGCACAATCGAAAGCCACAGGAAGAAAATGTGCCCGAAAGTGTCTCATCTATTAAGTAAGACTCTTTGTTGAACAGTTTGCAATTAAGAGCACAGGTAAGCAGAAAAACATTAAAATGTAAGACAAGTATTATATTGCTATCACTTTTAGCACTTTCTAATTAACAGCAGTGGCAAATTGCACTTAAATGTAGGATCTTTAGCATAGTAAAACTTCCCAGGAGCATGATTAGGCAAAACCTAACACTGAGTCACACATAGGCATTAAGACAGGTGACCCAAAAGCTTTGTCAGAGATGCAGGTTTAAAGGAATGACTTCAACAATCAGAAAGAAATGTAAAGGTGGAGAGAGAAAATTCCAGGTTTAAATGCTTGGACAACTCATCCAAGCCCTTATCCCCTTGTCATTGTGCCTTTGATGTCAAAGACTTATAGCGACAGCAATAAAGTGCAAGTCCATGCACAAATCTGCAGACTCTGATATCCCGCTGGATGTTCTGTGTCTCTAAGGTGGTCACCAACCAATCATAGAGCCAGCCAGATGCATACAATCCAGAACCAGCATGGTGCAAATATCATTGGTGTGCTCCTCCATCCTTGAATCCAGTTTATCAATGGCTTCTGACAAAATATCCTGATATTCTTGTGCCTATCTGTACATGTCAGCAAAGTCATTAATGGCCTACAACATGGGATCATCTTCTGCCTGAAGCTTAGTAGGTACGTCACCTCCCGTAGTTCTTGGAGGGTCAGAGAAGTGGGCATTCTTCCTCAACCAGCTGTGGAAACATGGCAGGGATATTCTCAGCAGATTGTGTTCCTGAATCTAGTCTAGAAAACACACCCACCAATGTGAAAGTCTCTGAGCTGGTGGATGGTCTGCGTGAAAGCCTTGACATTGTATCTCTGAGGATTCAGTCGCTTCCTCGGAGGAGGAGGAGGTGGAGCGGAGGGTCTCCGGTGCTGGTCCCTTCTTGCCGGCCCTACATTAGGTGTCACTCGTGCCAGCATGGGTAAAGCAAGAGAATTAGTTGTCTAAGTGAGATAAACCTTGTGTAGGTTAAGAATGAGTTAACCTGGATGAGAATGGGAGAGTACCACAACTCAACACCATGAAGCTTAACTGGTTAGCTGCCTTTGAGGTCTCCACATCCTCACGTGAGCACCTGCACCCTTCTCCAACCAATTTCCCTCATAGCACATGTGCATCGTGAGGTCTGCTATTCCTCCATTGGTTTCGAACCTGTTGGCCTTGATACTGGCCAAGCTTTTCTGTCAGAAGACAAAGATAGAGTTTGAGCTTTGGAACTCAAAGGAAGAGCAGTTAATAGTGACACAGGAACAGGCAGGTGATAAAATGATAAAGTGAGTGAGTAGCAAGCACAGAGGGCAGGTAGGGTTAGTACTTTGGAAGCATAAGGTGGGGAAGAACTATTGAGTGGATATGCTGTGTGCAATATGAAAGTGTAGTCTGTGAGCCCTGGTGAGAAACAGGTTAGAGATAGTGTGAGTGGTACTCCTAGGAGTGTGAGGTTGCAGAAAAAAAGATGGTGGCACTTACTTTTGTGGAGTGCAGAAGATCACTGACCCTTCTCCTGCACTGCTATGTGATCTGTTTAACTGGTGATTTGTCCTCCTTTGCCAGTCAGTAGGATAAAGTGCTGCTCACGTTGTTCACGAGCACTTCCATGTCTCAGTGGGTAAGGTGAGGAAATACCTTGTCTTTCTGGGCAAGGTGATCATTGAGAATGGTGGAGACAGGTCCTGCCTGCCAGTGTGCAGATGGGCTTCAAACATGGTACCAGCACCTTGAGTGAAGCAAGGTCCTTGCAGTGGCCAGTACCTTCTGCCAAGAGAAAGGCGATGTGGCATCCAGACGCATAACTATCAAGGTGACAGGCAGAGACTGCATGAGAAAAGTCACTCCGAGCCACGGTGGATTGGGTACCATGAACCTTATTTGATGAAACATTTTAACATAAGATGGGGGAAATTAACAGTTCCAAGATCATCAAAGCACTTTATAATGAATCAATTCCTCATAAGACACCATTATAATAACATAGCAAACATGGGTGCCAATTTGTGCACAATCAGCTCCTATTCCCAGTTATAATGGAAGTGACCAGATGAGTTGGTTTTAGTAGTTTTGGGTCAGGTATAAACATTAGGCCAAATTCCTTGGGTCTTCTTCAATTAATGCCCTGGGTCTTACAATGACCCTAGAGCCTCAGCTTAAAATCTCAAATAAACCATCTCTGAAAGTGTAACAATTCTTAGGTACTGCAAGTATCAGTCATGATACTCAAGGCTGTAGAATGAGTCTGGAATCAATGATCATTTGGCTTAGAGGTGAGTATAACATAGCTGAACATCTTGATGCATATGATCACAATGAGAGAAAATGTTTATCCGTCAGTCAACAAGTCTTTAATATGTCTGGCTGGTCTCTGTGAATCTCTGTCTAACTAATATTCTCTCAACTGCAACTCTATTCTCTGTCTGTGCTATCGAGACAAAATAGCATCAAGTCCACCCACAAAAGAGTTGGTTTGTCATACTCAGTCTCGACTTGTTAAAGCAATCTGTTATTATACACCTCTGGAGCAGGTGGGACCCAAAGCTGGCCTCCTACCACAGAGGTAGGGAAAAGTGCCCCTATGCTGCATTCTCTTTCAATATTTCTTCTTCTTCTATTTTTTTTTATATCCAGTATTGTTTTCATGCAAAACTGGAGATCTTTTTTCCAACACCAAATTATCAGTGCTTTTTTTTTTATTTATCCTCCACCATCAAAACACCTCTGCTTTCCAGTTAAAACATCAATTAACGGATACAGCTCATCAGAAGTGTTGCAATAACATCAAAGTTGAGGGACAAAGGAAATAATGTGGGGATCAAATCAAAATGGAATTGGAAGGGGAAAGAAAGGCACTCCATCCCTTGAGGTGCCCTCTCTCTCGAATAACATCGAGAATAATGGACACGCATGTAGAAATACAGCCATGACAGAGGAAGGGTAGTTGGGAACTACGACCCCCTCCTTGGCACATTGCCTCGACCTGTTGACAGCCATGTCCAGGAGCAGACTCATAAAAACCATTCTCACTCAGATATTTTTAACCAATCTCTTTAGCAATATTATGACACACCTCTGAGGTTGATGGGATTCGAACTTGGGCCTCCTGTCGCTAGCAATATACCACACGAGTGGGTTCAAATACATGGCCGAACTCACATTATAAATTGGTATTAAGATATTTTTAGATATTAAGACATTACTAAGATGTTGAACCTGAGTGTTCTAGACCAAAGGTAGGGACAGTACCAGTGTACCACAAGAGCTCCACAATTCTCATACTAGGTATTTTCTAATCAACCTGCTCTGAAATAATACACATCTCTGGAGCAGGCGGGACTTGAGCCGGGTTCTCTTGGTTTAGAGGTAGGACTTTACTACCACTGCATGACCAAAACATTATCCTCCATTCTCACTCTATACTCCTACATTAGCTCATTGTGAAGCACTTTTGTATTGTCAGCTTCTGTTCACAGGGGAACTGGATTAACATCATCTAAATGCATTTCACAGCAAACATTTAACTAGCTGAGAGAAGAACTTGCTCATTTATTGCTTAATATGCATGGTATTGGGACTTGAAGGCAAGCCAAAAGGTTAAAGACAGAACCCAATACACTATGAAATTCTGTGACAAAATTAAACTCACATACCAGTCTACCTTTGAATGAATCTACTAATTTTCTACAAAATTACATTAGCGTAATTTTCATTAGAGTAGGATCCATTCATCTGTGTTTTATTTAATTCTTCATCTTTTTTCAAAGAGCTTGCATTTTGGCTAATATTTCTCAAGATGACGGAAAATCACTGTTAATGACAGCAAATTTCATCCAGTGACTGAATCATGCAAAGCGACAATACAAATGGCTATGGGCAAACATCTTTTGAATGTATTTACATATCTTTATTGCTTGACATAGGCTTCAGAAGCTATTTAAAGAAACTTGCCACAAGCACAATCAAGACAATTATAAGAAGCGCTCACTTGTTTGAACCTATTCTTCGGTGAGTTAAAACAAAGTCAATGTATTATCCTGTGACTAGTTGCTGCCAACATGGTAATTATTTTATAGTGACAATGATTTTATTTACCATTGTATGAATAAAAAGTCATATTCCTTCTTTGACAATGTCTGAAATAATGAATCATGTGGAGACACTGCATCTTTCAACTGACTCATTAAACCACTGTCACAGCACAACTGGTCAAATTAGTGCCTGTTATAACCAAATGACGGTTCATTGTGCCTTCAAGTGATAATCCTTGAGGAACAGCCAAACTATTTCTCTGGGAGGGAGAGATGGAGGTGATTAAATTTCCATACCTGCCTGATCCCCAAACGATATGCAAGGATACGGTCAACAGCATTTGGGTTCATCTGAGTCCACTGCAACATGTAGGAGTACACGCGTGCTCGGTTTTGCCAGAGTGGGTTTGGTGTATCATAATAGAATTCAGGAGGGTAAGCTTTACCTGGAACAAAAAAAAATATGAGCTACTGAACCACGAAGTGCACAGAGCATTAAAATAGAATGATCTGTTCATAATGTACTTTCCCCATGATAAGCAATGCTGACACTCCATGAACAATAATGGAATACATAAGAGGATACATTGCAAGCAGCTTCAGAAATCAGTAATTCAAATGAGTGCAAGGTGACATTAACAATGCATTGAAATCCATGAGACTCATTATGAATGATACAATTTTTTCCACTAGGAAGGCAGTTTTGTTTCTTGAGGTCACATAATCTCAAGATTATGAGAAACAGAACATTCAGAACATGTAACTGAACTCAAATTTAACAAAGCATGATTTCATTTATAGAAATAGATCATTAAGGACCATTTAAAACAAAAGGGTTTTGTGCAATAATCTTAGGATATCAAAATACTGAATAAACAAATCAAAATTTCACAGAAAATGGATTCTCAAATGATGGTTTCTTTCGAAGTTTATACGGTGGAATTTTGCGCATTGAGCCCTTATTTAAAGTTACCTTGTCTAATGTTGATTTACTTTACCTTTGGTAAATTAATGGAGTTTACAAACTCATTAAGTATTGCTGAGAATTGTTTGAACATAACCTGATTGGTGCCTCTCCTATTCCCTAACCTCTTGCTTTCCTCCAACCTAAAGATGAAGCTTCTTTGGCACTCCAGACCTCCATGTTTTGGTCTCTCCACACTCCTGATGTTCAAATTGCGAACTCACCTTCTCTCTGCCATTTAACTTGATGCCTCTCCCTATTCTCCATCTTCTGAATTCCAGCATTTTACCACTTCCTGACCTCTTTGTTGGGACCTCTGTTTCCTCAGCTCACCCAGAAGCAGCTTTCCTCAAGTGCTCTTGAGTTTCCGCTCGAGATCCAGATTCAGTCTAAAGCTGAAGTTCTGATATTATGGAGATGAGATCCCTGGGGGTTCAGAAGTGCTCAGTCTTTGATAATTCATGTATTTTTAAAATAACTTTCAAAGCTGTTTCTGTCCTCGTTGCCTTTCTCTCATGGATTCAGGAGAGGGAGGCCAAGAGTGGGAATATTTAGAAACAGCAAGGATTGGCAAATCCCCAGCAGTTCTGAATCATTACATCAGCACTTCTACATCAGAATGGATTGAATCTGGGTTTTGAACAGAAATGAAAGACCAGAAGAGGGAAGTGATGAGAGGGTGGACTGGAAGGGAGAGGGAGAGAGACCGCACAGGGAGCAGGAGACTAGAGAAGCAGGATTACTATTGGGAATGAGATATGGTAGGTAGCAAGATACATTTCTCTTTTTAAACATTTTAGTTTAAAGGTTACTTCATTTATGAATAGGTGAATTTAGAATATAAAATATTTCAATAGAGTCATCTGATGTTCTTTTCAATCATCTACACTGAAGAAACATTGGGCAGGCTGTACTATGGGAACATCATCCTCCTGTCTCATTCTCCTCACAGTACTCAATCCAGGATGTTTTAGGTACAGATAGTGAAGACCAAATTTTATTTGTACTAGTTTCAAGGGATTATTCCCACCATTCGTCACTTGGGCAGTGACCTGATTGAGCAGATAGAGCACCCTTTATAAGAACATCTGTAAAAAACTGGTGATACATTCCACCAAGTGACTGCCCCGATAATTAAATTGAAAATTATCACTACCCATAACACAACAAACTGTAAGGGTAAGAAACAATTATAATAAAACTGGAGCGAGATTGAACATATGCTGACTGTACAAAAAAAAACAATTTCAGTGTTTAGGAAGATTGAAACTATTCATTTCAACATCCAGATGGACTTAAAGAGATGGGTAGAATATGTGTTCTGATGTCCTATATTATCAAATCTCCTGACCTGGACACTCTACTCTTCATATTGCATTTAGTATCTCAAAAAATAACCAGTTAACATCCAAATCAGTTAGGATGGCTGGTTTTATGATTGATTTTAAAAATTTGCATGAATACAATTTGCAGGTTACTCACCAAAATTCAAAGAATTGATCTAATTCACATAATTAAAGGAATGTCTAGACAAGTGAAATACAGCCACATAGAGAAATATAATTGTCGTGTGTGACATGCTAAACAGAAGAATGATTCCCAAGATGTTAAGTTGCTGCACTGAATGTTGATATGAAGGTGATGAGAATGAAGGTGCGGCATTATTAATAATTTAGTTTAGGATTTGTTTTGACACTTACTAATCCTTGACATTATTTATAAGGGATATTTTTGTTTTAACATTAAGGAATTAAAATTAAATAAGGAAAATGTCATGAAAAGACATTACCAAATTTCATAGAATTAATTAAAATAGCAATTCACTAGAACCGTTAAAGAAGTTTCACTGACTGACAATACAAGTGATCCTTTCTCCACAAGATGCTGTTGGGTAGAGTTTGTGCATGGTTAGTTCCCCACTAGTTCTAAAGCAAGATCTTAAAACCTGCCCTGAAGTGATATGGACATTATATCCATAAAACAGGAAGCAGAACTTGTCTGTCTTAATGATGACTCCTGTTTGTGGATTATAAAGTGGCCAACTCTCAGGGAAGATTAGATTGCTGTTATTCGTGGCTGTTATTGAGACTATCATTTACACCTGATTTGCTAAATTCCTCCACTGTACATCAACATGACAGGACGCATCTCCAGTTGTATTTTGGACAGTCTTGTAATGTGACAAATTCTGGCAACAATACTGACTATCCCCATCTGTTCAAGGTTTGGAATATTCTGGCTGTTTTCACAACTAAGTCTGTAAAGTTCAAAGACATGTTGACTGCCAAAAGTACCTTACTCCTGATATAGGTCAAATGAATTACAGACAGAAATGAGTAATAAACAGCTTGGTCCATTTCCTATATGATCACTAATTGGCTGAGTTGTCAAGTCAAATCACAATGTTTTAAACCAGAGATGCCACTTGGCTGCAGTCAACATCAAAATGTCATGGTTCCTGTTGTATTACAAGACAGCAGCATAAATCTTGGGATATCACAAGAGAGGTCCCTCCTGTGGGTGCTGATCATTATATTGTTTATAAGATCATTTTGACAACTTCTGTACAAATTGCACTCTATTTGCTAGTTAGAAGAGAATAATTTTCCAGTGGATTGCCACCTCCTATCATCCTAAATGCTGGGATAAGTAATCACTAAACACTCACAGAAGTGTTATCAATGCAGAACAAATCCTCGGCATTAGAGTTTCCTTCACAAATTAGTCACAATTCTGAGGCACGTAAATAAATGCAGCAAGTTACATGCTTCACACAGGCCACAAGAGACAAACTGTCTGGTCTTTAATTTGAGTCTGCTACCTTGACACTCTTGCTGTTTTGAACCATTAATGTGCTTTAGACTCAATTCCCTCTTTTCATAGCTGTGGCTGGACCTACTGCTGCCCAAATATCAATCCAAAATCAACTGCCAGTCTCAGATAGACAAACATGTGCATTAACTGCTAAAAGAAATAGTTGGTGAATGCAGGGAAATACTGGAGCTCCACTTTGAGCTGTACTAGACAAGTTAGATAGTATGTACAATTCACAAGTGCTATTAATTGCTCCTTCTGGAGCAAGAATTTAAAGTTAAAATCAAATTCTGGTGGATCGAATGCAATTAGTTTTTATTGCTATCCTTCTGCAGCCATTCCTGATAATTTAAAGTCAATTCTGCACTTAAGAAATTAAATCACATCATCATTCAAATTAACCAAAAAACATTGCACAGCGTAACAATAATTTACTAATATATTTATTTCACAACTTAAATGAAGTGATTGAATAACTGGAATCCATATTTATTCATTTGTCCAGCTTAATTTTGCTTTATCATAAACAATAAAATAAGATGGATGTAAGGATTTAAGCACACTTGCAGCTGGTTTGTGTTGATTACAATGTACCCATCTAAAAAGTAAATGCCAATTAGTTCACATTTCAAGACAATCAAAAATATTTATTACACTGTTTTGAGCCATATCCCTCACAAAGCTTTGTCAAAATCCTTTCAGATTTCGTTCTGAGACTCTTAACATTTCCAACCGGGAGAAGTGCCAGAAATGTGTCATTCTAACAGCATGCAAGATACTAAATCATATGAAAAGGTAAATTGGGCAAATTAGTTCTAACTAGATTGAAAGTATGACAAGGTGACTAAGATTCATGTTAGCAAAAGGAAAATTAAGGGCAGATATCAGCAAGTCATTTTAACATCCAAACCTAATTTTCTTGTACTCTTTCTTTTATTCATTGATAGGATGAGGGTGTCGCTGACTAGGTCAGCATTTACTGCCCATCCCTAATTGCCTGGTAGGCAGTTAAGATCAACCACATTGCTGTGGGTCTGGAGTCACATGTAGGTCAGATCAGGTAAGAATGGTAGTTCCCTTCCCTAAATGATGTTAGGGAACCAGATGGATTTTTTTCCAATAATTGATAATGAATTTTGGTCATCAGAAGACTCTTCAATCCAGGTTTTCTATTTTTCATGGATTTCAAATTCCACTGTCTACCATGGTTGGATTTAAACCAGGTTCCCAGAACATTACCTGGATTTCTGAATTTAAAAAGTCCAACAATAATACCACTAGGCCATCACCTCCCATGTTCTCATGATTTTCCTTTCCTACTTTCTTCCAAGATTTCTTTTGATTGAGATAGTGGCAACACAATTTGGTGTTGCATCCAATGCCACCCAGTCCTCCATGGAGGGTAAATTTTTGAAAGTCGAGAACATCCAAACCAATTTGATTCCTTCCACCGAACAACCTTATTTAGAACTTGTAATACTAACTGTTCCTACTTCTTTGGATTAATTGTAATTCTAAACTCCAGAGGCTATTTCATAGCGAAAACGAAAACGTGGTCCCTCAATTGTACAGCAGCTGAGTGTGCTAAAATTTATACTAACAAAAAATGTAGGATCACGAGCCAAGTTCACAATGTGGCTCACGTACACGTTAGAAGTCATGTATGTTCATATGCAGGGGCCTGTTCTCTGCATAAACAAGGAGTATATCTCAGCATTGTGCCCTGTTTGAAATAAACAAAAGCACAGAGGACAACTGGAGCGAAAGACTATTAAATATTAAAGACCAGAGAGATTTGTGTGTCCTCCTACACAAACAAGTTGGCAGGCAGGTAGGAAGGCAAATGGCATTTTATTGCAAAGACAAGATTAAATCATCTGTATGTACAACATTAGAAATGATAGCAAAGATGATCACAGCAAGCTGTACAAACTATTGTTACTATATTTTTGTTGGTGCATGAAAGCAACTGGATTCACTTTGAATGGGATATAACAATGATTTTTTTCTGCAGTAGTTTTTTTAGGTGATATTAAGTTATTCGATTCAATAGGTTGCTTGCAGCATACGTACTGGTTATTTTCAAAAACTGTCCGCCACTATTGTAACATACTTTTATTGTCCTTTAGTGAGGTACCTACTTTCGCAAAGGTCTTTCTGCATGTTCCACCTCGAAGAAGAAGCTGGAACCCTGTAGAAACCTCAGGGGGTCACACAACATTAGAATGCTAATATCCAACTCACTTTATAGCTCTCCAGCTACAATGAAACAAGAGAAGACGGGAATAAACTTCAGACAAGCTTGGCTCTGATTCCGAATTAACTAACTGGATTTATTGAGAAACATTAACCAAGGAAGAGATGTATGACACTGTCCAAAATGGCCCTTACCCTGCTACTGTCAGAAATAAATATAACCAGTCTGTATTTGCCCATTATCAATAGCTTGTTTCAATGCTTCCTTCCAGGTGTTTCCTCAGTCTAGTTCCATTGTTCCTATAGATCATTACTTTGGGCTCAATATTAAATGTTTCAACCTAGTGAGAAGTCTCAGAGAGTTGTTAAAGACAAAAAAACAGGAATTGGTCAAGCCGTTTAATCCCATTTCCATTCTGAGATGTTCCCATTGTAACTTGCTCCTCTGAGCTGGGAATAAAGGAAGAAAGCAGGGATCCAGTTTTATTAGGTCTAACTATGTCATCTAATCTCCAAACTCAACCTGAGGCCTGAACAGTAAAAGTTCTAGGGCAGGAGGGGATGAGAATTCTGCTCCGACCAATATGGAACCTGCCAACAGGTTCATGCTAGGACAGAATTGGCTCAGCAAGGAGGTTTGAAATGTATTTTTTAAGTTTCCTTGCAGGTCAGGAACATCCTTCCAGGTCACACTGAGAATCCTTTAGTTTCCTTTGAACCAAACTATCACACTTGCTGCCAGATATGGGAACCCATGAACACCAGCTGCACTGCCGTTGTTTGCATCATCTAAATAAGGACTTAGTCACATGTTGCACACTGAAAGAAACTTTAATATTAAAGAATATAGGACAGAATCTTAAAGAGTTGGAGTGACATGGGCTAAAACGAGATAAATTGCAGAATTGGCTGAGAAACATTGTGAGGCCCAAAATGACGTTGAGATAATATTGCCCCATCTTTTACGCTTTTCACAAGTTGTATGGTGAAATGCTCACCAGGCAGATGCAACGTGCCAATTGACAATGATTAGCATTTATTAAGGTCTTTATTATCAGCACAATTCACATTCTGATTGCAATCTTATCAAATACGCCCAACAAACTAGACGTTGGAAAAGAGTCGATATGGAAACTAGAGCAGGTGTTTGGTTGCTCCTACCCCACCCACTCTCATTGACACCTCATATCCTCCATACCAAACCGTGACACGTCCATGCCTATTCGACAGTTATAAGTCTCCGGAGAATGAATGAATCCTATAATGATAATAGAATATACAATAAAAGACCTTTTTATTATATCTCCTTTGTCTGTTTCTGTGCTGTTTACCTCTATGATTCCAGAATCATCCAGGCTTTTTATATTATCAATAGTAAACATAGTAAGTACTTAAAATGTATTTATTTTGTATAAATAAACATTGTGCAACACACAGCTGAGATCAAAGGGCCAGAGCTGTCAAGCAAAACAAGTTTGCCCTGAGGTTCAGCTGTTTCACCACTCTAATGGGTGTCTGGTGATCTCATCTCACCACTTGCTCCAGAGACTGTTGTGTTGGATACTGGAGGCCAACATTTCAGGGCAGACTTGAATGGATACTCTAGTGATTGTAACAAGTTGGGCTTCATAGAATATGAGTTCCCTGATTGGGATTGATAATCTGGTTCAGTAAGGGACAACTGGCTGACAGATATAAACAGGAGTGTCAGACATCCCTGTTCTCTCTGACAGCTGGCTCTGCTATACCTGGGTCAGTGTCCAGGACTCTCTAATTTTAAATAAAAGTTAATTGGTGATGGGATACCAGTCTCTGTGGGGGTTTTTTCAGGTACTCGTCACACTCAACCCATGTCCAAATGTATTGACATCAGATGTGTGCCAGCATCTATGAACCCCCATGACACATCACCCTATTTCCACTTACAGGCTGTGTTTCCAATTCAATGTTACACCCTGGGGTGCAACAGCAACTGCCATTTTAAGGCTGCTACAAGGGATAATGCTACGCTCAGGGATACATACCCAGCTCATGGATGGGACCAGACCAGATCTCTAGGCTTTTCACTCACTACCATAATGCTCATGTGCTCATTTTAAGCTGACCTGGATGGTCACAGCATCCCTGCCTTTCATTGCCTTTTTGTGCCTTTTGTCCTCAGCTAGAGATACCAGGTTCACATGACTGCTGCACTGACCATTTGTTAGTGCAGACACAAAGGCAGGATGCATGTCGTGGTTGGCTGCAGTCTTCATTCAAGTCAAGGAACAGCATTTTGGTCAGGGGCTTCCAGTACAGTAACGCAAGGGTCTTTAGCATAATTAATCATGTGTTCAGGGCAGTCACAAAAGGATAATCTACTCATAAAGGGTGAAGAGATGAAAGTTGGCAGCCAACTAGCTGTCTTGCCTCTTTTTGCCCCTATTGTGGGTTGTTTCACTCCTGGAATGAGGGAAGAGCAGGTAAGAGGGAAGATGAAAGTGGACAACGCAACTATAATTTTTGGTACAGATGGGGAGTTGTCCCAAGCCAGTGATTTGGCAGTGCAGAGGTATGCAGAGTTAGTGCTATCAATGGTTGGGGTAGTGAGAGCGAATGTGAAAGATGTTCCCAGCAATAGTGAGAGTATTAGCATGAGTCTTGGTGGGACATTGATACAGCAGCAGAGATATCAGAGAGAAGTGTTATGGACCAGACCACTCAAAACATTCTTAAGCAGGCAGCCCAGACCATAACTTTGCAATTTGTTTCGGTAAGCGACAGTGAAAATTATTCAGATTAAATTAGCGAGGTTGACTACTAGGTTTTAAAACAGACAAAAAATTATTCACAAAATTACACAATGAAACACAAAGATCAGAATAAAGAACCCCTACAGAACTCAGTCTATCCAAACTAGACTTAATTATGCTATTCCAAATATACACAACAATCCCAATAAGCAACCCCCCCAAAAAAAACCAGTAAAAATGGAATAAATGTTTCCAGTTTGAAGTTAGAAGGGCAAAAGGAGAGAGAGAGCCTGTTTCTACACAGCTGAACTCCTAACTAGTTCTGGACTGAACTGCTGAGCTAGAGAGCTGACCACTTCCCTTTCATTTACAGGTCACTTCTAAAATGTGACTTCTAAAACTGGAGCATCGGAGGCTGAAGGGTGACCTTATAGAGGTTTATAAAATCATGAAGGGCATGGATAGGATAAATAGACAAAGTCTTTTCCCTGGGGTCAGGGAGTCCAGAACTAGTGGGCGTAGGTTTAGGGTGAGAGGGGAAAGATTTAAAGAGACCTAAGGGGCAACGTTTTCACACAGAGGGTGGTACGTGTATGGAATGAGCTGCCAGAGGAAGTGGTGGAGGCTGGTACAATTGCAACATTTAAAAGGCATTTGGATTGCTGTATCAATAGGAAGGGCTTGGAGAGAATCGGCCGGGTGCTGGCAGGTGGGACTGGATTGGGTTGGGATATCTGGTCGGCATGGACAGGTTGGACTGAAGAGTCTGTTTCCATGTTGTACAGCTCTATGATTCTTTGACTCTATGACCACTTTGGCCTGAAGTCTTATCTGTTTACATATAAACAAAAGGCCTCTCAATACCCTTCAATCTCTGTACCAAACCAGTCTAATCAGAACCGGGAGCTGGTTTATGACCTGTTGTGGAAATTAAATCGACTTGACTCAACTGTAAGCAAGAGCAAAGAAAGGAGCTTTATTTAAATTCTGCAGAATTGATCCAGTACATTCAGCTAGATGCCTCAATGTAAAGGGTGCCTGAGCATTGTTCAGATACTTGCCTTATACTGTTTCTTATCACGCACTCAAGAGCAAAGACTGGGAAAACTCAAGTTATTATTCTCTCATCCCCTGGTCTTGGACATAACAGTTCTTCAGCTTTCGCTGAGTTCAACTGTCGCAAGGTTGGGTTGAATGTTTACAAAATTCAAACAGAGACAAGCTGGCTGCAAACCTCGTCAAAGTAATGCTCAACACAGCATTAAAGTTTAGAAACGCATTCTCTTTCAAATTTCACAGTAAATGTAAAATTTGTTATAAATGCAAAATTTTTAAATTTTCCATTACAGATCCCTCTGAAAAAAACCAAGGACACAGTATCCTTCAGAAAAGGATCAGCTTTTAGAAAAAAGGGACCAGTTTTGTGACAGAAGATGTCAGAACTTACACCAATGCTATTAACCTTCCGACATTGTTGTGAATTCTTCCAGATGACTGAGACTGCTTTAACCTGAATGGTAACTGTGGACCAGGCTGGCATGGTCTGAGGTCATGTTATCTACTTCTCATCCTGGACAAAGAGGAAGTCCCACCTGTGCAGCATTCCATCCAGCAAGAGCTCCCTGCTTACATCTCATAACACCAATTCCTCCTTGTCTGCCATGACCAGAGCAAATATCTTGAATTGTGCGGGGCAGCTACAGTAAGACAGCGCTCGCACAGATGCACAATGGGCTTCTAAAGATGACACGGCAGCTCGGGATGGTGGTCTTTTGGCTGATTTCTAACGAGTGATGTGTTTTTTTGGGAAGAGTCCATGGAAAGACAGGGATAGTAGCAAATGTGGGGGGCACCACTGGGTTGGGGATGATAGGTAATGAGGCATGTTTTGTAAGATACAGTGCAAAACCTCACAGCAAGAAACCCGCCAAAAAAAACTGCATGCAACTCGCAGTTTGTCAATAAAGTGGAAGATTCAGGGCCACAACTTGGATGAAGTAGCACTGATTGAAGCAGGAACTTACAAACATGTTATAAACAGATTATAAATGCAAAACTGTTTCAAATGAAGTTCAATGCAGCTAAGGTTGTAGTAATCCACTTTGAGTCTTAGACGAATTTTAGTGTGTTCTAATTGTGAGAAACGCATGTACACATTCTGAAAATTTGGAGAGATGCAAAACCAAATCAAAGAGTTAGTAGAATGTCTTGAGTGCTTCATTCAGATTTGGGTGTTACACTTGAGAAAGGTGACATGACCATTATTGGTGTGGGGTGTGCGGAGAGAAGGATACTGGGGTTAAAATTTGATATTAAAAGGGTAGATTACATGGTGTTGGCTTATTTCACTTGAGTTTAGAAGATGGAAGACAAATATAACAATGAAATGGTTCAACAGGATGGATCCAAATAATCTATTTGCTCTTGTGAAGAAATCTGGAACTGAGGGACTGGGGTTAATGGGATGATATTTAAATTAGAACTAGGATGTTTGGGAGAGAAGTCAGGAACACATCCACAGACAATGGTAGCAGAAACCTGGAATTCTAGAAAGCTTGTGGATGAAGGAAGAGTTAAAACTTTTGAGAATGAGATAGAAAGATTAACTAATGGCATATGGAGTAATCGTGGTTAGATGAGATTGAAGTAGAATTCAGCCATGATGAAATTGAATTATGGACCAGGACTCCGGGGCTAAATGGCTGCTGTCTATTTCTTTTATTACGAGACATAGAAGGAGTAGATAAAAAGAAATGAGAGACAAATTTGTACCATTGCTGCAACAATGAGAATCACAGACAAGACCCAAATACACATTTGCGAATCAAACTTGCTCTAAAGTATTTTAAAGCAGTGATGAAGACAAAATAAATAGATTCAGGCAACAAACAATCATAATATTTTTATAGCAACAGAGAATAGATTATTGCTTTCACCAAGTTGGGAGCAGTGCCTTGTCTTTCTCCATTTCCACTATTCCCTGGGTTACAGACTACATGTAATTGTTTTCCCCAGTTCCAATTCCAAAATGACCAATTATGTGCTTATCTTATATTAGACTTAAAATGATTCAACATCAAGTTTCTTTAACAAACACAAAATTAATGATACACGATTAAGAGAGCTTATTCAATGATTATACAAACAAACATGGTCAACGCACTTACAGTTTCTTTGATCGAAATAAAAATATTTCTCCCTCCAAATAAATTGAAATGTACACAAACACAGAAACATGCACAGCAGGTAAAGAAGGAGAAATACCCTCTGCAGAAATTCACTTTGAAAAAGAATCACCTTTGGCCAATATATCTTACTTTTTGAAGGCAAAAAAAGGATAACGTGTGAAATGTTCAGACAGCTGTTGGTCTGAGGTTCTGTCACACAAAGATGGACATCACTAAGAGTGAGCTGATGCATCTGAGATGTTTGCCACAGAGTTTGCCCAGGAAACATAATACTGAGGATTCTTCTGAATACGTTTTAGGAGGGCAATCAGTGTTCAGACTAGACCTAGACTCCAGTTATTCATGTGGACTCATGACAAATGTCTTCTCAGAGATAGGAGAGCTGGGCTGCAACACTATTTTCATTCCCTGAAGGAAAAAATCCAAAGAATCTCCAAAGCAGAATCTGCAACCGGACAGTCATAAATTCAGACAGGGGCTCTAGAGTAAACAGTCAGTTATGACAGGACATGTGACTTTTACACAAAGAATTCTTCTGATGCAGGAGGAGGCCATTTCACCATCTTGTCTGCAGCGACTTACAAGAAATGTTTTGTTTTAAAAATGTCCCTTTGTTCTTTAATTGGCCTCTTAAAAAATCCAGATATCCACAACACTTCAAACTCAAGTCTGCAAAATTTATTAAAATAAAACCACATAATATTATCAGGTTTGTAAATGGAAAATTGCAAGGGATTCCCTGTTGTTCCCATATGGATACATCCAGCTCTTCATTTCTATCATATGATTTTGAGAATTTTAATCTTTGTTTTCATAACAAGCCTCATCAGTAGCTGACACTCAGTCAAATTATTTCTTCTTCTGAGTTTGTTGACTAAATCTCTGTGAAACCTGAGTGACTAATTTCAGATCTCCTTGGATCGATTTATTCATTCAAAAGAAGTTCACTGCCAATGCCATTGATTAGTGCAGCTTCACATCTTGTAGAGTTGATTTGAATAATACTGTCAGTCCAAAATCTCAGCTATCAATTATCTACAACTGAACTCAATTTATCATGCAAGCAACCTTTTTAGAATTATGCAAGTCTGAATGATTTAAATGTGTTGATATTATGAAGTCTGATCTTTGAGTCATTCCTTCAATTCCTTCCCATCTATTTCGCAACATTTTCTCATTCTTTCAGTCTTACTTTTAAACAATATACAGCAGACTCCATATGTGCTATGTGTCAGGATAGTGCACACAGTTTATCAGCTTATACTGCTGAGGGGGAAGAAGGCTGTGAGGCTACTCAGAAATGTGACAGGTGACTTCCACCTAACACCTTCAGAGTTTAAAGAGGGGAATGGATAAAGTTGCAGGGAAAATGTAGAAGCATTCTGACCTCTATAATAAAAACCTCCTTATTCTTGATTTGATTGTGGTAATGCACTTTCAACCATCCAGTTGAAGTTCAAAATAGGCTCAATCAAGTTCAAAGTGGTAAAATGAAGCACGTCTTAATGTTAAAGCTTTTGCAATTCCAGTAATTACCCACACTCACTTGTTAGCGTTGATCCTACAGCATAATGTGTAGGTACAATATCAGGTCTGAGGATGGTCAAAGCTGTTCTATCTTTACCATAGGACTCTGAACTGTATATTAAAATTAGCACCTGAAGCAGAATGATAAATAGCTGCAAAAATGGCTCTGGACAGAATATTAACATTGACAAGGAGGTGAATCTACAAACCCAACTCTGTTCAATTAATGGTGAGTTCAACAAGTGAAAAATAATGGGCTGTCTATCTGTACCACATTACCTTTCTGAGAGAGCAGCACTAAAACTAACTGCTTCATGTCATGAAATACGCAGTTGCTGAACCTGCATCTATAGAGAGAAAAATAGAATTAATGTTCTTGTCAATGACCAACATCATTACTGTTCATGGATTTGAAAATTCTTTAATTTGAACTCATGCATTTTAACACACTGAGTATTTCCAGGAGTTACTTCGTATTTCCTGCATCTGCAGTACTTTCTTGTGTTGATGGATAGGGAAGGAAACTGTCCTCCTGACCTGCTCTGGCCTACATGTGACTTCAGACCCACAGCAATGTGGTTGACTCTTGACAGCCCTCTGGGTAATTAGGAATGGGCAATAAACGCTGCCTAGTCAGTGATGCTCTCCTCCCGTGAATGAATAAAAAGTAATTTAATAGCAAGCCTTCGGTATTACAATTACAATAGCTTACTTTTATATGAAAGTATTTATGATATAAATGTCATTATTAATGGTTGAGATGAGGAAAATGAATGTATGAGAGCCAAGTATTCAGATGACTTAAAATAACTGGATGGCAAGTGATAAGAATGACCCAAAGAGTTGATACACACTTGGCAGATGCAGTACAATGTGGAAAAATGTGAGGTTATACACTTTGGCAGGAGGAATAGGGGAGCTGAATAGTATTTAAAGAATGAAAGACTGCACAAAGCTATGGGATAGAGGGATTTGGGAGTACTGATCCAGGAATCACAAAAATCTACCATCCGAGTTCAGGGGTAACAGGCAAAGTCAATAGAAAGATGGCCTTCATTTCAAACGGAGTGGAATAAAACCATTGACAGGTTTTGTTCAAACTGTGCAAGGCATTAGTCAGACAACAGCTGGAATACTGTGAACAGTTTTTGGCATCAGAAATAGCTCAATCGAGGCCTGTATCCCATCACCAAGTCACCCTTATTTACAGGTGGAGAGTCCTTAACACTGATCCAACTTCCTCAGAGCAACTCTCAGACTGAACAGATGACACTCCTGTTCATTTTTTTATTTATATATATATTTTGTCTCCTAGTCAAGAAAACCTTTCCCTGCAATACATTGGCTATCTCTGGTTATATATTTTTTCCCTGATCTGAGGCAATTCTAAATCCCCTGTTTATATTTTATTTTTTTTTTATTTTATCCCCAGCACCCATGGTGTGTATGTGCAGGTGGGAGACACAGTGAAAGACACAAAGTGCACCAATCTTTATTCAATTTCCACCACCAGGAAGATAGGAAAACATCCGGGTGGCCAGTGACAAACACTGCCCTTCACATCAAGGGGCAGTGCTGTGTGTTCAAAACAGTGAAGGGGAGGGTAGGGACTAAATCAAAATAGAGACACTCCTGTTCTTATCTGTCAGCCAGGGCTCCCTGATTGGACCAGATTAACAGCCCCAATCAGGGAACTCATACTCTATGAGAACTACCTGGCTGACCTCTTTACAATCACTACATCCCTCCCACGAGTCTGAGGTCATAAACTGGTTCTCTTATTCTTAGCTCCTATTGGGGCATTTTAGCACAGGGTCTGGTTCCTTCAACTTCACCTCTGATACGGACAGTGTGTAATGCACACCAGCTCGCCTCTTGAGCCCAGAACATCTTAGAAGAAATTCATTCTCTTCGTCAGGTGGCAAAGGTGTCAAGATGGCAAGATCTGCTGTCTCCTTTTCAGATTCCAAGGTATCTTCAACGCTTATGAGTGAGAGAGAACTGACTTGTTCTAGCACAATGGGAAAGGCTATCGGGGCAAGCTTTGCTCCTGCACTGTTTACGAGTTTGCAGTTTTCATATGGTCCACACGCTTGTTCAGCACTAACATACCACACCTGAACTTTATAGGTCACTGGACCTGAACTCACTTCAACCATGCCTCCTACCCATGCAGGACCATTCCCGTGGTTCATTTACCAAATTTCATCCCCTGAAGTAAACTGTCTCTCTCACTTGTGTCTTGTGTCCACATCGGTGGGGTCTTGTGTCCACATTGGTGATCTTGATGTCATTTCACCCTTCACCCAGGTTTGGGAAGATCAGAATTATCCTGGTGCAGATTCTTCTCCCCAGTAGCAACACTGCTGGAGCTATTCCTGTAGTTGCAAGAGGGGTGGTACTATAATTAAATAGGAACTGGGACAGTTTGGTATCTAGTGAAGCTGTAGGCTGCTTATTTAAGGCTCACTTCAAAGTTTGGAGTGCTCGTTTTGTCAGACTATTGGATGATGGATGATAATGGAGCTTCCTTATATATTAAATACCATTCACCTTTAGGAAATATTCAACTTCTCTGCTGGTAAACACTGCCCCGATATCTGTGACTCTTGGGAGTTTATGTATTTTAAAAGATGCACACTGTTTTTCTATTGCCAGCCCTGTGTTTGATGAATGAACTTTATGCATGTCCAACCACTTAAAGTTGGCATACACCATGATTGAGAACATTGAGCCCATGAAAGGATTAGCATTGCTAATGTGTAACCACATCCAGGGTTGACCTAGCTGTTGCCACACATGCATGGGAGCTGCTGGTGGTAATTGTTGTCTTTGTTGGCACTCCGGGTACTGCCCCACCAATAGAACTATTCCTGCATTCAATCCTGGCCACCAGACATAATATTTTGCCAACATCTTCATCTTAGAAACCCTTGAATGACTCTGGTGGAGCTCAGCATGTATCTGGTAGTGACGTTTGCTCGGGACAATCACTCTCATGTCCTGTAATAATATGCCACCCTCTACTCTGATCTGGTCTCTCCAGGCCCAAAAAGGTTTTCCTTTTGCTTGTGACAGCCCTTTGGACGTCCCCCATCACCACTAGCTGTTTCAGTTTTGCCAGGAGCAGATCTTTTTGCATCCAAGTTCCAGTATTGCCAGCTGTGAGTGCAAGTGAGTCCAGAAAATTTAAAGGTGTTACAGATGCTTCCAGCGTCAGTACCACTGGCGGTGTATCTGCCAGCAGGAGACAGCTCAATACATCTGCACTTGCTATTTGGCCTGCTGGACAATGTTCCAACTTGTCATTGTACGCACACAGTATTAGATCCCCTTGCTGAGTTTGGCCTGAAGCTATGGGTGGCACAGTCTAGTACTCTTTAAGTCGACCTAGCAAGGGTTTGTGGTCCATTATTATTCCAAATTTAAATCCGTAAAGGTATTGGTGGAACCTCCTAACTCCAAATATGTCCGCCAAACCTTCCTTCTCTATCTGGGTGTATTTACTCTCTGCATTAGCTAAAGTCCTGGATGCTCTTGCACTTGGGCCTTCCTCTCCATTGGGCCAGCTATCAGCTAATAATACCCTGATGCTGTATGGAGAGGCATTGCATGTCAATACCAGATCTCACTTGAGATCATAGTTTCCCAACACTTTCGAGGGCGACAGCTGTTTCACGTCCTTGAAGGCTACGGCTTGGCTATGTAAACATTTCCAAGGCTGACCCTTTATTAAGAATTGAAGCATAGGTACCAGGATGAAGGCCAGGCTATGTAAGAACTTTCCAAAATAATTCACCGACCAAGGAAAGACTTAAGCTCTGATACAGATATGGTAGCCGGGTCACTTTTGATCGCCCTCACTTTACCTTCCAGCAAGTGTAACCCAATCTTGTTGACTCTGTAGCCCAAGTAGGTCACATGGGGTGCCTCAAACACACATTGGAGAAACATCTAAGAACTATGCCCAAGTTCTCTCAATGATCCTTATTGGTCTTCCCTGTTTTTTGCCACTCATCTGGATAAGTGGTGACCCAGGATAAAGCTTGTAAAATGTTCTCCATCATATGCTGAAAAATTGCACAAGCTGACAATATTCCAAATGGCAATCTTGTGTATTAGTGCAAACCCTCATGGATATTAATTGTAGCATATCTCTGGGAATACTGATGGAAATACAATTGTAAATATGCATGACTCATGTCCAGCTTTGTGAAGGACGATCCCCCCACCAATTTTAAGCCCTTTGTGCGAGGGAGTGAATATTTGTTAAGCTGCAAGAAGTGCATTACCGTTAGTTTAAAATCCCCACAAAGATGAACCTAGTGGTTGGGCTTCACCATCGATACAATGGGTGCTGCCCATTCTGCAAACTGTTCCCATCACTTTCCAGCCTCCTGAATTTTGTCTCTAGTTTTGCATGTAAGGGAAATGGCACTGAGCAGGCCTTGCAGAATTGTTTCCTGGTCAACATGCAAGGCGGCCTCAGCTCCTTTAATAGTCACTAGACTAATATGAAAAAATCCAGGAATTTAGTCAAGAGTTCACTGAGGGATGAGGAGTAATGAGGAGGGAGAATCTGTGGAATTCTTTAGATGGAGGGTTGCTGTGGCAGGGTTGTTAAGAATATTCAAGGCTAAGCTAGAATTTTAATCAGTAAGGAAATCAAGGTATGTGGGGAAAAAGCAGGAAAGTGGAGTTGACGATATTAGATCAGGACAGGCTCAATCAGCTGAAAGGCTGACATTTACTCCAGTGACTTGTGCCCTCATTCTTCTTTACTCGGTGGAAAAAAAAACAATCGTAACTTTAGGGATTCAAGTACTTTGATACTGTATCTTGCCATTCCATTAATCACCTACAGCTGTTGAAGAATGTATCTCGAAATTGTATTTGCAACTTACTTTACAGATTTTCAGAATTATTAAAATATTCTGGAATGATACATCCCTCAGCCAGTATTATTATCGAATAGATCGGTTGGAGAAACAGACAGAAGCGATGAGGAATTTGCAACAGTATGTGATGGATAGCAGTTATAGGAAGGGGGGTATGTCTCAAATACAGTCACATAGATGGGTTAACTCAAGGAAAGGTAAGAGAGGTAGGCAGCTAGTGCAGGAGTCTTTTGTGGATATACCCATTTCAAACAGGTGTGCTGTTTTGGAAAATGTAGAGGGTGATGGATTCTCAAGGGAACGTAGCACGAACAGCCAAGTTTCTGGTATTGAGACTGGCTCTAATACATTGAGGGGTACGTCAGGGTCCAAGAGGTCAATTGTGTTAGGGGATTCTGTAGTCTGAGGTACAGACAGACGTTTCTGTGGCCAGCAGTGAAAAAGCAGAATGGTGTGTTGCTTCCCTGGTGCCAGGATCAAGGATGACTCAGAGAGGGTGCAGAATGTTCTCACGGGGGAGAGGGGCCAGCAGGAGGTCATTGT
>NC_057719.1:32966562-32989292 GCF_004010195.1 Chiloscyllium plagiosum
AGAGGGTGGTGGAGGAGGGTTGTTTTTCAGACTGGAGGCCTGTGACGAGTGGAGTGCCACAAGGATCAGTGCTGGGTTCACTACTTTTCATTATTTATATAAATGATTTAGATATGATCATAGGAGGTATAGTTAGTAAGTTTGCAGATTACACCAAAATTGGAAGTGTAGTGGACAGCGAAGAAGGTTACCTCAGATTACAACAGGATCTTGACCAGATGGGCCAATGGGCTGAGAAATGGCAGATGGAGTTTAATTCAGATAAATGTGAGGTGCTGCATTTTGGGAAAGCAAACCTTAGCAGGACTTATACACTTAATGGTAAGGTCCTCGGGAGTGTTGCTGAACAAAGAGACCTTGGTTTGCAGGTTCATAGCTCCTTGAAAGTGGAGTTGCAGGTAGGTAGGATAGTGAAGAAGGCGTTTGGTATGCTTTCCTTTATTGGTCAGAGTATTGAGTACAGGGGTTGGGAGGCCGTGTTGTGGCTGTACAGGACATTGGTTAGGCCACTGTTGGAATATTGCATGCAATTCTGGTCTCCTTCCTATCAGAAATATGTTGTGAAACTTGAAAGGGTTGAGAAAATATTTACAAGGATGTTGCCAGGGTTAGAGGATTAGACCTATATGGAGAGACTGAACAGACTGGGGCTGTTTTCCCTGGAGCGTCAGAGGCTGAGGGGTGACCTTATATAGGGCATGGATAGGGTAAATAGGCAAAGTCTTTTCCCTGGGGTCAGGGAGTCCAGAAATAGAGGGCATAGGTTTAGAGTGAGAGGGGAAAGATATAAAAGAGACCTAAGGGGCAACTTTTTTACACAGAGGCTGGTACGTGTATGGAATGAGCTGCCAGAGGAAGTGGTGGAGGCTGGTACAATTGCAACATTTAAAAGGCATTTGGATGGGTACATGAATAGGAAGGGTTTGGAGGGATATGGGCCGGGTGCTGGCAGGTGGAACTAGATTGGGTTGGGATATCTGGTCGGCATGGACGGATTGGACTGAAGGGTCTGTTTCCATGCTGTACATCTCGATGACTCTACGACTCTATGATTCTAAATTACACGGGAGTGGCACATCACTCAGCCAGCGTTTTTAAATTACACTGGAGTAATACATCCCTTCGCCTGCATTATTAAATTTCATTGGAGTGACACATTCCTCAGCCGCCATTATTAAATTAAACTGGAGTGATATATCCCGCAGCCAACATTACTAAATTTCACTGGAGTGATACATTCCTCAGACAACATTATTAAAGTACACTGGAGTGATACATACCACAGCCAGCATTGTTAAATTACACTGGAGTGATGCATACCCCAGACAGCATTATTAAATTACATTGAAGTGATAAATCCTTCAGCCAGCATAATCAAGTTACACTGTAGTGACACATCTCTGAGCCAGCATTATTAAATTACACTGGAGAAATACATCTCTCAGCAAGCTTTACTAAATTACCGTGGAGTGACATATCCCTCAGCCAGCATTATTCAATTACACTGGAGTGATGCATCCCCTCGACAGCATTATTGAATAAACACGAGGGAGACATCCCTTAGACAGCATTACTACATTATACTGGAGTGATATATTCGTCAGACAACGTTGCTAAATTACACTGGAGTGATACATCCCTCAGCCAGCATTATTAAATTACAAATGAGTGATGCATCCCTCAGTCAGCAATATAAAATTACACCAGAGTGACACATCCATCAGCCAGCATTATTAAATTACACTGGAAAGACACATCCCTCAGTCAGCGATATTAATTTACACTGGACTGATGCATCCCACAACCAGAGTTAATAAATTACACTGGTTTGACACATACCTCAGCCAACATTATTAAATTATACTCAAGTGTACAACCCTCAGCCAGCATTATTAAATTACACTGGAGTGATACGTCCCTCAGCCAGCATTATTAAATTACACTGGAGTGATATATCCCTCAGCCAGCATTATTAAATTACACATGAGTGATACATCCCTTAGCCACCATTATAAAATTACAGTGGAGTGACTCATTCCTCAGCAAGCATTATTAACTTACAGTGGAGTGTCACATCTTTTGGCCAGCGTTATTAAATTACACTGGAGTAATACATCCCACAGCCAGCATTATTAAATTATAGTGGCGTGATACATCCCTCAGCCAGCATTATTATATTACACTGGAGTGATACATCCCTCAGCCAGCGTTATTAAATTACACTGGAGTGATACATCCCTCAGCCAGCGTTATTAAATTACAATGGAGTGACACGTCCCTTAGCAAGCACTATCAAATTACAATGGATTAATACATCCCTCAGCCAGCATTAATAAATTACATTGGAGTGAATCATCCCTCAGCCAGCATTATTAAATATGACTGGAACATCGGAGGCTGAGGTGTGACCTTATAGAGGTTTATAAAATCATGAGGGGCATTGGTAGAATAAATAGACAAAGTCTTTTCACTGGGGTTGGGGAGTCCAGAACTAGAGGGCATAGGTTTATGGTGAGAAGGGAAAGATATAAAGGAATCCCAAGGGGCAACTTTTTCACTCAGAGGGTGGTACATGTATGGAATGAGCAGCCAGAGGAAGTGGTGGAGGTGAGTAACATTTAAAAGGCATCTGGGTGGGTACATGAATAGGAAGGGTTTGGAGGGATATGGGCAAGCTGCTGGTCAGGTGGGTCTAGATTGGGTTGAGATATCTGGTCAGCATGAATGAGTTGGACTGAAGGATCTGTTTTTGTGCTGTACATTTCTATGACTCTTTGACTCAATGACTGGAGTGATAAATCCCTCAGCCAGCATTATTAAATTACACTGGAGTAATACATCCCTCACGCAGCAATATTAAATTACACTGGAGGGATACATCCCTCACGCAGCAATATTAAATTACACTGGAGGGATACATCGCTCAGACAACATTATTAATTTACACTTCAGTGATACATCATTGAGCCAGTATTAATAAATGACAGTGGGGTGACACATTGCTCAGCCAGCGTCATTAAATGACACTGGGGTACTCCATCCCTCAGCGAGCATTATTTAAATTACAGTGGAGTGAAACATACCTCAGCCCGCATTATTAAATTACACTGGAGTGATACATCCCCCAGCCAGGATTATTAAATTACACTGTTGTGATACATCCTTTAGCCAGCGCTATTAAATTAAACTGCAGAGTTACATCCCTCAGCCAGCATTATTAACTTACGCTGGAGTGACACATCACTCAGCCAGCAAGGTTAAATTACACTGCAGAGATACATCTCTCAGCCAGCAGTTGTAAATTACTCTGGAGTGACACATCCTGCAGCCAGAATTATTAACTTGCACTGGAGTGACACATCGCTCACCCAGATTTATTAAATTACACTGGAGTGATAAATACCTCAGCCAGCATTATTAAATTACACTGGAGTGACACATCCCGCAGCTAGCATTATTAAATTACACTGGAGTACCACAATCCCTCATCTGGGGTTATTAAATTACACTGGAGAGATACATCCCTAAGACATCATTATTAAATTACATTGGAGTGATACATCCTTCAGCCAGCATTATTAAATTACACTGGAGGGATACATCGCTCAGACAATATTACTAAATTACACAGGAGGGATACATCCCTGAAACAGCGTTATTAAATTAAACTGGAGAGAAACATCCCTCAGTCACCATTATTAAACTACACTGTTGCAATAATGTGGAGTGGACTCAATGGGCCGAATGGCCTTACTTCTGCTCCTATGTCTTATGGTCTACACTGGAGTGAAACATCTGCTGGCCAGCATTATTAATTTGCACTGGAGTGATACGTTCCTCAGGCAGCATTTATAAATTACGCTACACTGACACATCTCTCAGCCAGCATTATTAAATTACACTGGAGTGAAACATCCGCTGGCCAGCATCATTAATTTGCACTGGATTGATACGTTCCTCAGGCAGCATTTATTAATTACGCTACACTAGCACATCCCTCAGCCAGCATTATTAAATTACGCTGGAGTGATACATCCCTCAGCCAGCATTATCACATTACGCTGGAGTGATATATCCCTAAGCCAGCATTATTAAATTACAATGGAGTGATATATCCCTCAGCCAGCATTATTAAATTACACTGGAGTGATACATCCACCACCCAGTGTCATTATTGTACAAAGGAGTCTTACATTCCTCAGCCAACATTATTAAATTACACTGAAGTGATACAAACTTCAGCCAGCAAAATCAAATTACACAGGAGTGACACATCCCTGAGTCAGCATTATTAAATTACACTGAAGTGATACATCCTTCAGCCAGCACTATTATATTACATTGGAGCAACACACCCCTCAGCCTGCAATATTAAATTACACTGGTGTGATATATCCCTCAGCCATGCTTATTAAATTACACTGGAGCGACACACCCCTTAGCCAGCATTATTAACTTACTCTGGAGAGATACATCCCTCAGCTAGCATTATTACATTACACTGGAGAGATACATCCCTCAGCCAGCATTATTACGTTACACTGGAGTGACCCATCCCACAGCCAGCATTATTAAATTGCACTGGAGTGATACATTCCCAGCCAGCGTTATTAATTTACACTGGAGTGAACATCCCTCAAGATTAGAGAGGTGCTATAAAGGCACAGCACGTCAGGCAGAATCAGAGGAGCAGTAAAATCGACGTGTCAGGCAGGAGCCTGGACACATCCCTCAGCCAGTATTAAGAAATTACACTGCAGTGACCCATCCCTCAGCCAAAATGATTAAATTACACTAGAGTGATACATTCCTCAGCCACCATTATTAAACTACGCTGGACTGACCCATTCGCTGACCAGTATTATTAATTTGCACTGGAGTGATACATTCCTCAGGCAACATTTAAAAAGTATGCTGCACTGACACATCTCTCAGCCAGCATTATTAAATTACACTGGAGTGATTCATCGCTAAGCCAGCATTATTAAATTACACTGGAGAGATACATCCCAAAGCCAGCATTATTAAGTTACACTGGACTGACACATCCCTCACAACCATTATTAAACTACACTGGAGTGACACATCCGCTAGCCAGCATTATTAATTTGCACTGGTGTGATACGTTCCTCAGGCAGCATTTATAAATTACGCTACACTGACACATCTCTCAGCCAGCATTATTAAATTACACTGGAGTGATACATCCCTGAGACAGCATTATTAAATTACACTGGAGTGATACATCCCTGAGGCAGCATTATTAAATTACACTATTGTGATACATCCTTTAGCCAGCGCTATTCAATTAAACTGCAGAGTGACATCCCTCAGCCAGCAGTTGTAAATTACTCTGGAGTGACACATCCTGCAGCCAGAATTATTAACTTGCACTGGAGTGACACTTCGCTCACCCAGATTTATTAAATCACACTGGAGTGATAAATACCTCAGCCAGCATTATTAAATTACACTGGAGTGACACATCCCGCAGCCAGCATTATTAAATTACACTGGAGAGATGCATCCTACAGGCAGTATTACTAAAATACACTGGAGTGAAATATCCCTCAACCAGTGTTGTTAAAATACACTGGAGTGAGTGATACATCCCTCAGCCAGCAGTTTTAAATTATTCTGGCGTGACACATCCTGCAGCCAGAATTATTAACTTGCACTGGAGTGACACATCGCTCACCCAGATTTATTAAATTACACTGGAGTGATAAATACCTCAGCCAGTGTTATTAAATTACACTGATTAATCCCGCAGCCAGTGTTATTAAATTACACTGGAGTACCACAATCCCTCATCCGGGATTATTAAATTACACTGGAGAGATACAACCCTAAGGAAAGGGTGGACGCTAGGAAATTGTTTCCGTTAGGCATGGTGACTAGGACCCGTGGACACAGCCTTAGAATTAGAGGGGGTAAATTCAGAACAGAAATCCAGTGACATTTCTTCAGCCAGAGAGTGGTGGGCCTGTGGAATTCATTGCCGCGGAGTGCAGTGGAGGCCGGGACGCTAAATGTCTTCAAGGTAGAGATTGATAAATTCTTGATGTGACAAGGAATTAAGGGCTACGGGGAGAATGCGGGTAAGTGGAGTTGAAACGCCCATCAGCCATGATTGAATGGCGGAGTGGACTTGATGGGCCGAATGGCCTTACTTCCACTCTTATGTCTTATGGTCTTATGGACATAATTATTAAATTACACTGGAGTGATACATCTCTCAGCCAACATTATTTAATTACAGTGGAGTGATACATCCCTGAGACAGCGTTATTAAGTAACACTGGAGAGACACATCCCTTAGCCAGCATTATTAAATTACACAGGAGGGATACATTCCTGAGACAGCGTTATTAAATTACACTGGAGTGATTCATCCCTCAGCCACCATTATTAAACTATACTGGAGTGAAACATCTGCTGGCCAGCATCATTAATTTGCACTGGATTGATACGTTCCTCAGGCAGCATTTATTAATTACGCTACACTACCACATCCCTCAGCCAGCATTATTAAATTACACTGGAGTGATTCATCCCTCAGCCAGCATTATCACATTACACTGGAGTGATATATCCCTCAGCTAGCATTATTAAATTACAGTGGAGTGACACATCCACCACCCAGCGTCATTATTGTACAGTGGAGTCTTTCGTTCCTCAGCCAACATTACGAAATTACACTGGAGTGATACAAACTTCAGCCAGCAAAATCAAATTACACTGGAGTGACACATCGCTGAGCCAGCATTATTAAATTACACTGAAGTGATACATCCTTCAGCTAGCATTATTATATTACCCTGGAGCGACACACCTCTCAGCCTGTAATATTAAATTACACTGGAGTGATACATCCCTCAGCCAGCATTATTAAATTACACTGAAGTGATACATCCTTCAGCCAGCATTATTATATTACACTGGAGTGACACACCCCTCAGCCTGCAATATTAAATTACACTGGAGTCATACATCCCTCAGCCATGCTTATTAAATTACATTGGAATGACTCATCCCTCAGCCAGCACAATTAACTTACACTGGAGAGATACATCCCTCAGCTAGCATTATTACATTAAACTGGAGAGATACATCCTTCAGCCAGCTTTATTACATTACACTGGAGTGACCCATCCCACAGCCAGCATTATTAAATTGCACTGGAGTGATACATTCCCAGCCAGCGTTATTAATTTACACTGGAGTGAACGTCCCTCAAGATTAAAGAGGTGCTATAAAGGCACAGCAGGTCAGGCAGAATCAGAGGAGCAGTAAAATCGACGTGTCAGGCAGGAGTCTGGACACATCCCTCAGCCAGTATTAAAAAATTACACTGCAGTGACCCATCCCTCAGCCAAAATGATTAAATTACACTGGAGTGATACATTCCTCAGCCAGTATTACTAAATTACACTGGACTGACACATCCCTCAGCCACCATTATTAAACTACGCTGGACTGACACATTCGCTGGCCAATATTATTAATTTGCACTGAAGTGATACATTCCTCGGGCAACATTTAAAAAGTACACATTGGAATCACTCATCCATCAGCCAGCATTATTAATTTATACTGGAGCAACACAACCTTCAGCCAGAATTATCACATTACACTGGAGTGATATATCTCTCAGCCAACATTATAAAAATTACACTGGAGGGATACATCCCTCAGCCAGCGTCATTATTGTACAATGGAGTCATACATTCCTCAGCCATCATTATGAAATTACACTGGAGTGATACAATCTTCAGCCAGCAAAATCAAATTATACTGGAGTGATACATCCCTCAGCAAGCATTATTAAATTACACTGGAGTGATTCATCGCTAAGCCAGCATTACTAAATTACACTGGAGAGATACAAGCCAAAGCCAGCATTATTAAGTTACACTGGACTGACACATCCCTCAGCCACCATTATTAAACTATATTGGAGTGACACATCTGCTGGCCAGCATTATTAATTTGCACTGGAGTGATATGTTCCTCAGGCAGCGTTATTAAATTACACTGGAGTAATACATCCCACAGCCAGCATTATTAAATTACAGTGGAGTGATACATCCCTCAGCCAGCATTATTAATTTACACTGGAGTAATACATCACTCAGCCAGCAGTATGAATCTACACAGGAGTGCCTCATGCATCAGCCAGCATTATTCATTTATACTGGAGTGACACATCCCACAGCCAGCATTATCACATTACACTGGAGTGACATATCTCTCAGCCAAAATTATTAAATTACACTGAAGTGATATATCCGTCAGGCAGTGTTATTCAATAATGACGGAGTGATACATCCCTCAGCCAGTGTTATTAAAATACCCTGGAGTGATACATCCCTCACCTGGTGGTTTTAACTTACAGTGAAGTGAGACATCTGTCAGACAGCGTTATTAAATTACACTGGAGTGATACATCGCACAGCCAGGGTTATTAAGTTACAGTGGAGCGATACATCTCACAGTCAGCATTACTAATTTACACTGGAGTAATTCATCCCTCAGCCAGCGCTATTAATTTATACTGGAGTGATACATCCCTCAGCCAGGATTATTAAATAACACTGGACTGATACATCCCTCAGCCAGCATTATTAAACTACATTGGAATCACTCATCCATCAGCCAGCATTATTAATTTATACTGGAGCAACACAACCTTCAGCCAGAATTATCACATTACACTGGAGTGATATATCTCTCAGCCAACATTATAAAAATTACACTGGAGGGATACATCCCTCAGCCAGCGTCATTATTGTACAATGGAGTCATACATTCCTCAGCCATCATTATGAAATTACACTGGAGTGATACAATCTTCAGCCAGCAAAATCAAATTATACTGGAGTGATACATCCCTCAGCAAGCATTATTAAATTACACTGGAGTGACACATCCCCCAGCCACACTTATTAAATTACAATGGAATGACTCATCCCTCAGCCGCCATTATTAATTTACACTGGAGTGATATATCCCTCAGCCTGCATTACTAAATTACATGGATATAATACATCCCTCGGCCAGCATTATTAAATTACACTGGGAGTGATACATACCACAGCCAGCATTATTAAATCACAATGGAGTGATACGTCCCTCAGCCAGTCCTATTAAATTACACTAGAGAGGTGCATCCTGCTGCCAACATTATTAAAATACACTGGAGTGATATAACCCTCAGCCAGCATTATTACATTACACTGGAGTGAAACATCACCCAACCAGAATTATCACATTACACTGGAGGGACACATCCTTCACCCGGCATTATTAAATTACACTGGAGTTATAGATCCCTCAGCCAGTATTATTCAATTACAGTGGAATGAAACATCCCTCAGCCAGCATTATTACATTACACTGGAGTGAACATCCCTCAAGATTAGAGAGGTGCTATAAAGGCACAGCACGTCAGGCAGAATCAGAGGAGCAGTAAAATCGACGTGTCAGGCAGGAGTCTGGACACATCCCTCAGCCAGTATTAAAAAATTACACTGCAGTGACCCATCCCTCAGCCAAAATGATTAAATTACACTGGACTGACACATCCCTCAGCCACCATTATTAAACTACGCTGGACTGACACATTCGCTGGCCAATATTATTAATTTGCACTGAAGTGATACATTCCTTGGGCAACATTTAAAAAGTACGCTGCACTGACACATTTCTCAGTCAGCATTATTAAATTACACTGGAGTGATTCATCGCTAAGCCAGCATTACTAAATTACACTGGAGAGATACATCCCAAAGCCAGCATTATTAAGTTACACTGGACTGACACATCCCTCAGCCACCAATATTAAACTACACTGGAATGAAACATCCGCTGGCCAACATTATTAATTTGCACTGGAGTGAGATGTTCCTCAGGCAGCGTTATTAAATTATAGTGGAGTGATACATCCCTCAGCCAGCATTATTAAATTACACTGGGCTGACATATCTCTCAGACTATTATTAAATTACTCTGGAGCGACACATCCCGCAGCCAGCATTATTAAATTACACTGGAGTGATATATCTCTCAGCCAGTATTATTAATTTACACTGGAGTGACACATCCTTCAGCCAGTCCTATTAAATTACACTGGAGTGGTGCATCCTGCTGCCGGCAATATTGAAATACACTGGAGTGATATAACCCTCAGCCAGTATTCTCCAATTACAGTGGAATGAAACATCTCTCAGCCAGCATTATTAAATTACACTGGAGTGATAAATCATCCAATCAGAGTTATTAAATTACGCTGGAGGGACACATCCTTCACCCGGCATTATTAAATTACACTGGAGTGATATATCCCTCAGCCAATATTAATCAATTACTGTGGAATGAGACATCTCTCAACCAGCATTATTAAATTACACTGGAGTGATACATCGCTAAGCCAGCATTACTAAATTACACTGGAGAGATACATCCCAAAGCCAGCATTATTAAGTTACACTGGACTGACACATCCCTCAGCCACGCTTATTAAATTACATTGGAATGACTCATCCCTCAGCCACCATTATTAATTTACACTGGAGTGATATATCCCTCAGCTTGCATTATTAAATTACATGGATATAATACATCCCTCGGCCAGCATTATTAAATTACACTGGGAGTGATACATACCACAGCCAGCATTATTAAATCACAATGGAGTGATACATCCCTCAGCCAGTCCTATTAAATTACACTAGAGAGGTGCATCCTGCTGCCAACATTATTAAAATACACTGGAGTGATATAACCCTCAGCCAGCATTATTACATTACACTGGAGTGAAACATCACTCAACCAGAGTTATTACATTACACTGGAGGGACACATCCTTCACCCGGCATTATTAAATTACACTGGAGTTATAGATCCCTCAGCCAGTATTATTCAATTACAGTGGAATGAAACATCCCTCAGCTAGCATTATTACATTACATTGGAGTGACCCATCCCACAGTCAGCATTATTAAATTGCACTGGAGTGATACATTCCCAGCCAGCGTTATTAATTTACACTGGAGTGAACATCCCTCAAGATTAGAGAAGTGCTATAAAGGCACAGCACATCAGGCAGAATTAGAGGAGCAGTAAAATCGACGTGTCAGGCAGGAGCCTGGACACATCCCTCAGCCAGTATTAAAAAAATTACACTGCAGTGATCCATCCCTCAGCCAAAATGATCAAATTACACTGAAGTGATACATTCCTCAGCCAGCATTACTAAATTACACTGGACTGACACATCCCTCAGCCACCATTATTAAACTACGCTGGACTGACACATTCGCTGGCCAATATTATTAATTTGCACTGAAGTGATACATTCCTCGGGCAACATTTAAAAAGTACGCTGCACTGACACATCTCTCAGCCAGCATTATTAAATTACACTGGAGTGATTCATCGCTAAGCCAGCATTACTAAATTACACTGGAGAGATACATCCCAAAGCCAGCATTATTAAGTTACACTGGACTGACACATCCCTCAGCCACCATTATTAAACTACACTGGAATGACACATCCCCTGGCCAACATTATTGATTTGCACTGGAGCGAGATGTTCCTCAGGCGGCGTTATTAAATTATAGTGGAATGATACATCCCTCAGCCAGAATTATTAAATTACACTGGACCGACACATCTCTCAGACTATTATTAAATTACTCTGGAGTGACACATCCCTCAGCCAGCATTACTAAATTACACTGGAGTGATATATCTCTCGGCCAGCATTATTAAATTACACTGGAGTGACACATCCCTCAATCAGCATTATTAATTTACACTGGAGTAATACATCACTCAGCCATCATTATTAAATTACACTGGAGTGATATATCTCTTAGCCAGTATTATTAATTTACACTGGAGTGACACATCCCTCACACGGTGTTATTAAATTACACTGGAGTGACACATCCTTCAGCCAGTCCTATTAAATTACACTGGAGTGGTGCATCCTGCTGCCGGCAATATTAAAATACACTGGAGTGATATAACCCTCAGCCAGTATTCTCCAATTACAGTGGAATGAAACATCTCTCAGCCAGCATTATTAAATTAAACTGGAGTGATACATCCCTCAGCCAGTATTGGAGTGATGTGTTCCTCAGGCAGCGTTATTAAATTACACTGGAGTAATACATCCCACAGCCAGCATTATTAAATTACACTGGACTGACATCTCTCAGACTATTATGAAATTACTCTGGAGCGACACATCCCTCAGCCAGCATTTTTAAATTACACTGGAGTGATATATCTCTCGGCCAGCATTATTAAATTACAGTGGAATGACACATCCCTCAGTCAGCATTATTAATTTACACTGGAGTAATACATCACTCAGCCATCATTATTAAATTACACTGGAGTCATATATCTCTCAGCCAGTATTATTAATTTACACTGGAGTGACACATTCCTCACCCGGTGTTACTAAATTACACTGGAGTGACACATCCTTCAGCCAGTCCTATTAAATTACACATTATTTTAATGCGTGGTGCATTAAAATACACTGGAGTGATATAACCCTCAGCCAGTATTCTCCAATTACAGTGGAATGAAACATCTCTCAGCCAGCATTATTAAATTACACTGGAGTGATAAATCATCCAATCAGAGTTATTAAATTACGCTGGAGGGACACATCCTTCACCCGGCGTTATTAAATTACACTGGAGTGATATATCCCTCAGCCAGTACTATTCAATTACTGTGGAATGAGACATCTCTCAACCAGCATTATTAAATTACACTGGAGTGATACATCCCTCAGCCAGCTCTATTAAATTACACTGGAGTGATACATCCCTCAGCCAGCATTATTAAATTACACTGGAGTGATACATCCCTCGGCTGGCATTAATAAATTATACTGGAGTAATATATCCCTCAGCCAGTATTATTCAATTACTCTGGAATGATACATCTCTCAGCCTGCATTATTAATTACACTGGAGGGACATATCGCTCCATCAGTATAATTAAATTACACCGGAGTGATACATCCCTCAGCCAGCATTATTAAATTACACTAGAGAGATGCAACTTGCAGCCAGCATTATTAAAATACTCTGGAGTGATATATCCCTCAGCAAGGATTAATAAGTTACACATGATGTGACAAAACCCTCAGCCAGCATTATTAAAGTACAGTGGAGTGATACATCCCTCAGCCAGCGTTATTAAATTATGGTGGAGTGAAACAACTCTCAGCCAGTATTATTCAATGAACTGGAGTGATATGTCTCTCAACAAGCGTGATTAAATTGCACTGGAGAGACAAATCTCACAACCAGCATTACTAACAACACTCGAGTGACACATACCTCAGCCAGTATGATTAAATTACTTTTGAATGATACATCCCACAGCCAGAATTATTAACTTACACTGGAGTGACACATCCCTCACCCAGATTTATTAAATTACACTGGAGTGACACATCCCTCAGCCAGAATTACTAAGTTACACTGGAGTGATACAACCAACAATCAGCATTATTAAATTACACAGGAGTGAAACATCCCACAGCCAGAATTATTAACTTACACAGGAGTGAAACATCCCTCAGCCAGTGTTATTAAATTACACCGGAGTGAAGCATCCCTCAACCAGTGTTATTAAATTACACCGGAGTGATACTTTGCTCAGCCAACGTTCTAAATTAGACTGGAGTGAAACATCCCTCAGACAGCATTGTTACATTGCACTGGAGTGACACACCCCATCTGCCAACACTATTAAATTACACTGGAGTGATACATTTCTCAGGCAGAATTATTAAATTACACAGAGTGGTGTATCCCTCAGACAGGCATATTAAATTGCAGTGGAGTGATTAATCCCACAGCCAGCATTATTAAATTACTCTGGAGTGATACATCCTGCAGCCAGAATTATTAACTTGCACTGGAGTGACACATTGCTCACCCAGATTTATTAAATTTCACGGAGTGATACATCCCTCAGCCAGCATTATTAAATTACACTTGAGGGATACATCCCTCAACTAGCGTTATTAAATTACACGGGAGTGATATATCCCTCAGCCAGCATTATTAAATTACACGGGAGTGATACATCCCTCAGCCAGCATTATTAAATTACACTTGAGGGATACATCCCTCAACTAGCGTTATTAAATTACACGGGAGTGATATATCCCTCAGCCAGCATTATTAAATTACTCTGGAGTGATACATCCTGCAGCCAGAATTATTAACTTGCACTGGAGTGACACATTGCTCACCCAGATTTATTAAATTTCATGGAGTGATACATCCCTCAGCCAGCATTATTAAATTACACTTGAGGGATACATCCCTCAACTAGCGTTATTAAATTACATGGGAGTGATATATCCCTCAGCCAGCATTATTAAATTACACTTGAGGGATACATCCCTCAACTAGCGTTATTAAATTACACGGGAGTGATATATCCCTCAGCCAGCATTATTAAATTACACTGGAGTGATATATCTCTCAGTCTGCATTTTTAAATTGCACAGGAGTGACACATTCCTCAGCCAGTTTATTAAATTATATTGGAGTGAAGCATCCTTCAGCCAGCATTACTAAATTACACTGGAATGATACATTCCTCACGTGGCATTATTAAATTACACTGGAGGGATACATCCCTCAGCCAGCATTATTAAATGACACAGGAGTGATACATCCCTCATGTAGCATTAAATTACACTGGAGGGATACATCCCTCAGTCAATAGGATTAAATTACATTGGACTGACACATCCCTCAGCCAGCATTTTTAAATTACACTGGAGTGATACATCCCTCAGCTAGCATCATTAAATGACACTGGAGGGATTCATCCCCCAGCCAATGTTATTAAATTACTGAGAAGAGATACATCTCTGAGACAGTGTTATTAAATTACACTGGAGTGATACAACACTCAGCCAGCATTATTAATGTACACTGCAGTAATAAATCACTCAGCCAGCAGTATTAAACTACACTGGAGTGACCCATCCCTCAGCCAGCATTATTAAACTACACTGACTTGATTCACCACTCAGCCTGCATTACTAAATTACACTGGAGTGATACATCCCTCAGCCAGCAGTATTAAATAACACTGGAATGATATATCTCTCAACCAGCAGTACTAAATTACACTGGAGTGATATATCCCTCAGCCAGCATTATTAAATTCCACTGGAGTGACACATCTCCCAGCCAGCATTATTAAATTTCAGTTGAGTGATGCATCCCCCAGTCAGCATTATTAATTAACACTTGAGTAATATATCGCTCAGCCAGCAGAATGAATCTACACTGGAGCGACACATCCCTCAAATAGCATTATCACATTATACTGGAGTGATATATCTCTCAGCAAACATTATTAATTTACACTGGAATGAACATCCCTCAGCCAGTATTATTAATTTACACTGGAGTGATACATCCCTCAAGATTAGAGAGGTACTGTAAATGCACAGCAGGTCACGCAGAATTGGAGGAGCAGTAAAATCGACACACCCCTCAGCCAGTATTAAAAAATGACACTGGAGTGATAAATTCCTCAGCCAGAATTACTAACTTACACTGGCTTGATACATTCCTCAGCTGGCATTATTAAATTACACTGAAGTGATGCATCCCTCAGCCAGTATTATTAAATTACACTGGAGTGATACATCCCTCAGCCAGTATTATTAAATTACACTGGAGTGACACATTTCTCAGCCAGAATTATTAAATTACACTGGAGTGATACATCCTTCAGCCAGCATTATTAAATTACACTGGAGGGATACATCGCTCAGACAATATTACTAAATTACACAGGAGGGATACATCCCTGAGACAGCGTTATTAAATTAAACTGGAGAGAAACATCCCTCAGTCACCATTATTAAACTACACTGTTGCAATAATGCGGAGTGGACTCGATGGGCCGAAAGGCCTTACTTCCGCTCCTATGTCTTATGGTCTACACTGGAGTGAAACATCCCCTGGCCAGCATTATTAATTTGCACTGGAGTGATACGTTCCTCAGGCAGCATTTATAAATTACGCTACACTGACACATCTCTCAGCCAGCATTATTAAATTACACTGGAGTGATACATCCTTCAGCCAGCATTATTAAATTACACTGGAGTGATACATCCCTCAGACAGTATTATTAAATTATACTGGAGTGATACATCCCTCAGACAGCATTATTACACTGGAGTGATACATCCCTCAGCTAGTTTTTCAACATGAAAACATTTTTAAATAATGCATTCCTCTTGTTTGCAGATACAGTGTGAAGTTCATGTAACATTGTAAAGGAAGCACTGGAGCTTTACACGAAAAACTTGTCAATAAAACAAAGCCCGTACAATCAACATCTCCCTCTCATTTTTAAACTGTTGCGTGTATTTTAAGGAATGGTGCACGCTTCCTCTGGGAGTTTGTAGCTTTTCTTTCGATAAACAGCTTGCTCTGCTGGGAGCTGCAGGGACCATGATGGATAGATTATGCCTTTACTCAGCTTTGCAAAATCTTATACTAGTCCATCCCTGAGGGAATGCACTCATGTACGGATTCTTTACATCAGATTTTGATCAGATTTGAGCTAAATGCATATCACGTTAACATTTAGCACGGGCTAAAATCAGAGTTGCTAAACAGTTCATCCCTGCAGTTCAATGACAAAATGAAAACTCCATTATCATCAAGTCTCTTGTTGATTCAGAAATAGAACCAGGATAGTAACCAAAAGAAACTCCATCAGCTTGTGTCAAATCTGATATTTGGCTCTGATTTAAGTGTTTCAGCCAAGTTAGCATTGAAGCTTAGTGTAATTTGTTTTTGTATGTTTCACCATGTTCATTTTAAAACCTATTTTTACATACTTTTTTATTTTTATTTGAATGTGTGAGATGGGCATCGCTGGATGGCCAGCGTTTATTGCCCATTCCTAGTTGCCCTTGAGGGTACGGTGGTGAGCTGCACTCTTGAACTGCTGCAGTCCACCTGCTGCAGGTTGACCCACAATGCTATTAGGGAAGGAATCCCAGGATTCTGACCCAGTGACAGTGAAGGAATGTCAATATAGTTCCAAGTCAGGATGATGAGTGGCTTGGAGGAAAATTTAAAGTGGTTGTGTTCCCACAGTTCTGCTCCCCTTATCCTTCCAAATGGAAGTGGTAATGGCTATGGAGGATGCTGTCTGAGGATCTTTGGTGAATTTCTACAGTGCATCTTGTAAATAGTACAGACTGCAGCTACTGAGCATCAATGGTGGAGAGAGTGGGTACTCCTGGATGTGGTGCAATCAAGCGGGCTGCTTTGTCCTGGATGGTGTCAAGCTTCTTGAGTCAAGCTGCACTCATTCAGGAAAGTGAGGATTATCCCATCACACCCCTGACTTGTGTCTTGTCAATGATAGACAGACTTTAGGGAGGCAGGAGGTGAGTTACTCGCCACAGCATTTCTAACCTGAGTCCTGTCTTTGTAGCCACTGCATTTATGTGGTGAATCCAGTTGAGTTTCTGGTCAACGATAGTCAGGATTTTGGTGATGGTAAGGCCATTGAATATCAAGGGGCAGTGGTTGGTTTGTATATTATTGGTGATGGTCATAGCCTGGCATCTGTGTGGCACAATTGTTACTTACCAGTTGTCAGTCCATGCCTGGATATTGTCCAGATCTTGTTGAATTTGAACATGGACTGCTTCATTGTCTGTGGAGTCACGAATGGTGCTTAACATTTTGCAATTATTGGTGGAAATCCTCGCTTCTGACCTTATGATGGCAGGGTGGGGGGTGGAAGGTCATTGATGAAACAGCTGATGATGTTTGGGCCAAGGACACTACCCTGAGGAACTCCTGCAGAGATGTCCTGGAGCTGAGGTGACTGATCTCCAACAATCACTACCGTCTTCCAATGTTCCAATGGAGAATCTGTCCCCGATACACATTGATTCAAATTTTGCTGGGGCTCATTGATACCACAATCAGTTGACTGGGACCTTAATATCAAGGACTGTCAATCTCTCTTCATCTTTGGAATTCAGCTCTTTCATCTAGATTTGAAACAGGGCTGTAGTGATGTCAGGAGCTGAGTAGCCCTGGTGGATCCCAAACTGGACGTAACTGAGCAGGTTATTGCTGAGCAGGTGCTGCTCAATAGCACTGTTGATGACACCTTCCATCACTTTACTGATGAGCTGGAATAGACTAAAGGGATGGTAATTGCCCGAGTTGGATTTGTCCTGCTTTTAATGTAGAGGACACACCTGGGCAATTTTCTATATTGTTGTGTAAATGGCAATGTTTTAACTCTACTGGAACAGCTTGGCTAGGGGAACGGCAAGGTCTGGAGCACAAGTCTTCAGTACTATTGTTGGAATGTTGTTAGGGCCCATAGCCTCTGCGGCCCTCCATTGCCTCCAGCTGTTTCTTAATATCACAGAGTGAATTAAATTGGCTGAAGTCTGGTATTTGCAATGCTGGGGAGACTTTATTTTATTCCAGTCTATTACTATGCATGCTTGCCTTTCATTTTGAAATTCAGAAAGATTTTCCCCAAATACATTTTATCTCCACTGATGCCAATAGCCTGATTGTCCATCTTTCTATCCATTTATAATGATCTTCCCATTAGAAATTACAGTAAATGAACTGGATGCATTGTTAATGATGTTGCTAAACTCACTGTCACATAATAAGAGATGACCAAGGGTCATGAATACTGCATGCATTTCAATTGCATACTGCTAACCAATTTAGTTTGCAAAGGAATTAAAACTAATGGGTAAAAATTATTTTTAATGTTCATTAGGTATGAATTCTATTTATAGTTAATGTTAGCTTGTTATCATATAATTTGGAACAAGAATTTTTCATATACCTTATTCAAAAATCTAGAAACTCATTAATTTTTGAATCTAATACAATACATTATTTCACTTTAGAGTTCATTTGACGTATTCTAGAAATTCATTTTTCTCTATTTCCTTAAACGATAATAGGAGTAAAGAAATCTTTCTGCAGTTATTCATGTCCTTGGTGAGGCCACAACCTGAGTATTGTATGCAGTTTTGGTCTTCTAGTCTGAGGAAGGACATCCTTACTATCGAGAGAATCCAGCGAAGGTTCACCAGACTGATTCTCAGGATGACAGGACTGACATCTGAGTAATGATTGGATCAACTGGGCACATACTTGCTGGAATTTAGAAGAATGAGGGGGAATCTCATAGGAACATATAAAATCCTGATGAGACTGGAGAGCTAGATTCGGGAAGCATGTTCCCAATGTTAGGGAAGTCCAGAACTAGGGATTACAGTCTAAGAATAAGGGGACTGCGATGAGGAAGGATTTATTTACTCAGAGAATTGAGAACCTGTGGAACTCTCGCCCACAGGAAGCTATTGGGACCAGTTCATTAGATATATTCAAGAGGAAGCTGGACATGGGGAGAGTGCGGGAATGGCATACTGAAACTGTATGATCAGCCATGATCATATGAATGGTGGTGCATTCTTATTTCCTATGTTTCTATATCAATAATCTTATGAAATTGTGGATTATTTTAATTTTATTGTCAATAGCACATGAAGTATTAAATATTTTTTTCTTTTGTAATTACATCCTAAACTTGAATAGCATCATCAAAGAACACAAGTGATCTCCATTGTTATGCAATTTACTTAAATAAATTTATCATCACTGGATAAATTAATGAATTTCACTTTGTAAGGTCAAGTACTGACAATGGATATTTGGCTGTTGGGCATGCAACCCGTGATTTGTTTTCCCCCCATCGCCTATGAATAAGCTTTATTACATGATATCTGGCCTCAGATTAATTTGTTGTCCAGCATGTGACCAGGTGTGACTCCCAGGTTTTACTGTTCATTAAATATTGCGATAAGGTACCAAACAAACATTCCAGTGGAACTACCATTTGAAAACTCTTAACTCAAGTCCAGAAATGTCTCTTCTCCAGCAAAAACAAATAAATTATTTACTGAAGAAAAATGCTATCTAAAAAACACTTTGACCGTTTCGGTTGGTTCATCAACATTAATCATTTTTACATACAGTCTTTCCATTACAAAATGCTTCCTTATGAAGGCAGGAGTCTATATTTTGAGGTAATTGTTTTCTAGGAAGAGGAGTGTCATGATACAGGGATTGAATTTTCCTTGTGCTGATTAATTTAGTTAACCAGGAGTCTGGTTAAGGGGAATGGCCTATTCTTTATTTATAAAGCAAATGGAGAGGAAACACATGGCTGAAGAAATAAGCAGAGTGATTGAATGAGCTACAAGTATGAAGTGGCTTGACAGGTTGGTCTTGAAAACAACTAATGTATGGAACCAATAGCCCTGGAATGAACTAAGAAGACCAATTTCCCATCAGGTCCTATTGAATTTAGCAGCAGGGCTTCACTGGAACTTTCTGCCTCTATTTCCCAACCACAGCCAAGCAAAGTGAGGGACCAACTGGCTATCAAACAAACAAGCCTGGTGCTTTGGGCCACAGCTGAGGAGTAGAAGGCAGGGAGGGAGAGATCAAGCACTGGGGAAGACATCAGTGGCGTATCCAGTTAGATCAGTGACTGGGACAATGATGATGGAGAAGATTACATGATGATGTTGGGAAGGAAAACGTGTGGTGGTTGAGATGGAGAGGAGCAAGTGTTAAGGAGTCTAGTCATTCAGGAGGTTAAGAAGTGAGCGTGTTAGAAGGCTTTTTATAGGTTGTGCTGCAGAGGCACTTTGTTGTTCCAAACAGCTTTCCTCACCACCTCAAGGAAAAACCTTAAAATGGAAGTAGGAAGAATAAACGCAGGCACATAGCTTCATTTTAATATTTAAATGAGATATGTGCCTGAGAGATGGTTGATCTCTCATGCTTGTATTCCTCCTCTGTTAAAAGCAGAAGTGCATTGGTTCAAGGTATGTAGTGTCTGGCTTCGATACTGTTTCCCTTCTTATCTTCCTGCCAAACGCAAATCCACAAATTGCCAATAATATTTCCGTGAGCAAGTGAACAACCTGGTGATCACACTCAAAGTGAAAAGCAATTAGTACTAATTCATTTAAATTAAAATGAGATTTTATTCAATTCAGTAAATTCTTTTGAAATGTGGTCCATGGGTGATTTGAGATCTGGTATTTGGGAACTGGCTTGGGAGGAACAGGTAACCTTGGCTTTTTGTGCCCTAAAGCACTCAATCACTGGTGTTTACATCATGTCATGTACAGCAGGTGAAGTGATGGTGAGTGTTTGCTGGAATTAGTGAACAATTCCAGAGACATTGCTTCATGAAACAGCCAGGTTTTAAAGTCAAACAAAATGGCTCTCAGCCTTTCTTCAGTTAGTAATTCTTACGTAAATGCTCTCACCAGGTGGGAGCTTTCTGTCAAGATTAGAGTGGTGCTGGAAAAGCACAGCAAGTCAGGCAGCATCCGAGGAGATGGAAAGTCGACGTTTCGGGCAAAAGCCCTTCATCAGGAATCTTGACTCTAATCTTGACTCTAATCTCCAGCATCTGCAGTACCCACTTCCGCCTAGGTGGGAGTTTTCTGTCCATTCCATGAAAGTACATGTCAAGAACAAAACAGGTGGAAACCCAGTGTTCCAGATTTTGCTCCTGTTTTTATTTATCTTATTGTCGCTAAACCTGATACATAACGGACATTGGGAGGAGAAACACTGACTACATCAAACAGATCACCACTTTGTCACAATTGTGCCTCCAATCACTTGACAATTGATTATGCCGAAGCTGTTATTGAGAAGGAGGAATGAAAAACACAACCAGTCAGTTATTTTTGGAATCATGTCCTTTCATGTTCAGTGCAGTTGACTTTGCTGGAAAATATGTGCAGAATAATGCAGAGAAATGAGTTAACTAGTGAGATGATCGCATTCATACAATTTTGTTTCACGGGTTTTGAAACTGATGTATTAATGCCTTTACAGTAGGTGAGGAATATTTTATGTTTGATCAGTGCTGCAATGCAGAAATACAATGTGTGTATCATACTGGGGGAAAACAGAGATGCTGCTTTAATGTCACAATAGTAAACTCAATGACTTATCACAAAAGACAACCCCTGTCATCCTCCAGTGATTTTTTTTTAAAAATAACAGACGTACATGCAGTGATTCATCAATAAGTATCAGCTTCCCACTTAATTTTGCACCCACTCAGGAGCACTTTCATAGCACTGATGTAATAATATATATGCTGCTTCAAGACTGTAGGGAATTCTTTTGCTACAATAGTTCCTGCATGGAGCAGTCAGATTGCTGTCATAAATCCCATCAAGCAAAGTGAGTGGATCTGTATTCTCTTTTAGAGACGCAAAATGCCATTAGCCTCAACTACACATTATTTTTCTCTCGTAAAAATAGGACAAACATGCATTATAAATTGGCATTTTTTTGACTCATTATTGTAGTCAAGGGATCACTTGAGGTTTAGCAGCACCTAATAAAACTAGGTCAGTGTTGGCTGAGAAAAAGCAAATTTTTCTGTCTATGATGTATCATCTTTCTGTGATGGACTCAGATGAATAGCTCAATTGGAAAAAAAGACAATCTCCAATGTACTGTTCAAAACTTGAACATGACCAAATAAATTGAAATATGAACTTCTTAAACTTGGATAAAGCTGCCAATTATGTATGTGTTCAAACA
>NC_057719.1:32989792-33043025 GCF_004010195.1 Chiloscyllium plagiosum
CAACAGAGGAGAAGCTGGAGAAAACAGTCTCTGTTCAATTTTATACTCACTATACAGAAGCAGAGGTAAAGAGAAGATGTATAGCAGGAGGCAATTCAAGGCATAATTCAAGAGGGTGAAGTAGAAATTTGGCAGTTAAGTGGAAAGATACCATCTTTTACAAGTGTGATGGAGATTTTAGAAGAATGCATTGTGTAACTGCTCCCAAGGAAAGCATTCATGAACCTGAGAAGAAACTTGTTAGAGGAAGATGTATATTCATACAAGATGGAGAAAACTGCAGACTAATTGGAAAAAGAACAAGAAATGATATCTCATGACTAACGCTGCCCGATGAGAAAAGTAATGGTAAATGGTTCAGATGACTGACATTAATAGGACTTATCACTTTGATCTTCCTTGATGATTATTGGCATAAAAGAAGTTTCTTTTCTGGGCTTAGTAACAATATAATAAAGGAGTTTTGATTTGTTCTGGATTCTTTCCCCTTTTAAATCCAAAAATCAATAACAAATGGAGAGTGATGGCTGAATCTGATCAATATTGTCTGTAACAAGTGCAGCTTTTTATTTCGCGCCCATCCACCAATTTGATGAGAAAATAATGGTATGAGACACAGCGAAAACAAAAATGCATCAGGAAATGCCAATTATACTGTAGCAAAAAGACTGCAAAATACTATTAGAACCCAGAGAATAAAAGAAAACCTATTCACCAGCCAACCAGATATGAATAGATAAAAAAAGAACAAGTGAAATCAAATACAATGCATTGATTATAAAAAGGATTAGTTGCAGGTCAAAGTTAATGGATTCATGGGAACAGTTCATGGGAGCAATTACACTAATGACCACTTTTTCAGACTTAATTATAGCTGTGAGGAAGCAAGTTGGTACTTATATGATGGTGCCAATAAATATCAATTCATTGCTGTAACCTGGAGAAGGAAACCTCAAGATGTTTGTATTGGGGCCAGCTTGGCAGGGTTCTGTTCCAGGACAAGTTATAACAATAAAAAATGGCAATATAATGACTGCATATTGTCCAGATTATAGGTCAAAACTGTTTAGGAGTTTTCAAGTTCTCTGTTAAATTAATTAGGCAATTAGATAGCGTAAGAGCCCTGACTGGATTTGCACAATTCTTTTCTTTTCTGGCAGAGTTATATACATTTAATTTATACAGCTGAAATAAAGTTAATTACCTTCTGGGCAACTTGACTTGATAATTAATTAACAAACCACTACAAAGGGAAAGCAATGCTATATTATCCCACAGAACAAATCAATTGTGTACCTTATCCTGTAGATGGTGTGCCAGTCTACCCAACCTGCCAGTATTGAAGGATATTTCATGCATACTGCCCTTGAGGGGAACATATACACTCTGACAAATGGCTACTGGAATCCCACTATCATACATTCAATTGTAAATGCAAGTGAGCAGGTACACTATCACTCGATTCCTAGGAAAATCAGATACCACTCACAAAAAAGAACAAACCTGCATACTCCAGCACTACCACATGTATTTGTATAGCATCTGTATTTAAAGTCACTTCAAAGAATTGTATGGAAAAATAAAATGATGCCAAGCCAAATAGAAATATTTTCAGGAATATCTACAAGTTGATGAAAGATGTTCATCATGGTTTTAAAGGAGTGGCTGATGGACTAAAGTTGACATATTGTTTCAGAACATGAGGCCATTTAGTTGAAGATTAGATTAGATTATTTACAGTGTGGAAACAGGCCCTTCGGCCCAACAAGTCCACACCACCCCGCCAAAGCGCAACCCACCCATTCCCCTACATTTACCCCTTACCTAACACTATGGGCAATTTAGCATGGCCAATTCACCTGACCTGCACATCTTTGGACTGTGGGAGGAAACCGGAGCACCCGGAGGAAACCCACACAGACACGGGGAGAATGTGCAAACTCCATACAGTCAGTCGCCTGAGGCGGGAATTGAACCCGGGTCTCTAGCGCTATGAGGCAGCAGTGCTAGCCACTGTGCCACCGTGCCACCCACAAATGGCTACTGTAGTTGCTAACACTGGTGTGAAGGCAAGAAGCCCTATAAAAAGAAACAAGCCCAGGGGAATATAGAGTCATCGAGGCTGAGATGCTGGTGGAGTCGGAATGTAGTAAGAAATTGGAGATAGGAAGGATACACAACCTTGATATGATTTAAAGAGAAAGATGAAGTGCCAGTTTGTGCAGAGCTTCCTGTGAAATAAGATATAGAAATCAGAGCTTTTAATTAGTTGAAAGAAATGGATGATGGAGGATTGGAGGCTGTCCAGGAGGACATTGAAATGATTGAGTCTGACACAGCCATGGCTGAAGATTGCAACAACAACCTTGGTAGGAAGAGTGTATGGACAGTTATCGCTGGAGGCAGATAGTCATGGAAACAGAAGCTGAACCCAGAGCTAAACAAAGCATTGAATTTGCAAGTGTTAAGTTTGCTGCAAGGAACTGAGTCTTTGGGAAGGGGCTGAGCTTGAGTTTGGGGAAGAAGATGATGGCTTTAATCTTCACAGCACAGCTTCATCACAGTTTGATGCCAGGCAAGCAGTCTAATATTACAGACACAATAGAGGTGTCGAGAAAGTTAATATTAAGGTCACATTAGGCGTGGAAGTTGACCACTTGAGTGTTGATAATGGCATAATGGCATAAGTTAAACAAGGAAGAGAAAATAACCAAGGATCAATCTACCTGTGGCCTGTAAGCTCACGGTGGAGAAGCTAATGCTAGAGAGATTCTGCCTGCAATTGGATAGATAAGAGTGGGACTGTGTGAGGTTCTTATTTAAAGGCTGAATGGCCAGTTCTGCTCCTGTATCTTATGGGCTTATTAGTAAGGTGTGCAAGGATTATGGAGAGAAGGCAGGAGAATGGGGTTGAGGAACATATCAGCCATGATTGAATGGCATAACAGACTCGATGGGCTGAATGGCCTAATTCTAATCCTATATCTACTAGTCTCCACACAACTCCAGTTCAATGATGTGGGAGGGGTGAAAATGTAATTTAAGGGAAACAAACTTGGATTTCTGTGGAAGATTGGAAAGGAAAGATGAATGGGAACACCACTATCTGCAAGTTCCCCTTTAAGCCACTCACCATCCTGACTTGGAAATCCATTGCCATTTCATCAGAGTCATTGGGTCAAAATCCTGGAATTACCTTGCTAACAACATTATGAATCCACCTACAGTACATGAACTGCCGTGGTTCAAGATGGCATGGTGAAGGGTTCAGGAAGAAAATATCACAGTTCATGGAATAATTATTGGGTTTACTATTAAAATGTCCAAGGACACAATGGCATAATTACCTGAACACATCAGAGAATATTAGATGATTGGAAGATATGGAAACAGTAAGATTTCCCAGGATCATAGGCATTTACTTCATCCTTAAAATGGAAATGACTTATTAAATATGGAAAACAGGTAATCTTTTTCTTTCCTGCATAACATACTGAATGATAACTTTCAACCAACAAGTGCTAGTTCCTTGCTATTTCAAATCTGCATCTCACTCTGATCGTTCTGTCCTCGACCACTAACATGTTCCAAACCTTGGTTTGGCTTTAGCTGGAATATTTTCTCCAGTTCCATACACAGCACTTTCAGTGTGAAAGCTTTACAAACAATGCACAAAAGATTTATGAGGATGAATCCAACTGATGGTGGATGGACTGGAGAAGCTGACATTGATCTTCTTAAAGAAGAGAAGGTTGACATAAGATTTAATGGGCATGTTCAAGGTCATGAGGGATTTGAGCAGTGTAGATAGAGAGAAACCAATCCCAGTAGCAGATGGGCTGAGAGCCATTGCACAGAAATTTAAAGCAATTAGCAAAAGAGGGAAAGGCAGCATGAGGAAAGTATTTTTTAATGCAGTGAGTGGCTACAATCTGAAATGCACTGCTTGAAAGGGTGATAGATCACTGGCATTGGTTCGAGCAGAATTTCAAACCCAGCCAAACTGTTTGTGGCCAGCCGAAAAGGAAATTCAGGACCAGGGTTTGTAAAAGGGTTTTCTTTGGGACCTGATCTATTTTCAGCTGCTACAGTTGTGCTTTAATGTTTTTTTTATGATGGCCATGGAGTTTTCCTTTGCTTCAATGTGAACTGATTATAATCTGGAAGATGTTTATCTTCAAGCAAATGAAAAGGATAGGGCAGAATGAGCAGTGTCCATCTTAGTCAACACCATTTTGTGATACTGATTGGTGAGGTGCGATCATTTTTCTCTTGCATTATTTGTCAGTTCCTCACTGTTGTGTCTGCTGTCCCTGATGCACTTTGAATTTCCCGTTCTGGGATGTTTAATTTATATCTTTCATTTCCATCCACCTGAAGCATGTTGGCATCTTAAAAACTGTCAGAATCTCCTTCCAGCTGGAATATGTGCTCTGTTTGTATCTGTTTTAGCCAGTCGTTCCTTGAAGATTTCAGATCCAAAATTCGTAAATTCTCCATGTATATTCATAATCCAAACGTAATGCTGCCCAACAAATGCTTTCAAATATATTCTAATGAAGGTGAGTTGCTTCTCACCACCTAGATTTTTATAAAATTCAAATCTAGTCCCCACTTCCAAGCTATTAACAGTTTCTTGTTTGACATTGTCTTTTCATTCAAATTAAGAATGAGAAACAAAAATTCCTGCAGAGGGTGAATTTAACATTAGTATCAAGAACATTCTAGAATATTTCATTAGAGACATAGGAAACAAGCACATGGAAAAGTATAAGCTGTTTAGGGAGAATTGATTTAGTTTTTGAAAGGAAAACCATGTCCAAGTATTCTAATTGAATATTTTACATAGTCGCATTTTATTAGCTGATCATGAAATGCGTCACTGATGGTTGCACTGGAGCGAGAGGCCCCAGTTTTTTAAATACACTGCGCTTAGAAACAGAGGGAACTGTATTCAAATTTTCAGTTGATAATTAACTAGGAGGCCTCTTAAACTTGAGTGAAGCTGGTTATAAGTGAGTTCAGGAGAAAGTTCCTGATGTAAGAACTTGTGAAATTATGTATCACAAGCCATAGAGGGCCATCAAAGGGGAGGCAATGAAACGCTTTAAAAGATATGGAAAAGGGCAGCGAATTGAAACTGAATGGGGTATCAAAGTCATGGCTTACTTGTACGAACAGGCATGATGAGCTGAACGACTCAATGATGGTCTCATGAAATTAACTGACATAAATTGCTACTCTGACAAGCAAATAATTATTCACCTGGAACAGTAACTCTGTTTCTTTCACTTCAGTTTCTGCATTTTCTGTACATATTCAATGTTTCTCACCGAAAGTGAGAAGGAAGGTCATCAGTCTTGCTGAGTAACTGCGACAACTTTGAATAAGATTATCAGCTATGCATTTCATGATCATCTAACAAAATATTGTTGGTTCTTTCTATTTCTCTTACCATATTTTATAAGGTAACAATGAAAAAATATTTATCACCAAAGAATAAATGTTTCACAATTGAATTACATGTATAATATTTAGCTTCTTAAATGAAAGCTCATGTCTTATTGGAATTTCTTATCAGCTTGTCCGCAGAATTCACTGGATCAGACATTAGAATAGATTTGCTGTCAATGGAGAATAAATGGTGGGGACCACTTGTTGCACTTTCTCGAACCTTTGTACTGTAACCTGTGGTAACGAGACAGTCAAACAGAATGGTGCCTACCACAAACAGTCTTGGGTTTATGTGAAATAACAATAAAAGTGTATCTCTTCAAGCTAAACCTAAATACAGCCTCAACTCGAAATGCAAGCTGGAAAATTTAATTCAATGCCAAAACTTGTACAGAACAAAGAACATAGAACACAGAACAGTACAGCATAGTACAGGCCCTTCGGCCCATGATGTTGGGTCGAGCATTTATCTTAAACTAAGATCAACCTAACCTACATAGCCCTCAATTTACTGCTGTCCATGTGCTTGTTCAGCAGTCGCTTACATGTCCCTAATGTCTCTGACTCTACTACCAGCACTGGCAGTGCATTCTACACACTCACCACTCTCTGTGTAAAGAACCTACCTCTAACTTCTCCTATATATCTTCCTCCAATCACCTTAAAATTACAACCTTTTATGACAGCCATTTCTGCCCTGGGGAAAAGTCTCTGGCTATCTACTCTATCTATGCCTCTCATTACATTGTCCACCTCGATCAAGTCACCTCTCTTCCTTCTTCTCTCCACTGTGAACATCCCAAGGTCACTCAACCTCTCTTCATAAGACAAGCCCTCTAATCCAGGCAGCATGCTGGTAAATCTTCTCTGCACCCTCTCGAAAGCATCTACAACCTTCCTATTATGAGATGACCAGAACTGGACACAATATTTCAAGTGTGGTCTAACCAGGGTTTTATAGAACTGCAGCAAAATCTCGCAGCTCTTAAATGTAATCCTCCTATTAATTAAAGCTAAAACAACATACATCTTCACTTTGAGGGGTCTATGTATATGGACACCAAGATCCCACTCTTCCTCCACCCTACCGAGAATTCTGTCTTTAACCCTGTACTCAGCATTCAAATTCAACCTTTTAAAATGAATCACTTTGCATTTATCCAGGTTGAACTCAATCTGCCACTTCTCAGCCCAGCTCTGCATCCTGTCAATGTCTTGTTGTAGCCTGCAACAGCCCTCAACATCATCTACACCACCACCAACATTTGTGTCATCAGCAAACTTACTAGCCCACCTTTCCACTTTTTCATCCAAGTCATTAATAATAACTACAAAGAGCAGAGGCCCAAGAACAGATCCCTACGGGACACCACTGGTCACCGACATCCAGGCTGAATACTTTCCATCCACTACCACTCTGTCTTCTTTCTGCCAGCCAATTCTGTGTCCAGACAGCCACGTTTCTCTGTGTTCCATACCACCTAACTTTCTGAATGAGCTTACCATGGGGAAGCTTATCAAATGCCTTACTGAAATCCATAGCCATCCCATTCACTGCTTCACTTTTGTCAACTTGTCTTGTCACATCCTCAAATAACTCAATAAGGCTTGTGAGCCATGACCTGCCTCTCACAAAGCCATGCGGACTATCTTTAATCAAACGATGTTTTTCCAAATAGTCATAAATCTTATCTCTCAGAATTCTTTCCAGTATCTTGCTTACCACAGATGTAAGACTGACTGGTCTTACTTCCCAGGGGTTTCCCTATTCCCTTTCTTGAACAGAGGAACAACATTCACCTCCCTCTAATCATCCGCTATTACTCTCATGGCGAGTGAGGATGCAAGGATCATCTCCAGAGGCTCAGCAACCTCATTCCTCAGTTCCCATAGTAGCCTTGGACATATCTGGTCTGGCCCTGATGACTTATCTATCTTGATGCTTCCCAGAAATTCCAGCACATCCACTTCCTTAATATCAATCTGTTCAAGCCGATTAACCTGGTCGATGGTGTTCTCACTATTAACAAGGTCCCCCTCTCTAGTGAATACTGAAGCAAAAAACTCATTTACGGCTTCCCCCTACCTCTTCAAACTCCAGGCACAAGTTCTCTCCACTATCCCTGATCAGTCCTACCCTCTCTCTGATCATTCCCTTATTCCTCATGTAAGTGCAGAATGCCTTTGGGTTTTCCCTAATCCTTTCCGCCAAGGCTTTTTTGTGACCCCTCCTTGCTCTTCTCAGTCCATTTTTGAGTTCTTTCCTGTAAGCTTCTAAAGCTGTGCCAGATCCTTGCTTCCTCAACCTTAAGTAAGCTTCCTTCTTCCTCTTGATGAGAAGCTCCTCTGTTCTTGTCATCCAAGGCTCCTTCACCTTATCATTCCTTGCCTGTCTCAGTGGGACAAAAGTTATCCAAAACTCGCAACAAACGCTCCTTAAACAGCTTCCACATTTCTGTTGTAATAAGTGAAATAAAGCGAATGAAAGACAGATTGGGTAAAATGATAAAGAGAAAACAAAAACAAAATTAATGAAACTTTTAAAATATCCAAATAGCAGTGAGTGTGATAGTTCAGCAATTCTTTGTTTAAAATCCAAGCTATCATGTTGGAATAATTTTTATACAGTTTTGCAATACCTACAAAAAACCAGAAGGTGGAGATTGACAATAACATCCACCATCATGGAAAGATTTGCTTCTTGACAAATCCCAGTAGTATTTTTCACACTTCCATGTAACAAAGCTACGCAGTTCTGGCCCATATTTTTTATAAACTTCTTTCCTGGTGTCTTGATTGTAACTTTATTCTCTAGGGATTCAGAAAAGCATCTACGCCTTCTCTGCCCTCTGGGATCTTTTCAGTATTCTGGCACTTTCTTAACTTACATTTTCAAACATCACTGAATACATAGATTTTTCAGAATACAAATGAAACAGAGACAGATTTATTTCCATTAGCCCTGGGACATGAGCAACAATTCACAATTCTGATCTTATGATAACAGCACAATACCTCTGTCTCTCAACAGTATGCTTGGAAGTAAGTAAGTCTTGTAACATCATTGCACCAAGTTACTTGGTTTTCAATAAAATTGGCAGCATGGGTTGCCAAAGGTCATTCTTAGCTACAGGGCACATTGGTCACTGAAAGTTTTGTAGTCACTTGTCATGAATTAAAATGTTTATTGGCCAAATTTCCTAACCACATTGGTGGAAGTCTTCCAAGATGTGCAGCAACCAGAGTCTACAAAAGCTGGACAGATGCCAGGCTGAAGTATGTCATCACCCTATTAATGTCGCTAGTGTAAGGAGGATTTTACTTTAAAACACAAGGCTTCTTGGGATCGGGTGGTTTCCAATTCCAAGTTCAATCAGAGTTCAAACTGCAGCAACATTTCTTTCCCAATTTGTAACTGAAAAGTGACATCTATAAACATGTAGTAATATAAATTAAGTTTGATTTATATGAGGCAAAGGAATCTGCTGATAAATGGCCAAAGGCAGTTGTTGGGAAGTCAGTGAAGGAACACAAAGAGCAAAATCTGACACAGGATCGCACATCACCTCTTACTTCAGCTGTAAAATATATTTGCTCTGTGGCACAAAGTCATCAAGGTAAAGAAACTCCATCACAGATTAAAGGAGGTTGGAGTATCTAGATGGTTTACCCCAGACTAGAGTTTTACCACATCAAGGTATTTAATAACTGAAATGTGTGATTGACAATCTGCAGAGGTCGGAGAACCTCAAAGAGGTAGAGAATGAAGGCAGTAAAATATGAACTTGTCCACCTGGGACAATATGTGTGCCATTTGTGTGGGTAAAGAAATAGGTTCCAGGAGTGATAGACAAAGATCTGAATGTTGGAAATCCAAAATGAAAGCAGCAAATGGTGTAAACGTAAACTTGATCAATTAACATCTGTGAAAGAAACAGAAACGTTGATGCTTCAAAATGTGACCTTATATCACCAACAAGGAGGAATGGTAAGGATATAGCCTTTTATAGAACTAGCCAAATTAAAATAAGGTCAATAAACATCACTGCAAAAGCTTTAATAACACAAGAAGATTGTTAATTCCTGTTTCCACGATTTATGACGACTCGATTGGCGCACTACAGTATCACAAGAGTGTAAAACCTTGAGAATCACAGATCTAGAATAGCTTAATGACAGAGAAGTCATGGTTATAATGTACTTAAAGGCAAAATGAAATTGTCTTTTAAATACGGCGGGGCATAGCATTTTACACTGGTCCATCTACTTCCTTCTTTACATTTTCTAACATCAACCTTTATTCAATCTTCATTTACTCATCACATCTACCATCAGCTAATCTTCCTCAGATGCTGCTCTCTTCAACTGCAAGAGATACATTACCTGGTCATTTGCTTCCTTCTACACCATTGTTAGGACTCTGGAAAATATTGGTCATTCTCTCAATTTACACTCACTAATGCTCACTAATGTATTTTCCTGTACAATCTATGCTGACATGCAACAAAGCCTACACAACATGAGAACTGCCAAGTAACATTGATACCACTTGGATCAGGCAACAACCACCTCCAACAAGAGAAATCTAACTATCTGCCCTTGGCATTCAATGACGTTAGAACAATTAGAGCTTACAGCAACAAGGTTCTGTGGTTTACTATTGACTACAGAAAGTGAACTGGACCAACCAAGTAAAAACTATGGCAACCAGGGCAGGTCGGTGGCTGGGAACTCTGCAGTGAGTAACTTAGTTCCCATCTCCCCAAAGACTGTCCACGATTTACAGAATACAAGTTAGGTATGTGATGCATTGTCTCCACTTGTATGAAGTGAAGTCCTAATAATTATTAGAATCTCAATATCATCCAAGACAGAGCAGCACACTTGCTTGCCTACCTTGGATTCTACCATTCACAGTATAACGCCTTGTAGTACTAGCCCTCTTCAAGTGCATTACCTCACACTTTTCTAAGTTAAAATCTATTTGCCACTACTCTGCACAGCTGACCAATTCATTGACAAATCCTACTATTTACAGCCATCACCCTCACTTTTCACCACCTTATCAATCCGTCATGTCATTTGCAAGTGATGTTGATGATGCACCCAAGATTTAATATAGACCACACACTGTAAGAGCTCTGACACCAAAGTGTGCAAAACCCCATGGAAACAGATTTCCAGGCACTGAATGTCCTTCGACCATCTGCCTCTCAGCCAATGTTAGATTCAATGTGTCACATTGCTTTGCGTCCCAGGCTTCTTACTTTCTTGATAGTCCACTATGCAGGACCTTATCAAAAGCTTTGTAAAAGGCTATGTAAACCAGATCAAATGCCTTAGCTTCATCAATATTTCTGGTTACCACCCCAAGTATTTGTTCAGGTCTGTGAAACACGACCTTGTCTTACTAAGCTCAGTCTGAACATCCCTGAGTAATCAATGTCTCTCCAGGTTCTGTCACTAAAATTCTGTCTTACAAAATTTCCCATCACCAAGGTTAGACAAATTGGCTTGTAATTTCCTGGCCTATCCTTTCTTCCCATTTTTACATACTGCAACAATGTTACCAATCATTCAGCCCTCTGGAGGCCATCACACCTGTGGCCAGAGTACATTTGTAAATTACTGATATCTCCTTCTTTATCTGCTTCAACATTTGGGGGATTCCTGATGAAGGGCTTGTGCCCGAAACATCAGCTCTCTTACTCATCGGATGCTGCCTGACCAGCTGTGCTTTTCCAGCAGCACACCTTTTGACTCTGATTCACATCTGAGCCAGCAAATCTATCCACAAATAACTCCTTTCTCTCTAAATTAATGTCTCCTAATATTTCACAGTTCTCTGCCCTGATGTCCATGCCAGAGATGTCCTTTCCCATTGTGAACAGCAATACAACACGTTAATTGAGGAATATGCTTAAGTCTTCCAGGTCGACACACACAGATTACCTGTATGGTCACTAATAGGCCCTAATTGTTCCCTGGCTTTTTCCCTTGCTGTTTACATAATTAACAAAATTGTATGCAGTTCTGGTCACTGCACTATAGGAAAGATGTGAAGGGGATGCATTGGAGGGGATGCAGAGGAAATTCCTCAAGATGTGACCTGGGATAGAGCACTTTAGTGATGAAGAAAGGCTGGATAAGTTCTGGTTGTTTTCTTTTAAGCAGAGAAAGCTGAGAGGGAACTTGATTGAGGTTTATGAGATACTGAGAGGTGTGGACAGGATGAACAGGTTATCCTTAGTTAGAAGGTCAATACAAGGGCATAATTTTTAAGTGAAAGGCGGAACATTTCGAGGGGCTTTGAGGAAAGTTTTTTTTCATCCAGTGAGTGGTGGGACTCTGGAATGCACTGCCTGGGAAGATAGTTGAGGTTGGAAAGCTCACAACCTTTAAAAAAGTACTTGGATCAATTAGCAAACTGTTATAATATTCAAGACTATAGACCGAGTGCAGGAAAGTAGGACCAAATTTAGAATGGTTTTTAACAGTGCAAATTTGATGGGCTGATAGGCCTTTTCTGTACTATGTGCTTATTTGATTCCCTAATATTTGTCTACTTAAAATCCCAGACTATTCATGTCCTATTATTGTTACACTTGTCCAAAGTTTGATTTCATACTTGCCCCTCTATCTCTCCCTGATCATTTGGAGGCTTAAATACACACTCAGTCTGTGTGCCTCTTTTGTCTTTTCTTACTTTTACCCGCATGGCCCAATTTGATGGCTCTTCCAAGATATCATCCCTCCTCACTGCTATAATTGGTCAATATTGCAACACCCATCCTCCTTCTTTTCCTCTCTCTACATTATCTAAAAACCCTATAACCAGGAATGTTGAGTTGCCAATCTTGCCCATCTTTCACCCAAGTCTCAGTTATTGGTATGATGTCATACTCCCATGGACCTATCTGTGCTCTCAATTAATCTGTCATCTTCTTCAGGATTATTGCATTAAAATCTATTCCAGAAAGCCTTGCTTTATTACATGGCTTATATTTTCTCTGCCTTCCAGGCTTGCTCACTCATGTTGTAAATTCCAAATCCATCTCTGCTTCTTTCCCCTCTAAGTCACTTAACAGGACCCCATCTTTCCGTCAATCTAATTTTAATCCCTCCGACAACATTCACCCACTCTATATTTCTATTCCACACTCAATACTGTCTGGAACTGAGAGCAATCCAAAAACTCCTACCTTTGAAATCTGTTTATCAAATATCTGCTTAAGTGTCTAAATTCTGTTGCAGGACTTCCTTTCTCTTTCTTCCTAAGATGTGTAGATATCCATGTTGGACGGTGTGGACAAAGTCAGAATTCACATGGCTCTTGGTTATAGTTCAAAAGGTTTATTAAAAATCACAAGCTTTCAGAACACTGCTCCTTCTTCAAGTGATGGGGAGAGACATGTACAGGCACAGAACATATAGGTGAAGGGATAATGGTAAGATAATTTCAGGTAATTAGATGTTCAGGTAAGTACAAACAGTGTGAGTAGAATGTTGACAGGCTGAATAACCAGTCTTTCCAGGCAATCAAGAGTTTTAACAGCTTAATGCAAACAGTGTGAATAAAGTGTCAATAGCCAAATACCAAAGTTAAAAATGACACTACCTGACGAAGGAGCAGCACTCCGAAAGCTTGTACTTTCAAATAAACCTGTTGTACTATAACCTGGTGTCATGTGATTTTTTAACTTTGTCCACCCAATCCAACACCAGCACCTCCTCATCATAGCTGAATAACAAATGAAGAGATGACCAATGAACTGTGTTTTCTGTGCTTACCTGTTGATACTCTTTATTAACTGGAATTACCTTGCCATTATCTCTGTCTGTATATTCTGTGTCTGTATATCTCCCTCTTTATTAACTGGAATTACCTTGCCATTATCTCTGTCTGTATATTCTGTGTCTGTATATCTCCCTCCACTTTACCTGATGAAGTAGCAGCACTCCTAAAGCTTGTGATTCTAAATAAACCTGTTGGTCTGTAACTTGGCGCCGTGTGACTTCTGATTTTCTTTCTACACTATTGAGCCCAGCATATACCATGACCTCTGGCTGTTCACCCTCCCCTTTTGGAATGTCCTTCAGCTATTCCCTTTGACCCTGACATCTGGGAGGAAATCTATCATCCTCAACTCACTCCTACAGCTGAAATACCTGTCTACTCTCCTCATTAATGTTTCCCCTATCAATCTTGCCTTCCATCCTTCTTTCTCCTACACTGAGCAACTGGACCATCCATTGTACCTTGGCCTTGACTTTGGCTGGCCTCCACAAAGAAACCATCATCCTCACCAAAGATGTGAAAGGATTTGCAAGCAAGATGTTCTCAGGGAATCCTTCACTACCTGCCTGGTTTCCTTCTTCTGTCTGGTGGTCAGCAATTCTCACTGCCTGCACTTTTCTCAGCTGTGGGATGTCTTAATATCCCTCAAGCTCCAAAAGCCCAGGGCTTGAGTTGCTGCAGGTGGGGGTACCTCCTGGATGTAGGGTCATGCAGACTGCCAGGAGCAACTGGGAATTCTCACATTATACACGGTGTGCACGTCACAGGCCTGAGCTCCCCAGATTTACCACAGCTAAATAGCATATAGCTCCTTGCTCTTACTTTACCATTACTCTGCTTAAGTATAGATCACAAGTATCTTTTTCTCATGTCTCCTGATTCAGATCCAAAAGGGATCTTTCTACTTCTTTACAAGGATCTTCTGTTCCTCTCAGTGAAACTGACTGCCTACCACAAGGTCTTCACTTTACTCAGTCCTCTCAGTGATGCTGACTTTATATTACAGGGTCCTCACTTTTCCTGCTTCTGTCATCATTTACATCCACACTGCATTGGAACTAAAAGTAATAATCTTGTTGCAAATAGCAAGTACTACGCCTTTTATTTCTGCCCTCTTCTTTGCTGTTCCATTTTCTGCCCCGTCACCACTGGTTGAACCCTGGCTGCTCTCTTGTCATTGGCTCCCTGCTCCTTAACCCCTCGCTGCTCCCCTCACTGTCCTGCTGGCCACTCCTCTCGCTACTCCTCTCACCGTGCTGTCCAGATCGGCATTTCCCTCAGAGAGCAGGGTAAAGTGTGGTGATGAGTGGCACACTGAGTGCTCTTCCTGGGTACTCTTCTGGGTCAACAGTTTTATTTCAAGGGCACTGGGCTGCTGTACAAAATAGATGTTAAGTATGAAGCCATGATACAATTTCTATGGCATCACTGGCAGCAACGTCATAGGGGTTGTGTTGGAGGAGCTGTGAGAGTGCCCCAAAGAATAAAAGCAGCAAACTCAAGCTAACAAAAAAAAATGTTTCTTTCTGAACTTGTCAGTTCTGAAGTAAAGTCATAATCAGACTCAAAACATTAACTCTGTTTCCTTCTCCAAAGATACTGCCAGACGTACCGAGTGTATTCAACATTCTCTATGTTTGCTTCAGATTTCCAGCATCTGCCTTTTTCACCTTTTTAAATCCAGTTCAATTTTTTTCTTTAATCATTTCCAAACTTCATTTGTTTCCTTCATGTTAGTTCCTGTTTTGATCAATTCTACAAGAATTCAACTGCCATTTCTTTCTAATAGTGCCAAAGTTAGAAGTCAAGAACATTATCCTGACTTTTCTCAGTACAGATATAGACGGGTACATTGTGTTGTTCCAGCTGTCTGTGTTTTTAATTCCATGACTGTACAGCTGCTATACTCAGCCAAGGTCCCAGAGTACTAGCACATAATTGAGTTTGAACTCTGTTGCAAGAATGATGTGCATGAGGTAAGTGGTAATGTACCAGAAGAACTGGTCTTTGAGAATCTAACAAACCATGTTATTGATGAAAGAATGATGGTAAATAGATTTTGGAAAAACAACACAACTCTTCCTTGTGGTATGTTTCCAGACAGGATAGAGTTGCCATGTAATAAATGCTCAAAACAGAACTTTCACAGAATGTACTGTGCACTTAATAGATGCATAAGCTACATAGGAGCAAATCTTAAATAATTGTGAACTTTTGCAGTGCCTAACGTACATGTCCAGGAATTGGCCAAATCACATCAATACCTGTCCTAAACAGTTGTTACCCTTCATCCAACAATGATAAAAACAGACTGATTGGTCATTGTCTGATTGCTGTTTATGGGACCTCACTCTGTCCAATTTGGTTGTTAAGATGCCTACAAAGGGTTGCAGTTAATGCAGAGCTGAATGATATTGAAATACAGTAATTACATTCATTAAGGTCATAAATAAAGGCAAATAAACTTAAGCATAGGCATGTGTGAGATAGTACATTTTAATAGGAAGAGTTGGGAGGGAACATTCCATTTGGAAAATCCCACCTAACAAAGGCAAAGGAAATGTTACGTCTGGGGATACATAGACACACATTACTAAAAGTAATATTTTTTCTGAGGAGAGGTGACTGGACCCAAAACATTCACTCTGATTTCTCTCCATAGATACTGCCAGACCTGCTGAACTCTTCCTGCAATTTCTGTTTCTGTTACTAAAAGTGGTGAGACAGTTTAATAACGACGATAAAAGCAAAGCACTGGGTTTCTTTGTGTTAAATAAAATTGAAAGGCAGAGATGTTGGGCCAGATTGTCTGCTGTCTGGATGGTTAGAGATCAGACATATCCGAGACGATGTCTCAAAAGTCCCAACATACGTAGGCACTAGGAATTGACTGGGAAGTTTGAATTTCAGATGACCAATTTCCTACCTGCAAGATACTCTGCAAAAGTATCCAATGACAATTCTCCAGACATCCCTATAATTATACAGGAAATGCTACTCTGCCCATTCACACTAATCTCTTATTAATCTTGACACAACTCCCCTTCAAGCCAACCATCCAGCTCCCATATCTGACCAATCAACGCATTTGCACCCTATCCTCTTATCCATTAATATTAATCCATCCCATCTTATTATTCAACTTAGCCACTTACCTCACTTACTCCACTTACCCATGCCAAGCTATTATTTTACCTATGGTATTGATTGTAACAAGGTCAGCCAAATGGACGTCATAGAATGTGAGTTCCCTGATTGGGGCTGTTAACCTGCTCCAATCAGGGAGCCCTGGCTGACAGATCAGAACAGAAGTGTCAGTGGTTTTGTTCATTCTGACAGCTAGCTTTGAGAGAGCTGGATCAGTGTCAAAGACTCTCCACATGTAAATAAAGTGTGACCTGGTGATAGGATACTGGCTTCTATGGAGTTATTTCACTCAGCCTACCCTCTGCACACTTACTTTCTGTCAGTAGTCTTTCAAAGAAGCCTTGGGACATTTAAACTGTTCACTTACTGAAGGAGGCATGTCCTGTGTATGAAGTCCCAGCACTGACTTCTGTGGGATGTGCTGCACTGAGTCGGTTCTGGTGGATGCTTCATCAGAAAAGCACATTGAACAGAAAAGTAAAAGCAAGGGAATTGTGAACTTTTGTGTTGCCTGGTAAGGGTTAGAAATATGGTTCCTGATCTTAATCAGAAGATCTGCACCATTATAGTTAATGTACATAGAATCTTGGTTGGATCATATTTGGGATAGTGTGAACAGTGTCCATATTATGAAAATGGTATAGAACCACACAGAAGGTGCAGTAAAGCTTTCCTAGAATAAGGCCATTTTGTAGCCTAGGTGTGTGAGCAGGCATGTTGTGTGGTGACTGACTCTCTGGCCCTCCAATCAGCTTGTTAAAAGCTGACTGACAAGCTGCTCAGCAAATCACAGGCCCAAACATTGACAACCCACATTGCCAGTGCTGCCAATCAGAGAACTTTGGATTTGAAACACAAGGGATCATGTTTGGAAGTTCAGTCTCCAGAAAATCCAATGACATGAAAGTCAATCATTTTCTGTTGACTCTCACAGGGAGTTGGGGATCCAGGTATTGGAGCCAATGTTGGGAGTGACCTGACAGACCCCAGATTCATGATATATTGAAATCATGAAAAGCATTTTTCAAAAATTTCTAGCTCATCAATCTATTAATAAATGCAAATAAATTGAAGAACATTTTTTCAGCATGTTTTGCATTACTCCTATGCTCTTGGGGTTACCATTTTACAGTCACCTCAATCTGAGTTACTTTGGATAATTTTACTGTAATTTACTGTCATTCAGACTGAACCAAGATATCAAGATGCGCTCTTTAACACAGTCAATACTGAAAGCCAAAATGTCTAGTCTTAACATCTTCAGAAAAATTGTGTTGGTGTCATATCTGTGTGCAAATTCAAAAAATCTGGAACTGAAACCAAACGTAGCTCATCAAAGTTTGGTGAAGATAAGTTGAGGGCAAGTTATGAATGTCAATGTTATAACAAGATTGCCTGCCTTTATTTTAGCAGTCATTCTATTTTTAACCATAAATTGCCAGGTTTCTCAGGCCTTGGGATACTCAGCAAATTAAAAAAGTCAAGAATGATGGACACTATGGGGCAGGTGCCTTTAACAGCAAAACATATGCACCTGGAAGAGCAGGAGTGTTCCTTCTACCTCTAACAAGTCATTTGGTCCACAAGTGCTCCTCAAGGATCTGTCTAAACTCCCAAAACACCACCAGACACTCATTCTTTTGATGGGGATCTCTTGAATGACTACGAGACACATGCCTTCTAACCCAGCCCCCAGATGAACACTACACTCCACACTCCAGCTCTCCTGCGACCTCCCATAATCCAGAACTCAACTGCAACTTCACACTATCCTCTCACCATCTACCATCCACAGATCCACTACAGTGTCTGACCCTCACATTCTCATAATCCCCCATACACCTCCAGCTGCTGAAGGGTTATAGGGTTGAGAACCAGGTCCTGACAGAGGTCCCATGTGTCAGTCAGGTTGCATGTCAACGAAACCCTGTTGAAAAAGAAGTGTAAAACAGCCCTGCAGTTAGATTCTGCAGGGCATTTGGAAAACCTGAATCTCCCAGTTTTCCCAACCTCACAACAGCCTCTCCTACAATCCACTCATCACAATCCAGATCCAAATATATCATCTAGCCTCAACTGGCTACAGTTTGGGTAAATAGAACAGAAAGTAAGCAAAATTGATATATTACCTCAGCGTCATGCAAAAGGCAACTGTAGTAATACCTGCACAAACATGACCATATTGTGGAATAAAAATAAAGCCAATTGGGATATTACTAAAGCTGACTGAGACAAGTTATCAAACCAATCTTAAGACTCTCAAAAAATTCCCTAAACAGCTAAAATGTTGATGCTCAGCAAAGTTTGCTCCATGCATTATTCATGTTCCATCTGTGACAGAGAATCTGATTTGACTGTGAGAAATAGTGCACAAATCTAAAATAATTTCTTGGCCATTAGTGAAAGCAGAATACTACATTTAAATTCAAACTTTGTCTTAACAACTTACAGAATCATAAAATATTGGAACATAGGACAGGGCATTTAATTCATTTAATCTGAAATGGTATTTTTCTTCATTTGAGACATCAAATCTCATGGAACACTTTGTGTATGATTTTTTAAGGAATTAATTCACTATTAAAACAACTTAAGGGCCTCACTGTATGACAGATGCCCAGTTAATTCATCAATTTCCCTCCTATTACTTTCTAAGACTAGTTATAAGACAGGCAGAGACCCAGTATATGCTTATAACTGTGAACTGTATCACTTTTATTATAATTTAAATGGAATATTAAACTGAGTAGATATGCATCTGCATTACCTCTGGTTTTATGGAATTTACATCAAGGACGGTTGTTCAATTCAGTGAGATACTAGCTCTTCCACTCAGGTGACTAATTCCGTTCACTTGTACTTCAAGTGCTTATCGAACTGCCTTTTTACTGCTGGAATCTTTGTCTCAGTATCGATTTGTGATCATAATTCCATATTCTCATGACCTTGAGGTGAAAATAGCTTCAAACTTTCCCCTTCATTTGTCTCTTGATAATTCTCTGGTGACAGATTCACTAATCAATGGAGATGATCTATTATAGTTTATCTTTTCAAACCCTTAATAATTTTGGAGCCAACATTTGGATAATTGTTTGATCGAAAGGGCCACAGTTAGTTTCCTAAGATATCTTTCTTTATAACTATCAGCTGTAATCTACTTGTGACCTATAAATATAATTTCAAATTTAACAAGAGTTGCTTGTTTATATATGTGATCCCACTGTATTTTCTGATACAAAATCCACTTTAAGGCCTTTCACTACTTATGCTCCTATCTTTAAAGTTCTACATAGGTCTCTCAGCAACTCCACACTTAAACTTGTCATTAGGAAAGTACTTTGTTATTATTTCTTCCTGCAGCATTAGCTCCATTTTTTCCATACCCATTTCCTGACTCAATTTCTTCACATAATAACCAAATATATTATTACTCACTGTTTAGAATAGCAACTAAACTGATACTACCAATAACTTTTCCACCAATCCTGTTGTACTTTATGCCAAATTATTGATGCAAATGGAACCCAAAAATAGCTCAGATTCCTGGGATCCATCACTAACCACATAAAATAAAAAAAATCTATTTCCCTATTTTCTTTACTTGTACCACATCTTCTTACTAGTTGTGTGGCTCTATTTTTCTTAAAAAGTGTCGTGTGTAATATTGGCGATTTACCCTAAGGGAAGCTCTCTGCTCATTTCTACATTCTTCATGATCTTGTGTTTTCCTCTGATAATACTCATAAGAGTTGACCATTTTTAATCTCAGCTGAAAATGTGTTGCTGGAAAAGCGCAGCAGGTCAGGCAGGAGTCCAAAGACCTGCGTCTGACGATGGAGGAGTCCAAAGACCTGCGTCTGACGATGGAGGAGTCCAAAGACCTGCGTCTGACGATGGAGGAGTCCAAAGACCTGCGTCTGTTCCTCCAACCGTCGTTTTGTTGTGGTCTGACGATGGAGGAGTCCAAAGACCTGCGTCTGACGATGGAGGAGTCCAAAGACCTGCGTCTGACGATGGAGGAGTCCAAAGACCTGCATCTGCATTTTTAATCTCAATTTGACTAACGTTACCATTCTCTTCCATTCACTTGGTCCAGATCTCTCTTTTCTTCCTTCAATCACTTCCTTCATGTCTGATAATATGGGCAATCCAACGTTGTTGACTTTTCTTGATATTCACTAATGATGTGTCTTCCTTTGCCATTCTAAGAACCTTATGTTGCTCTTATGTCCTTTCCAAGTGACTTGTTTCATTCTGCTCCACAATCACATTTCATAACTTTCTATTCTTTAGATATCTCAAGGTACATGTTTCAGCCCAGATGAGGAAATACTCCAATCATAGCCTTGATTTTTTTTTTGTAAAATCTCTATGCATTCCAATACCTAAGAATGCATTGTTTGCCTCTTGTCTCTTGCATAGCAGCTTGTTAAAAATCTCAAGAAAATCCACATCTACAACAATTATTCTATTATCTACACACTCTTTCATTTCTCTAAAAGATTTCAATTAAATCAGACAAATTCTCCTCTGGCATTCATGTTGACAATCTCCATCTAGCCCAGACCTTCACTAGTTTCAATCCATATTATGAACTGCAGGACTCTGAACTAGAAGATATAATGCGGCAGAAGGGGAATGAAGGGTGCTGGACAAGCAGTCAGGAGAGGGGGGACGAGAGATGTAGAGGGATTAAAGGGGGAGGGGCCAGACTGCAATCAGGAGGAAGGAAGAATAAATTCACATCCACACACCAAGCTTGAGAAACCCAACCTGCAGACATTAAATTTAAATCAGACTCTCTTCTATACTGTGATTCTCTGACTTAAATATTATGATGATGCTCTTGGTTTGTTAAGGGGAATGACAGGTGTGGAATAAAGCTGAAAATGTGTTGCTGGAAAAGCGCAGCAGGTCAGGCAGCATCCAGGGAACAGGAGAATTGATGTTTCGGGCATAAACCCTTCTTCAGGAATGAGCCTCATTCCTGAAGAAGGGCTTATGCCCAAAACATCAATTCTCCTGTTCCCTGGATGCTGCCTGACCTGCTGCGCTTTTCCAGCAACACATTTTCAGCTCTGATCTCCAGCATCTGCAGACCTCACTTTCTCCTCAAAGGTGTGGAATAAAGTCTGTTAAGATAAAAATGTGTGCAAGTAGATTAGCAATTGTTTGAGATCTGGAGGAAGAACACAACATTTTTAACATTCTTTCTCCACACACTCTCCTGTCCATTGTGAGGTCTATGTTCTATATACTATGTACTATGTTCTATGCACTATGTACTATGGTCTATGCATGGAGCAAACTTTGCTGAGCATCAACATTTTAGCTGTTTAGGGAATTTTTTGAGAGTCTTAAGATTGGTTTGATAACTTGTCTCAGTCAGCTTTAGTAATATCCCAATTGGCTTTATTCTTTAGGAGAGATGTGGAAGCTTTGGAGAGGGTGCAGAGAAGATTTACCAGGATGTTGGCTGGAATGGAGAATAGGTCGTACGAGGATAGGTTGAGAGTGCTAGACTTTTTCTCGTTGGAACGGCGAAGGATGAGGGGTGACTTGATAGAGGTTTATGAGATGATCAGAGGAATAGATTGAGTCGACAGTCAGAAACTTTTTCTTCGGGTGCAACAGAGTGTTACAATTGGACATAAATTTAAGGTGAAGGGTGGAAGGTATAGGGGAGATGTCAGGGGTGGGTTCTTTACCCAGAGAGTGGTGGGGGCATGGAATGCGCTGCCTGTGGGAGTGGTAGAGTCAGAATCTTTGGTGACCTTTAAGCGGCAATTGGATAGGTACATGGATAGGTGCTTAAGCTAGGACAAATGTTCGGCACAACATCGTGGGCCGAAGGGCCTGTTCTGTGCTGTATTGTTCTATGTTCTATCTATGTTCTATAAATGTCTATGCACAAAAGTGGTAAGAACAATTAATCAATGATTTACTGTTCTTCCCCTCTATGTAAAGGCTGGAACATTCATTAGTGTATTTTGAGATAACTTAATCTTAGCCAAATCTTTGGAATGTGCTTCTCCATATTAACACCTCAGCCAGAGCAGACTGAACAACCAATCAATCCTCCAGTGCTATAAATAGCTGGTCCTCTTGAAATTTGGTATTCTTGCACCTGACCTGAGCAAGGTAATACAAAGCTTTTTTTTTCCCACCAGTACTCAAAGCCTAATATTGTTACTGTCCCTTCCACCTTTCTGTTCTGAATTCATGAATCTGTGCTTCATTCGTCTTCTGAATTTTAATTCAATTTCTTAAAAATACAATTGTGATTGAATGTTTCTCCTAGATTCTCTGTAGATCTCATTGTTAAAGTGTCCATCCTTCCCTCAGTCCTAAGTATGGGATGCATCTGCTTATCTCTGACAGGTTCCAACTCTTCTTTCACTGTATTCTACTTCAGTACTAATAAAGTGTTCTTGTCCTGATTCAATCACCTAGAACCAGATTCAATGTGACGTCTATCCTTGATGGATCTGTGCTCATCAGGAAACTAATTTTGGACGCATTGTAAGAATCCTTCTCCATTTTTCAAACTTTTGCCTTATTGCAATATTTAGATGTTGAAGTGTTCAGGCAGGGAATGGACGGATATGGGCCATGTGCAGGCAGATGGGATTAGTTTAAAATGGCATTGTGGTTAGTGCAGACATGGTGAGCTGAAGGGCCTGTTGCTGTACTGTACTGTTCTCTGTTCTATGTTTGAATTGCAACAATTCATATTTGTACAGTGCCTTTAACATAATAAAACAATCAAAAAGACTTTATGGAAGCACCCAAAGCAAGAAAGACTGACACTGAGACACATAAGGAAATGTGAGGTCAATCACCAAATGTTTGGTCAAAGCTTTAGATTCTAATGAGGAAAACACAGTAGAGAGAAAAGAGCACCAATACCTCTGAGGTTTCTGGGGCTGAAGGACTGTGCATATATAGGGAGGGATATGGTAACAAAGGGATTTGAAAACAATTTTGAAAATGTTAAATCCCAGATGCTGTTTGACTGGGAGCCAATGTTGGTCAGTCATGTTGGATGAACAGAACCTGCTGGAAATTGCGACATAGACAGCAGAGTTTTGGAAGGCCTCACATTTAAGGAAGGTACAATATGGGAGTCCAGCCAAATGTGTGCTAGAGTGGTCATGTCTAAAGATAGCAAACATTTATATGAAGGTTCCAGGAGTTGATGAGCTCAGGGAGACTGAAGCCAGGTAATGTTTGATGTGCAGAATCCCAGCTCATCCTGGGATCAAATGTTATATCAAGGTTACAAACAGACTGGTGAAGTCTCAGTCCAATTGTCCACACTGACACCAATGAACAGTTTGAAGCTGAGACAATTTCTTCATTCCTGTAATTGAAGGAAATCTTTGCACACCTGGGTATTGGAAAAACAATCTGATTATTTATTGACAGTAGAAGTGATGTGAAGCTGGTGGTGAAGGAGAACTGGGTGTCATGAGAATACAAGTGAAAACTGATGCTGTGCTTTCAGATGTTGTCACCGAGTGGCAGCATGTACATGAGGAATAGAAGATCCTGGATACATTGTTGGAAGATTAGTTACTGGAAGTGAAACTTTGGATAAAATTATGTAGATAGGAGTGAAACCAAGTGAGAGCAGTGGCACTCAGTTGGATAATAGTGGAAAGACATTGGAGAAAGATTGTGTGGCTAACCGTATCAAAGGCTGCAGACAGATTGAGGAAGATGAGGAAGGAAAATTTACTCTTGTCACCGACACAAAGGATGTGATTTGCAACTCCCTTCTCTGTGCAAACCTCTCTGAATCACCAATCAATATTATCCTTGAAAATGCTCTTCATAATTTCCTCAAAGGGCAGCTGTTTTTTAGATATTGGATTTGTTGCCCTGTTCTGCACTGTCTTTATTTGCTGCACAATCATTTCCTTTTCTTCACTCGTGGGACATATATGTCACTGGCTGGATCATCAATTGGTCGAGATGTCCTTGAGAAGGTAGTGGTGAGCTGCCTTCATGAACCACTGCATGAGGGAGTGCAATAATCAAGGCAATATACATTACTTTAGCTGTGGCCACTTTAGTATCTTGCAGAGTCACATCTCACCTGAGATGGTAACATATGTGTCACCGAGTCAGAAGATTATAGTTTCAAGCCCATTTCAGAGAATTGAACACAAAGTCAAGATTTACAATGCATCAATGACAGTGTTGCAAAGTTATCTGTGTTGCTTTTTGGATCACATATTAAACCAAGTCCTCATAACAATGTAAAAGATTCCACCGTACTCTTTTAAAATAAAAAACAGCCAGGTTTTCTTCAGTATGTTAGCCAATATAATATCCCTCAGCTAAATGTATGGTCATTATTATTTTGTTTTTTTGTAGGAGCAAATTGCACATAAATTGGCTGCTGTGTTTCATATTAACCACACTTCACAAAGTTTGTAGCTGACAGTACAGCCGTTTGGGCCATCCTTAGGTTGGGAAAAGTGGTTTTAAATGCAATGTCTTTTTTAAAAAACATATGAATTCTATGCACTTGGCTAGACATCACACAATCCGGGTTGTTTTATTTGTTTATTAGTTTTAACCAAACGTACTTAGCACTGAGAGTGTGGCACTGGAAAAGCACAGCAGGTCAGGCAGCTTCCGAGGAAAGGGAGAATTGACATTTTGGGCATAAGCCATTCATCAGGAATGACTCCTTAGATGCTGCCTGACCTGCTGTGCTTTTCCAACATCACACTCTCGACTCTGATCCCCAGCATCTGCAGTCCTCACTTTCTCCAGGTACTTAGCACCACAAGGGAATTAAAAAAGAAAACTGCTCTGAATGTTTAAGTCTTTTGATTAAACAGCTTGCTCCTCAAATTTTCTTTTAAGCCTTCTGGAAAGGTTATAGATAAGAATACACAATTTTGATTCTTGCCCTGCCTGAACTGAACTTGCTATTAAGGCTATCATATCATGATCTTCCATTTAAATTTGCAGCATTAGTTCCCTAACTTTACTTCTAATGCTTCGCACATTTATACAAAGTCAAGCATATTAATATCAGGCAGTATCTTTTCCTTTTTAATGTTTTCCAATTATTTCTTCTTTGTCTTCCTTCTCCTACATCCAAAAAGTCACTGTATTCGGAACACTTAACCATAAGATCTTGAGAGACATGACATAAATGCAAACCTTCCTTTTTGGGACCTTTTTGAAGTTGGGAAATGTGCTGTGAAAATATAGATTACTAAGTAAATTGTCAACGTCAGCCAAAATCTATCAGTTAAATCAGTTGGGGGTGGCATGGTGGCTCACTGGGGCAGCACGGTGGCTCAGTGGAGCGGCACGGTGGCTCAGTGGGGCGGCATGGTGGCTCAGTGGGGCAGCACGGTGGCTCAGTTGGGGCGGCATGGTGGATTAGTGATTAGCACTGCTGCCTCACAGTGCTAGGGACTCAGGTTCAATTCCAGCCTCGGGCAACTGTCGGTGTGGAATTTGCACATTCTCTACATGTCTGCGTGGGTTTTTTCTGTGTGCTCCGGTTTCCTTCCACAGTCCAAAGATGTGCAGGCCAGGTGAATTGGCCAAGCTAAATTACCAGTGTTAGGTGAATTAGTCAGAGGCAAATGGGTCTGGGTGGGTTACTTTTCGAAGGATCAGTGTGGACTTGCTGGGCTGTTTCCACACTGTAGGGAATCTAATCTAAATCAACAGCCACACAAACTCATTCTGTTATAAGTAAAAATAGCCAAATTCATAACCTATCCACTATCTAAAATAGTCTCCATGATTTTGTCACAGTTTAATAATGTTCTCTTTACAGGCTTCACTATGGAACACTCAAATTTCAATCTACCTATCATTAACATTTTCAGTCTGTTTTTATGTTGTACCCTTCCCTGTTCCACTGATGTCGCTAATACTGCTCCATGGAAGTGGAAAGCTGAATCATTTCCAATCCCGCTCTGAGACACTTGTAACGAGCTATTAGGAAGGCTGACCCAATGATAACTCTTCACATTAGATTAGATTACTTACAGTACGGAAACAGGCCCTTCGGCCCAACAAGTCTGCACCGACCCTCCGAACAGCAACCCACCCAGACACATTCCCCTACCTTTACCCCTTCACCTAACACTTACGGGCAATTTAGTATGGTCAATTCACCTAACCTGCATATTTTTGGACTGTGGGAGGAAACCGGAGCACCCGGAGGAAACAGGGAGAATGTGCAAACTCCACACAGACAGTTGCCTGAGGCGGGAATTGAACCCGGGTCTCTGGCATTGTGAGGCAGCAGTGCTAACCACTGTGCCACCGTGCCACCCTCTTTGCTTCACCTCCCTGCACCAGTTACCATGGCACCTACTCAGTCCTTTCCTCAGGTGCTGCAGCAGCGAATAGGAACTGCATCAAGTGCAGGGGGGAGGTGGATTACAAGCCTAAGTCTCATCACTTCACAATGTTTGTGTTCTAGCCTGCTGCTGCTGCAACTCAATGAAGTTGTTCAGCAGACATCTGAAGGACAAGCCACACAGACGAGATTATAATTCTGTCCATGGTCCACAATTTTGAATGCTGTGAGGAGTTTGAGAATTCTAGGGTTCAGTACAATTATAATCAGAACTGTCCAGTTACAACAATGGTTTAGTCTGCTGATCACACACAAACTGCCATTTGTGAAGGACCCCTTGTCAGAAGTGACTGATTAAAGAGCCCATTCTTCATTACAATCAGCTCAGTGAATAAAGTCCAGTTTACCTACTAGCTAATTTAAAGTACAGAACAAGTGACCTCTTAGTCAAGCACACTGAATTACTGAGTGTCAGCACAGTAGCCAATGTGCACAGTGTTAACATTCAATACATGGTATTGAACTAAGAACAGATAAGCATTGTGTCCTGTGAGGAAAAGCAGCACCACAGCCAAAGGAAAGCGGCTTTAGTAGAATCTGACGTATATTATAATTTGACGTTGCTTTCATACTGCACTTTTGGCATCATTGCAGCATGCTCTTGGGCACTGCATAAATGACAAAAACACAGCTCAAATCACACAAACATACATTGCAGCAATGTTACTGGGACCATCTGGGAAAGGTGTAAGCAGGTGGGGGGAGGTGGACACAGCAGATTACTTTAACTTTAATATAGAACCATCTCTCGGTCTGTATTATAGTGAATTAATAATGATTCAACAGATTCTGGTCATGCACACTTGTGCAGAGCTGTTAAAGGATTAAAAGAGCAGTTACACTGTAAATCTTGGAATTTCCTCTTCAACACTCCTGAATACACTGAAACAGCGTGCCAAGAAATTTCACAATGTAGCCCCTTTTCAGTGGTTGAAAAATCACAACTGAGAATGGGAAATCACTTGGTATTCACGTTGTGGGATATTGAGGCAAAACATCCAGACCAGATTTTTTTTTAAAAATCACTGTCACATCAGCCTTTCACCGTTAGCCAAACCATTTCTCCCTTTTTGCTGTTGCACTCGTAGTCTACGTCTACATCATACAGATGCTCTTCACTAACAGCCTTTTGGGTGTTCTCTCCTCCTCAACCCTTCAATGTCACCAGTTATTCCCTCAAACAACACAATGCCAGCTGGAGAACCAAGTAAGAGCCTTGCATTATTTCAGAAAGCACAGCCAAAGTAAATGCCAATTAAATTCCGAACTGGGCACAGACAGACAGCTGAGGAAAAAGGAACTCAGATGGGGGCGGGGAGGGGGTGTTAAATCCCAATGTCTGAAACCTCACAAACATTGGAGGGAAGTGGTGGTAATGCGCACATCAGTCATGGGAGGGTTTGTGAATGAGGTGTGGTACAAGGGTTGGAAAAGCATAGTCGGTTAGGTATCATCCAAGGGTCAGGAGAGTCAAAGTTCCTGGCATAAGCCCTTCATCAGAAATGACTCCTCAGATGCTGCCTGACCTGCTGTGCTTTTCCAGCACCACACTCCTGACTCTCATCTCCAGCATCTGCAGTCCTCACTTTCTTCTAGTGGTACAAGGGTAGTCCTCAAGGAGAGGTCACTTTCAGCTGGATCCCTTTCCTGATGTTGGACTCATCAATCAGTCACTGAGTGTCTCTGAACTGGGGAACCCTCAATTGGGAACCTGCAAATGGTCCTGACAAAGTAAGTTCCACAGGCTTTCACCTGGCCAATTTTGCACTGCCACGCGGCTCCTGGGTGGACCTTCATGGCTCATTTACAGGCTTTTATTGTAGGTAGGCTGGCAGTGAACCATATCACCATTGACTTAACCTGGGCAGAGGCTGGAAGGGGTCCCACCACTCCCACCCCCCTACCCCCCAGCATTAAACTCACCACAGGAAGGCATTAAGTTCCGCCCTAAGTCCTATACTTCCAGAACACTCTTCTTTTAAACTGCACAGACTCTCTTTGCTCTAATATGTTGATTTCAAAATTCTCACAATTAATCGTGATTTTTTCAATGATTTCAGCTCTACCCTAACGACATAAACATTTCCTAATTTAGACTTCCAATAAGTCATCAGATTTTTGGATTCTTTTTAACCCTCTATTCCAACATCCCCAGCAACTCATTCACCGGGATCCTGCTCTTTGAAAGTCTATTTCCCATCTCCCTGACTTTTGAAGCCTCTTCCTTGCTTGTACTTTAGCTTCTAGATACATTCAGTATCCATGCTCCAGACAGTATCCTGTGAAATGCACTGAAATATCAATGTATAGATGAGGAGCAATATAAAAATATTTAATATGAAGTTTGCAAGACTGATTGCAGTTTCACAGTGTCACATTTTGGTGATTACTAAAGTCCTGATTTTTTTTTTAGGTATTCAGTCACGGGATGTGAGCATTACTTGCTGGGCCAGAATTTATTGCCTTGTTGCGCTTGAGAAGGTGGCGGTGAGCTGGCTTCTTGAACTGCTGCAGTCTATTTGATGTAGATAGACCTACAATGCCATTCTGGAGGGTGTCCCTGGATTTTGACCCAGCAACACTGAAGGAATAATAATATATTTTAATGTCAGAATGGTGAATGGCTCGAAAGAGAAATTGCAGTCGATGATTTTCCCTTGTATCTGCTGCCCTTGCCTTTCTAGATGGTAGTGATTTTGAAGATGCAGCCTTGATGAATTTCTGCAGTGCATCTTGTAGATGGTGCACACTGCTTCTGCTGCTGCTGAGGGTCAATGGAGGAGGAATAGAATGCTTGCAGATGTGGTGCCCTTCACACAGTACTGAGCTGGAAGGTTGGAACTGGGGTTAGGCAGGGAGAGGAGAATTGAAGAAACTGGTGAAATCCACATTGATGCCCTGCGGTTGGAGGGTCCCAAGATGGAAGATTAGGCATTCTTCCTCCAGGTGTCAGGTGGTAAGGGAGTGGCAGTGGAGGAGTGCCGTCTGCCTTTATTCCTGATGAAGGGCTTTTGCCCGAAACGTCGATTTTGCCTGTCCTCGGATGCTGCCTGAATTGCTGTGCTCTTCCAGCACCACTGATCCAGAATCTGGTTTCCAGCATCTGCAGTCATTGTTTTTACCTGCAAGGCCTCAGCAGAGTGGGAGGAGGAGTTGAAGTGTTCAGCCACGGGATAGTGGAGTTGATTTGTGCGTGTGTTCCGGCGGTGTTCTCTGTAGTGCTCTGCAAGTGGGCGTCCTGTCTCCCCAGTGTAGAGGAGACCACATTGTTAAGACTGCCTGCATTCAGTTTTTTCATACCCACCACCTCAGTCCCTCGGCTTATCTTTATCCATGTTTTTGTTATCTCTAGACTCAACTCTCATGGTTGGCATTTTATAACCATCTCAAACTTGAACACAACTAAAACTCAACTGCCCTAATATCCTAAGTTTCATCAAGTCTTGTTCAATCATCAACTCTGTACTTGTTGATACAATTTAACTTGCTCCAGCAGCACCCGAACTTTAAGATTATCATCTTTCTGCTGGAATCACTTTGTGTTTTCACCCATCCTATCTCCAAGTCCACCTTTCACCCTATTGCTCTTCAATTCCTGTAACTACTCTCTTGCTCATTTATACTTCCATTGCACCACCACTGGCGACCATGCCTTCAGCTGCCTCGTGCCTCCCTGTTTTCCTTTATGTCATTCCTTAAAAGCTACTGTCAGAGTATCTCAAATGATTTGGCATCAGATTTTGTCTGTTAACACTTGGGTGACAGAACTTGGGACATCTCACTATTTTAAGAGTGTTATGTACAAATGCAACACTTACAGATGATATTTCTGACAGATGCTGTTTGAACTTTCTGCATAGGGAAAGCAGCACAATCAGCACCATTTTCATACAGTTGGGAATCTTTGACAATTACTGAAAGAAGAGGTAAGGGAAAATTTGAGATATTATGTAAATCAGCAATTTGCATATGTTAAGAATTTGCACATTGCAAATTTTGGTTTCATCAAGATGTGGCTGGTTAGTAGCATGGAAAATGACTTAGTATTATTTTCTGTAGCCTTAATCAGCATCACCTATTTACAAATTGTATTTAGCTTATGCTCCATTCTCTTTGCATTTTCCAAAGAACATGTTTCACACTCCGACTTAGAATATTCCTTACTGCAACACAGTTACATTTCCCTTGCAGCTTTTCTGAGTGCCTGGGTAAATATACAGATTCACCACTTCACAGGTGGCATGACATTGATGATACTCAGATTAATGTAAGCCATTCTAACATTTTATGCAAATCTTTCGCGTACCAGCTGATGTCGAAGACAAGCTCTGAATGTGAAAGAAGGGTATGTTAATATAATTCACCATCCAAATCCTGTGCCACCACAAGAATAAACTTAATTTTACAACTAAGCCCTAGATTACATTCACAAGAAGAAAATCACAAGTTCAACAAGTTCACTCTGGTTCCGAGTGCACTGCGAAATGATTCAAGTGACTCCTCACTTGGATGTATCAAATGAATCATGTTTGGTTCCAGAGTTACTGATTTTACAATGAGACTCAGATTTCAGCAAGGCAGCTGTGCTGTGTGCAATGTGACAGCACAGAACAGAGTTGGTGAGCTACGGGTATTGTTTTTTGTTACACTTACTTTCATAATCTTAAGAAAGAAAGGAAATATCAGTGAGACTCAGGGTGACCATAAGACCATGAGACATAGGAGTGCAAGTAAGGCCATTTGGCCCATCAATTCCACTCCGCCATTCAATCATGGCTGACGGGCATTTCAACTCCACTTACCCACATTCTCCCCGTAGCCCTTAATTCCTTGTGACGTCAAGAATTTATCGATCTCTGCCTTGAAGACATTTAGCGTCCCGGCCTCCACTTCACTCCGCGGCAATGAATTCCACAGGCCCACCACTCTCTGGCTGAAGAAATGTCTCTGCATTTCTGTTCTGAATTTACCCCCTCTAATTCTAAGGCTGTGCCCACGGGTCCTAGTCTCCTCGCCTAACGGAAACAATTTCTTAGCGTGCATCCAAAAAAAATAGTACTAGTGGCAACTTTATAAACCAATGATCTGTTGGCAGACAGATCTTAGAGTAGGTTTTGAACTTGTAATTTGCCAATTGACTAGTAAGAGTGCCATTATCTAAGTCAACCAGTTTTAAATCATTCACATCCTTCCTACAATCTGGCAGCTAGAATTGGGCACAATATTTCAGAGAAGACCAAACCAATGACTTATCAACTGCTCAGCACAGCTTTCTTGCTTTTTTAATTCTATATCCCTATTTATAAAGTCCAGGACCCCACATGCCATACTAAGCACTTTCTCAATCTGCCCTGTCATCTTCCATCATTTATGCAGACACCCAACACACAAGTTCTTCTGTACCTGCACACCCCTTTCAGAGCTTTCTCATTTCATACAGCTTCTCATTGTTTTGGTGAGGTGAACAAACTTCAAAAACAGACACTTTTATGCAATAAATTTCATCTGCCAAGATCTTTTTTATTCCACCATGGGCCCTCACCTTGCTCAGCAGCCTCTCTTGTGGCACCTTATCAAAGGCCTTTTGGAAGTCTAGGTAGATAACATTCACTGGGTTTCCCTGGTCTAACCTACTTGTCACCTCTTCAAAGGATTCCAACAGGTTTGTCAGGCATGACCTCCCCTTACTAAATCCATGTTGTCTTGTTCTAATCCGACCCTGCTCTTCCAAGAATTTAGAAACTTCATCCTTAATGATGGATTCTAGAATTTTACCAACAACCGAGGTTAGGCTAATTGGCTTATAATTTTCCATCTTTTGTCTTGATCCTTTCTTGAACAAGGGGGTTACAACAGTGATCTTCCAATCATCCGGGACTTTCCCTGACTCCAGTGACTTTTGAAAGATCTCAACCAACGCCTCCGCTATTTCCTCAGCCACCTCCCTCAGAACTCTAGGATGTAGCCCATCGGGGCCAGGAGATTTATCAATTTTAAGACCTTTTAGCTTTTCTAGCACTTTCTCTTTTGTAATGGCAACCATACTCAACTCAGCCCCCTGACTCCCTTTAATTGTTGGGATATTACTCATCTCTTCCACTGTGAAGACTGACGCAAAGTACCTATAAAGTTCTCCAGCTATTTCCTTATCTCCCATCACTAGCCTTCCAGCATCAGTTTGAAGTGGCCCAATGTCTACTTTTGCCTGTCATTTGTTTCTTATGTATTGAAAGAAACTTTTACTATAATTTCTAATATTACTGGCTAGCCTACCTTCATTTTTGATCCTCTCCTTCCTTATTTCTCTCTTTGGTATCCTCTGTTTGTTTTTGTAGCCTTCCCAATCTTCTGATTTTTTTGTAGCCTACCCAATCTTCTGATTACGAATGCAGTGCAATGAAACTTGGCCTGGAGTCTACAGTGGGCATCAGTGATTTCTCACAATATACAACAAAACATGTGAATTATCCAGACAGTGAGGGATCACCTTAGATTTCTGTGACCAGCTGTAATAAGTAGAAATGGTTACAGGATTCAGAATTTGATGTGTTGTGTGAAGCTGGCCAGTGTTAAAGAGGCACACTCGGAATGGAAAAGTTAGATGTAAGCACAGACTTTGGTTCCAGATCCAAGCTGAATGATCAAGGCTGCTGACTGTAAATTGTGCAAGGTGATTAAAATAAGCTGATCAGACAGCTGGTAAGGGCACAGTCAGTGTTGCTTAATGCTACTTGAACTGCTAATTTATTGGAAGAGGGTGCAGACGTTAGACTGTATGCCAGTTTGTTAGATGACATCACTAACACAGACATCTGACCACAAAGCAAACATCACTAAAAAGGGATGCCAAGAAGATCTGTCAGCATGAAGGGTTTGCCAAAAAAATTGCCAGGCCTTTGAGTGGACAGCACATTTGACATATATTTGCCAAACAACATTGTGTAACTTAGGAATAATGCTGGTAATATCATAATACAGGGTCTAATGAGACCTTTAGAACCAAGAGGTATACAGTTACAAAGTTAACTGTTTCATATTGAACAATGTGTGTGTACTGTACCAACAGAATGATTCATCTCACAAAATAATGAAACAGGTCTTATTTCCAATCCTACACACAATTCTCCCTGGTGCATTTCTTTGAGCTATTTCCTCTATCTCACTGATCCTCAGTTGTAATTCCTCATCTGTCAGTACTGTGAGACCTTAACCAGTCACCGTTTTTTTATGCTGCATTGTAATTCTAGTATGTGAGAAGAAAGATAATAAAGAAATTTACTTTGATGCTAGCAATTTGCTGAGGGCAGGGAGTCACTGAATCAGAAATCAATCCACAAGCCAAGTTTGGAAAGTATTTAAAAATGTTCTTCAGGAAACTGCTGAGTATGGAAGATTTTGGAGATATTGCAGATGAAATAATTAAATAAACAGGTGCAATATTGAGAATGTGCTATGGATAAGAATTCATTTAAAACAAATGTGCTGAATATAGGATTCCTTCTCCACAGAAAAAAAAGACTAAATGAAGAGGTCTCTTTTCTTTGTGCACAGTAATAGGGCAAACATTCTCAAAGACACTTACAGCTTCTTTCCCACAAACAATCTGCAGAGATGGTGTCAACTACAAACTAAATATACAGGATTTTTGAAAGGTTGACTGCTCAAAAGCACAAGTATACAAAAATGACAGTTCTAAAAGACTGTTATACTGGACTCAGAACATTAGCTGTTTCTGTCTCCACAGATGCTGCCAGACCTGTTAAGTTTGTCCAGCACTTTTATATGCCAAATAAGACAGTGAGGGACACTAGCTGGCCCACTAAGTGTGCCCCATGGAGTTATGATGATTTATAAATCATGGGACAGACTCTACCTGAGCTGGAACCTTATAATCTCCTGAGAGAAGTGGGAAAAAAACAGATAAAAGCCTAAACTTTCAATAACGGAGGAAAAATATGGATAATTCCACCTTTGGGCAATCAAAACTCACGTTAGATAGCACAGAAACTAGATTGACATTACAATTTAGCAATATTTTGTTCAGTTAAAGCCACAGCTAGAGAGAGATCCAACTCATTCTTGAAGAAACATAATGAAGTAGGATTCACAGTGCTGGCACCTTTGAGGAAAATAACCACCTAACATTCAATCTAGTTTTATGCTTATATAACTTGTAAATGTGACCTCTGGTGCTACTTAACCTATCGAGTTGAATTAATTGAATCTTGTAAACACAATCTTGGTCCCATCATTGTTTTATGAACCGAGATCAAATCACCTTTGAGGTTTTTTTTGAAATATAGTTTATTCTTTAATATTGAAGTATGGGTTTATTTGCTAAGGTGGCACAGTGTCGCTTACTTATGAACAGATCACAAATCAACAGATGCCTAATTAAGTTCTTCTACAAAAACATGAAGGTTTATTTGTTTTATCATGTATTGCCCTGTGAATACAATGTAAATCCATGCTTGCTTTAGTTAAACCTCATGTCTCTGGCCATGAACTTTTTGAGTGTGATGCTCTATAATTCTTTTGCAACAAACATTAGCACTGTTCCCTGTAGGCTGTGTACATACTTAGTATTCAACTAGCCTCCATGCACGACTCAAGTTTACAAAAATGACCAAATCTATCCTTCCAAAATAAGTTATATGCACTTAGCAGTTGAGCATCCTCTACAGTGCTAACTCTCACATTTATTTCTGTATCAACCTCCATCCCATAGATCATTTCCACAGTCGCTACATCTAGGTCATTAATGAAAATAATAAAGAGTAAAGACCATAGGATGAAACACTGAAGGTTACCATGGTAACTGGTCTCCACGTAGATCTAAATCTATTTAAAACATTCTGTTTACAGCATTCAGCCAGTTCTCAATTCACTAGAACCGCTATTGGATTCCTCAAACTTCTGGAGACTTGCCACTTGAGAGGACCCTTATTAAAATCTTTTTGAAGCTTCAGGTTGAAAATGTTCATAGTGTTACCCCCATTTACTTAACCTATTGAGTTTACAGAACACTCCATAAGAAGTGACTTTGTTTTCAGGTATTTGAATGGATGCTCCTGGAAATAATTTCCTTATCAGAGTAGTTGTATTGAGCATCAATACGATTAACTTTGAGTCACTCACTACTGAAGACAGCTAATAAGCCTATAGTTACATGGTTAAGTCTCATCACTTGAGTTAAAATGTGGAATGATGTGAGCATCCATCCATCTAAGTGCATAGTCCCCAGCTCCAGTGTGCAATTCAAGGTTTGAGCAAGGAGGCCACCTAATACCTGTCCCATTTTATTGATATTATCACAGCATTTGACTAAGTGAGCAGAAAAGGTCTACTGGAGAAAATTGGCAACTTGCTGATGCTTCTCAATAAAGTCTTTGCATGATAACCTGACGGCTAGGGTCAGCTATAACAGAACAGTGCCAAACACTTCAAGATTCACAGCATGGTCATTGTGCCCTGGCACTGACACTCTTTGGTACACTCTTCTCTTTGCTGTTGTTACATGTATTGAGGCCATCCAAAGAGGATATCTATTTATTAACCAGAACGGACAGAAAACTATTTAGCCTTGCTTTCCTGACATTTGTAACATGGGTTTGCTATATCTTCATCCAAGAAATACTCCAGCTGGTAATGTTTCAGTCAAATTCCTCAAAGAACACCTTCAGTGGAAAAAGACAGATTATCTCCAACCTGTAAAATGTTAGTTTTGACCATTAGCATTCGGAAGATAAAGCTAATGGTCCTGGATATTGTTGTATCACTAGATCTCACTGTTGAATATGTGATGCTGATGATTGTTGATAGCTGCACATATCTTAGCTCCACAATCACCAGAAATTAGTCACTTGATGCTAAAATTTACATGTGCATCACAAAAGCTGAATCTGTTCTGACCAAAATGATGAAGAGAAAGTGGAACAATAATAACCTGAATGATAGTGTCAATCTGTGATTCTACCAAGTCTGAACCCTCAGTGCATTCCTATAAACTGGCGAGATTGGGACACCATATGCTAGGCAGGAGAAAAGGTTGAACAGTTTTAACATTTACCATCACCAACTTATCGAATTTGCAGGAGACATATAGGTATTGTCATTGGAATAATGCAATAATAATCTGGGCACCTGACTTTGAATGCCATCATTGCAGATGGTTGGAATTAGACATTTTAAGAATCTGGAAGTCAAAGTCCAATGACAACCATGAAACTATTGTCGCAATACTTCATCTGGCTGACTAATTTCCTTTGGCAAAGGAAATCTGGCTGACATGTGACTCTAGACCCACATGTTTGATTGTTAACTGCCCTAAAAATTGCAAAAATTACTCCAAGTATCTGTTCATCTATATTTAGGCTTAGAGAGCGGTAGAACCTCTTGTGTATGATAAGGTTGAGAAATCCTCTGAATAGACTTTGACACAATTTGCATTCACAGATGGGGTCTACCCTTTCAGAAATATATGTTCCAGTTGTGTGGTTCCTGTCTGAAAACACTCAAGATTTGCTGAATTCCTGATTTCGAAGTTGAAAGCTGTTGTCGCAACGGAGGAAGGTCTCTTGGCTCCTTCACAGCAGCCATAGTGGTGGTGGCCTGCAGTGGCTCAGTGGTTAGCACTGCTGCCTCAAAGTGCCAGGAGCCACAGGTTTGATTCCATCCCGGGTGACAACCTGTGTGGAGTTTGCATATCCTTGACGTGTCTGTGTGGGTTCCCAACGGGTGCTCCAGTTTCCTCCCACAGTCTAAAGATGTATAGGTTGGGTGGATTGACCATGCTAAATTGCCCATAGCATCCAGAGGTGTATAGTTTAGGTGGATTAGCCATGGGAAATGCAAGGTTATGGGTCTGGGTGGGGTGACCTTCAAAGGGTTTTTGTGGACTCAATGAGGCAACTGGCCTGCTTCCACACTGTAGGTATTCTATAAAATAGTCTAGCAATATTAAACCAAAAGAAATAAAACCATGTATGCCAGTGACATTGACTTGGGTAGTGGAAATGGCAATGACAAACTCAGCTCTGTTGACACTGCGAAATCCTCCTTACTGGGGTTACCGCCAAAAATTGGGAAAACTGTCTCACAGATTAGTCAAGCAGCAACCTGAAATAGTCAAAGTCATGAAATTGTACCATACAATGCCTCAAGAACCATTATCAGCATCCCTGAGTGTGTTCAGGAAGACAAAACCAGCTGAAGTGGCAGCATGGTGGTATACAGGTCAAGAGGGATTTGCCCCAAGACTCCTCAACATTGACTCCAGACCCTGTAAACTGCGGCATAAGGTCAAATTAGCAAGAAGTCTTTTTGCTGTTTGTAGCTACCATTTCCCAACTTTCCTCAGGATATGAATCAGCACTACTCCATGTTGAAGAAATAATTTTTGATGACAGAGTGTATATGGATGAAGGACTTCAATATCCAACACAAAGAGTAGCTCAGCAGCATCACTACTGACTGATCTAGTTGACCAATAAAGCATACAGATGCCTGACTGGCTCAAGTTACATCAAGTTACCCTCCATCATACTCTGTGGCACTGCCATTATGCTAAATAAGATAGATTTCAAAGCCTAGCAAATCATAAGGTGTTTAGGATAAGTAGCACGGTATAATTGTATTCAAACACAATTTGCAACCTCATAGCCCATCATCTCCCTCACTCTACCATTACCATCAAGCCAGCAGATCAACCCTGGTTCAATGAAACGTGAAAAAGGGCATGCTAGGAGCTGCATCAGACACACCAAAAAGAAAATGTGGTGCCAACCAGGTGCAGCTAAAACACAGGGATACTTACATGTCAAACAGCATAAGTAGTAACTGATAAATAGAGCTAAGCCATGACCAATGGCTTCCATCTGTTTTAATTTGCACTTCAAACAAGCCATTTTAAAATAATTCCACAGTGGATGATTTCCAGTTGCCAAGTCACTCTTTATTTACACATGAACAGTCCTTGACTACAGTATTGCTTCTTACAGAGTCAAACACCAGAGTGACAGTATCTTTGACATTCAACCTTTTTATGTCAGCCAGAGCTCCCTCATTGGACCAGGTTAACAGCCCAATCAGGGAACTCATATTCTCTGAGATCCATCTGACTGACTTCATGACAATCACTATATCCCTCCCCCTCTGAGTCTGAGGACATTGGCTGCTCGTTCCTCTTGGAGATCCTCCTGGGGTGTTTTAGCACTTGGTAAAATTCCTCTGATGTGGCATCCAATATGGGCAGTGTGTATTGCTCGGGAACTTGCCTCTTGCACCAGGATTTCTTTGGTAGAATTTCACTCTATCCTTCCGGTGGCAAAGCCATCATGTCCGTCTCCGATTCTGAGGACACGTTAACACTTGGAGAGGGTGAAGCCATGGGTTCTGACAGCTTTCTGACAGTTTTGACAGGACTTGGTTTTGTTCCTGCACCATTCATGAATTTATGTCTCTCTTATGGTCCACATGCTTGTTCAGGACCATCGCACCAACCCAAATATTCTAGGCTCAAATTACTGCAGATGCTGGAATCTGTACTGAAAACAACAAATACTGGAGATTACAGCAGGTCAGGCAGCATCCATGGAGAGAGAACAAGCTAATATTGAGTCTTTCTGCCTCACCGGTCCTGACCTTGTGCCAACCATGTCTCTTACCCGTGCAGAGTCATTTCCATGATTTTTACACTAAATTTCATCCCCTGTATCAAGCTCTCTCTCTCTCTCTCTCTCTCATTTGGCAAAGTCTTGAGTCCAGCACTGGAGTTCCTGGTACCATTCCAGCCTCCCCTCCCCCGCCCGGTCTGGGAAGATCAGACTTAACCTGGTGCGGAGTCTTCTACCCATTAGCAACTCTGCTGGAGCTATCCCTGTAGTTGCATGTGGAGCTTTCCTTTAATCAATTAAGATATGTTGCAGCTTGTTATCTCGCAAGGATGTAGGCTGCCTTTATAATCCAGCCTTCAAAATTTAGATCACTTTCTGCCAGGCCATTGGATGATGGAGGGTGTGGAGCTGACTTATGTATTGAATACCATTTGACTTTAAGAAATAATCAAACTCTCTGCTGGTAAACGGTGGCCTGTCAGCTGTGACCAATACTTCTGGGACTCCATGTATTGCAAAACATGCGCACAATTTTTCTATCTTCATCCCAGTGTTTGACAAATGGACCTATGCACGTCCAACCACTTTGAGTGGCTGCATAGAATAACTAAGAACATTGAGCCGATGAAAGGACCCTGACAGTCGATTTGCAACTGAGTCCAACATTTACCCAAGTATTCCCATGTTGATACTCTGGGCAATGCCCCACCAATTTTCCAGACCTGGCCACCAGGCATAACTCCTCACCAACATCTTCATTTCAGAGAGTTCTGGATAGCCAGGGTGGAGTTCAGCTAGTATTTGTCAGTGACCTTTGCTTGGGACAGTCACCCTTGATCCTCATAACAATATGTTGTCCTCTACCATGAGTTAGCCTCTCTGGGCCCCAAAAGGTTTCAATCCTCAACCTTTAGTTTCCCACATTAATACCAGCAGTTTCAGTTCAGAAATGACTGGATCTTTCTGTGTCCAAAGTCTGATATTGTCAGCCGTGACTGGAAACGTGTCTAGAAAATTCAATATTGTTGGAGACTCTTCCATTTTGTTATATACCCTTTGCCCCACCATGTCGATGCTGACCAACAAACAATCAAACTACAATTATAGTACTGACACTTGGTCCATTGCCTACTACATCCTGGCATTTTAAGTGTTCAATCAGATGTTTCTTAAATGTTGCTGGAGTAGTGACCTCTGCCACCCTGTCAAGCAGCATGTTCCATCTATCATTCCCATTTAGACAGGAAACCAAATTTGCTTGAATGAGAAGTACAGAGAAGAATATTAGGAACAGTTCTGAAGAAGAATCACATTCAGCTCATAATATTAACTCTGTTTCTCTTCCCATAGGTGTTGTCAGACCTGCTGAGATATGAAGACCAACACCAGACATAGCTCAAAAATGAGTTGCCAATTTGATGAAGCCAACACATCATGAAGAAACAGCTGAAGCATTTGAAATCGCCTTCAGCCTGGGATTAAATTTAAGACTACGGTCCACATCATTACAAATGCTAATCATCAGCCATTCTAATTCATCCCACATGATATTAATATACAACTGAACTCACTGGATACAGCAAAGGCTACAAACTCCAACAACATCCCAGCCGTACTACTGAAGACTTGAGCTGGGGAACAAGCTGTGCCTCTAGCCAAGCTGCTCCAGTACAGTCACAACACTGGCATCTACCCGTAATGTGGAAAATTGGAAAGTGGAAAATTATGTCTTGTCAGGTCAAATCCAATCTGGCTAATTACAACCCTCTGAGCACACTCTCAATCATCAGCAAACTGATGGAAGTTGCTGTTGATACTATTAGAAAGCAGCACTTATTTACCAAGAACTCTCTCACTGATGTTTACTTTGGGTTCTACTAGGACGAGCTGGCTCCACATACCATTGTAGTGTTGGTCCAAACATGGAAAAACAAATTGAATCCAAGCGGTGAGATGAAAATGACTGCCATTAATATCAGGGCAGCATTTAATCAAATGTGATCCCAAGAGCCTTAGTAAAACTGAAGCCAGTGTCTATCAGGAGGAAATCTCCTTAGCCAGCTTGAGTTGTACTGAACACAAAGGACAGTATTTATTTTTGTTAGAGGTCCAACACCCCAGCTCAAGTTATTGTCATGGGATATCCTCGGGGAAATGTACACATCTAACCACTTTAATTGCTACATCAATGACTTTATTAGGCCAGAAGTGGTGATATTCACTACCATGGTACAGTATTGAGTTAGGGCTGAAAATGTGTTGCTGGAACAGCGCAGCAGGTCAGGCAGCATCCAGGGAACTGGAGAATCGACGTTTCAGGCAAAAGCCCTTCTTCAGGGCTTCAGTATTGAGTTACACAAGTAACTCCTTGGAAATGAAGCCAGTCTTCCCTGCATGCAGCAAGACCCGAGCAATATTCAAGCAGGTGTTGATTAAGTGGTCAATAATATTCATACCATCTGAGTGCCAGGCAACTACTGACCACAAGTGCCAGGTAATCAAAATGATTTCTTTTGATATCCAACAGAATTAACTGAGTTGAATCTCCCACCATAAACATCTTAGGGTTTACCCACTGTCACAAAGATAAATGGATTCGCTGTAATTTATTGTTCATTCCTAAATGCCCTTGTGGTGGTGGTAGTTGTACTGGGTTACAACAGCAGGTCAGTGGACAGTAACTCCACAGTGAATAATCTGTCTTCTGACTCCCCAATGTCCACCATCTACAAGGCACAAACTAGGAGTCTGAATAAATACGCTCAATTTGCATAGGATAATGGAGCTCAAAAAACACTCAAGAAACTGAACACCATTTAAAACTTGGTAGGTACTCCAACCATTGCTTTAATATTTCTCTTCCCACCACCAGCAGTAGTGTATAACAATAACAAGCTGCACTGCAGCAATTCACAACGGATCCTTCAACAGCACCTTGTGAACCCAGGGGTTCCACTATCTAGATAAACAAGGGCAGTCGGTGCATTGCAACATCCACACATGCAAGTTCCCCTCAAATCAGAAAGCATCCTGACTTGAAACTGTATTATTGTTCCTTCATCATTGCTGGGTCAAAATCTGGAACACTTTTCCAAGAACATAAAACTAGGAGCAGAAGTAAACAATTCAGCCCCTAGTGCCCGATCTGTTATTGGATATGATCATAGCTGATCTCGACTCCATTTTCCTGCCTGCTCTCCTTAAGCCTTCAAACCATTAGTACTGAAAAATATGTCTATCTCATTCTTAAATTTACTTAACTTCCCATACTCTGGAGTAGTGAATTCCATAGATTCACAACACTTTAGAGAAGTAATTTCTCCTCATCTCTGTTTTAAATCTGCTACCCCTTATCCTAAAAATATGGTTTCACAATCTAGATTGTTCCATATGCGGAAATGTCACTTCTATGTCTGCTTTGTCAATCCTGTTTAGCATCTGATATACCTTAGCAGGATATCCTCTGATCCTTCTAAATGCCACAGAGGCCAAAACTGTTCAATCTCTCTTCATAACATAAACCCTTTTTTGGGTACCAATCTAGAGAACTTCCTCTGAATTGCCTCCAATACAACTACATCCCTCCTCAAGTAAGGGCTCCCCTAAATTGCGCACAAGTCTCATTGCAGTATTATGCATACACTTACATTAAGTGGCCTGCAGCCGTTCAAAATGGTAGCTCAGCATCACTGTCTCACATCAATGCTCACATCCCACTACAGATGAAATAAAATACTTAATTAATTTATCTGAGACCCTGACTGTAGAACACAAGCAGTTTAAAGACAACTATATGTATTGATGCTGTTTGTAGATTTTTCAAAATGGATAGGCTATCATAGACCAGATGGTCTGCCTCATGCATATTAAATGGTTAGTGCATAAACTTTCCTTGATGTTTGGTGGAGCAGCACATGCAACATTTTTGTGCATGAGAAAAAAATGTTCAAATGAAAAGCTATTTTGTTCAATGCGCAACAGAATGACAGCATGGTCTGTCCACCAAAGACTGAACTGTGCTCTTAAAAGATGAAGGAATGGTTAGAAAGGACTCTTTCATTTTACACCCATGGTATTGACCACATAATGATCTATGGAATCATTAACAAGTTCCACTGCAGACGTTCCAGAGCCACTCTACAGCAGGAAACACCTGCTCATAAGAATAAGCTGGCACTATTTCAGTGGGAGGTCAAATTTAAGCAGCTTTAAATTGAAATCCCAGGATGTATTCTTCTGTAACCTCACTGATTGCCATGATGACAGGAAAGAAATCATTAACAAAGCCAGCGTCAAGCTGCTAATAAAGTTTTATGAACTGAGACAGCTTGTGGACTATAGCACCATACTGCTTTCAACTATGCTGGGAGTTCAATATATCCTTCTGTCTTTATTGTCCAATATTTCAAACATTTGTATTCTCGGAATGGAGGAAGTGTAAATTCTTCATTGGAGTAATGCTGACTCAACTGGAATCTTTTCTTGTGAGCTGAATTTTATGATCACATTCAGATTCTCACTCCGCCCCTTCCTTTTCTACAAAACCAGACAGCTCCGCATTTCAGACAGGAGATTGTGATCAGGGCTCCTTCAGATATACAAAACCATAACTGCATTCTAATAGCTACCTCAACTGCGGAACTGTCAGGGGAAAGCAAACCATCTCCCTTTTTCACGGCAGTGAGCTGCTGTATTCTGAAATTCGAAAATCCAGAATTGCAGGGAGCCACTGACAATTGTTGTCAAACAGTGAGTATGTAAGGTAAGTGGAATGTTGGAATAGGGTCATCGGGTCAGGCTTGGGGGGAATGATGGAAGTGGTTTAGAGGAGGTTTAGTTAAGGGTCTGTGAGTTTAGTATCAGTGTCAGTTAAATAGTTAGTTGTGAGTAGCCTAACTTCTCCTGAGTAGTTATTTACTTAATTTGGAATTTTAGAATAGAATTAGATTATGTTTCAAAATGAGACAATTCAATTTGAGACAGGGATAATAAGTTTGAATAAGGGAAACTATGAAGGTGTCAAGGCACAAATTGACAGAGGTGGACTGGAAAGTTAGATTAAAAGTTATGACTGTACATAGGCATTAGATGGTCTTTAGAGAACTATTACATACCTTACATTAACTGTACATTCTTTCAAAGTGCAAAAACTCCCTGGACGTTCAGTCAATTTTGGCTAACAAAAGAAGTTCAGAATTATACAAGATTTAAAGAAAAAGCCTATGAAATTGTCAGAATTGGCAATAATTCTAAGGATTGGGAGGTTTATGAGATACAATAAAAGAAGGACCAAGAAATTGATATGCAAAGAGAAAATCACAAATGAATGCAACCTCGCAAAAAAAAAAGACACAAAAATGGATGATAGAAGCTTCTTTGTATTCGTAAAAAGGACCAGTTGGATACAAGATTGGCTTGAAGGTAGGAGACAGAAGGTGATGGTGAAGGGTTGCTTTTCAGATTGGAGGCCTTTGAACAGCAATATGCCACAAGGAGCAGTGCTGGGTCCACTGCTTTTACATAAATGATTTGCATGTGAAAATAGGAGGGATGGTTAATAAGTTTATAGATGAGTCCAAAATGGGTGGTGTAGTGGACAGAGAAGAAGGTGATCTCAGAGTACAACGGTACCTTGATCAAATAGACCAGTGGGCTGAGGAGTGGCAGGTGGGAGTTTAATTTACATAAATGTGAGATATTACATTTTGGTAAGGCAATCAGGCAGGACTTATACAGTTAATTGTAGCACCCTGGGGATATTGCCGAACAAAGAGATCTAGAAGTGCAGGTGCAAAGTTCCTTGAAAGTGGAATCGCAGGTAGATAGGGTGATGAAGAAGATGTTTGGCATGTTTGCCTTCATTGGGCAGTGCTTTGAGTACAGAAGTTGGGAGGTCATGTCATGGTTGTTGATTAGTCCACTTTTGGAATACTGCATTCAAAATTAGTCTCCCTGCTACAGGAAGGATGTTGTTAAACTTGAAAGATTGACAAAGATGTTGCTGGCATGGGAGGATTTGAGCTATAGGGAAAGGCTGAATAGGCAGGGGCTGTTTTCCCTGGAGTGTCAGAGGCTGAGGGGTGACCTTGTAGAGGTTCATAAAATCATGAGGGGCATGGATAGGGTGAACAGTGAAGGTCTTTTTCCCAGGGTAAGGGAGTCCAAATTTAGATGGCATAGGTTTAAGGTGAGAGCAAAGTGATTTAAAAGAGATCTAAGGGGAAACCTTTTTCAAGCAGAGAATGGTTCATGTTTGGAATGAACTACCAGAGGCAGTGGTGGAGGCGAGTATCATTAAAAAGTTTAAAAATCATCTGGATGGGTATATGAATTGGAAAGGTTTAGAGGGAAATGGGCCAAATTCTGGCAAATTGGATGATGTTAGATTGGGATGTCTGGTCGGAATGGTTGAGTTGGACCTAATAGTCTGTTTCTATGCTGTACAACTCTATGACTCCATAATGACTGTGAGTCGATTACAGGCAAGTCAGGTGAATTTATAACAGTGAATAGTGAAATGGCAGGGACCCTAAATTATTACTTCCTGTCCGTTTTCACTGACAAAAATACAGGAAATCTTTCAGAATCAGAGATCATAGTGACGAGAGAGAGTGTGGTATTGATGGAAATTAGTACCATTAATAAGATTGGCCCGGAGGAATTAATAGCCTTAAAGCTAATAAATCCCCAACACCTGATGGTTTACATCCCAGAGTGAAGGAGATGGTGATAGCGATAGTCAATGCACTGGTGATTATCTTCCAAAATTCTATACATTCTGGAATGATGCCTTTGGATTGGATGCATGATGTGGAGGAGCTGGTGTTGGACTGGGGTGGTCAAAGTTAAAAATCACACAACACCAGGTTATCATCCAACAGGTTTATTTGGAAGCACTAGCTTTCAAAGTGCTGCTCCTTTTTCAGGTGGTTGTGGAGCAGAATCATAGGACACAGACTTTACTGCCCCAGGATTGCAATGTCATGGAATGAAATATTAAACAAATTTAGCTTAAGTCTTTCATCTTTTAGAATGACCATGTTAGCTTTGATTCCTTTATATGTAAATCCCAGAACCTTTTTAAAGTTACATTATCAAGATAGCTTTTGACAATGGGTGTCACCTTAGCTCAGATAATGCATTGGAGGTGTGAAGTTAAAGTCTGTCTGTGTTCCAGTGTTAGGTCAGATTGATTCTATTTCTAAAGTGGGAGTTACAGAATCTTACATGGATTTATGCAGTTTTGAGTAAAAACAAAATGTAATTATGCAAGTACAAATTCACCCCACAAACTGATAGGTGTGTGTGTGTGAGTGTGTACATGTGGGTGTGTGTGGGGTGGGTGTGAGTGTCTGTGAGAGATTGTGTGTCTGTGTATGAGTGTAAAGGGGTATAAGTCTGTGAGAGAGTGCGTGTGTGTGAGCATACGAGAGAGAGCTTGTGTCTGAGAGAGGGTCTCTGTGTTGTGTGTGTGTGTGTGCGCATGTATAGTGTAGTGGGGTCACCTGTAATGTGACACGAACCCAAGGTCCAGTTGCGGCCATCCCCATGGGTACTGAACTTGGCTATCAGCCTCTGCTTGACCACTTTATGTTGTTGCCTGCCCCAAAGTCCGCCTTGGAGGATGGTCACCCAAAGGTCCAATGCTGAATATCCTGGACCGCTGAAGTGTTCTCCGACTGGGAGGGACCACTCCTCTCTGTTGATTGTTGTGCAGTGTCTATTCATTTGTTGCCGTAGTCTCTGCTCGGGCTCACCAATGTATCATGCCTCAGGGCACCCTTGCCTGCAGCATATAAGATAGACATCATTGGCTGAGTCACATGAGTACCTGACACATACATGGTTGGTGGTATCCCCACGTGTAATTGTGGTATCTGAGTCAACACTCTGACAGGTCTTGCAGCGTCTGCCATGACAGGGTTGTATGGTGATGATCTGTTTAAGGTTTGACAGTTGTTTAAAAGCAAGAGGTGGAGGCATGGGAAAGGTCTTGGCGAGGTGCTCATCCTCATCGATAATGTGTTGTAGGCCATGAAGAACATGGCGTAGTTTTTTGGCTCCTGGGAAGTACTGGACAACGAAGGGTACCTTATTGGTTGCAGCTAGTGACTGTCTCCTGAGGAGGTCATTACGCTTTCTTGCTGTGGCATGTCAGAACTGGCGGTCGATGAGTTGAGCATTGTATCCCGTTCTTATGAGAGCATGTATGAGTGCTTCTAACTGTCCATCACTCCTCCTCATCTGAACAGATCCTTTGTATGCATAGGGCTTGTCCGTAGTCAATGGATATTTTAATATTTTTCAGGGGGCAGCTAGAGAAGTGTAGCATGGGGAGGTTATCCATGGGTTTGTGGTAGAGTGAGGTGCTGAGGTGTCCATTCTTGATGGAGATGCATGTGTCCAAGAATGAGACAGATACTAAAGAGTAGTCCATGGTGAGTTTGATGGTGGGATGAAACTCGTTGATATCACTGTGTAGTTGTTTCAGTGACTCCTTGCCATGAGGAAGAAAATATCATCAATGTACCTGGTGTATAGTGTTGGTTGGCGGTCCTGTGCATTGACTGCCAGTTCCGACATGTCACAGCAAAAAACCGTAATGACCTCCACAGGAGACAGACACGAGCTGCAACTCATTGTTCAGTACTTCCTGGGAGCCGAAAAACTACGCCATGTTCTTCTTGGCCGCCAACACATTATCGATGAGGATGAGCACCTTGCCAAAACCTACCCAACACCTCCCCTTCTCACCTTTAAACAACCGTCAAACCTGAAACAGATCATTGTTCACAGCAAACCGCCTGGCCTTCAGGCCAACACCATACAACCCTGTCGCGGCAGATGCTGCAAGACAGATACCACCATTACACGTGGGGACACCACCCACCATGTATGCAGCAGGTACTCATGTGACTCAGCCAATGTTGTCTATCTCATATGCTGAAGGCAAGGATGTCCTGAGGCATGTTACATTGGTGAGACCAAGCAGAAGCTATGGCAACGGATGAATGGAAACTGCACAACAATCACCAGACAGGATTTATACCCCTTTACACTCTCACAGACACACACTCTCTCACAGACACTAACACCACCACGTCCCTCCATCCCCACCCCCACCTCACATACACCCACATGCACACACTCATTTGGTCTCCTCTGCACACACCCACACCAACACATATACATATAAGTTTGTGGGGTGAATTTGTATTTGCAGAATTACATTTTGTTTTACTCAAAAACTGCATAAATCTTTGTAAGATTCTATTACTCCCATTTTAGAAATAAAATCAGTGTGACCTAACATTGACACATGGACAGACTTTAACTTCACACCTTAAATGCATTATCTGAGCAGACGTGACACCCATTGTCAAAATCTATCTTGGAAATTAAAAATCACACAACACCAGGTTATAGTCCAACAGGTTTAATTGGAACCACTAGCTTCATCAGTTGGTTGGACTATAACCTGGTGTTGTGTGATTTTTAATTTTGTACACTCCAGTCCAACACCGGCACCTCCCAATTATATCTTGAAAATTTAACTTTAAAAACTTGTGGGATTTACATATGAAGGAACCGAAGCTAACATGGTCATTCCAAAAGATAAAGACATAAGCTTAATTTGTTTAATATTACATTCCATGACAATGCAACCCTGTTGCTATATAGTCTGTGTCTTTTGATTCTGCTCCATAACTACCTGATGAAGAAGCAGTCCTCCGAAAGCTAGTGCTTCCAAATAAACCTGTTGGACTATAAACAGGGGATGTGTGATTTTTAACTTTGTGGATTTGATGCCAGCAAATGTCAGCCCGCTATTTAAGAAGGAACTAAGAGGGAAAAATGCAAACCTGCTAGCCTTACATCAATAGTGGAGAAAGTGGTATAATCTCTTAGAAAGGATTGGATAAATAGAATGATAAAGATCTGATTGGCCATAGCATGGATTTCTGAATGGGAAAGAGTGTTTGCCAAACTTGGCACATCAAATAAGAGAAAAGATAATGGCATGGATTAATGTTGGCTAACAGACAGAAAATAGAGAATAGATATAACTGGATCATTCTCATCTTGGCAGGTTGTGACTGACAGCTAGAACTCTGATTGGTTGAATCCACATTGCCCCACCCCTAGTATTTTGGCCCTGAGCCCCAGACTTTTATTGGATAAATATTCATGGATAAGAAAAGTTTGGAGGGATATGGGCCAGCGCAGGCATGTGAGACAAACTTTGTTTGGGATTATGGTCAGCATGGACTAGTTAGACGAAAGGTCTATTTCTGTGCTGTATGACTCTGATCTATGACAAGCATTTTTGGAGCTATGGAACTTAGTGTGACCCACTCCATGGATTATAGAGTCACTGACTCCTGAGCAAGAATATGCCAACCAGTGCTTGACCATGGCCAAACTCTGGACTGGAATCAAAGGCTGGCTTTCAGTGTCGTGATCCCATGACTGACAAATGCCTCTTTTGACTTCAGTGTAGACTACTCCCTGAATACCTTGAAACATGATAGGTTCTTGTTGCAAATGTAATGTGTTTTCTGAATAAGATGTAGGCAGATGGGTCAGGTGTGAGATTGATGTAGTTCATGAGCATACAACAAGTTGTGCAACCCCTTCAATGAAGACTGCTGACTAGCAAGGCAAGATTCTTGGTTGTCTGACCAGCCTTGTTGGGTGTCTTGAAAAACACTAAGTAGGTAAGTTCCCATGCTGAGATTTATCCCAGGATACTGAAGAGAGGAGATTGTTGGAGCCTTGGCAGAAATCTTTGTTTCTGCTTCATCCACAGGCGAGATCCCAGAAGCCTGGAAAATAACCAATGCTGTGCCTTTGTTTAAGAAAGGAAACATGTATAATCTAGGAAATTATTGGCTGGTGAGCCTCACATCAGTTGTAGGAAAATTACTGGATAAGATTCTTCGGGAGAAGATTTACTTGCATTGTAAAGTACTAGACTTATTTGGGACAGTCAGCATGGCTTCATCAGGAGAGGTGTTGTTTCACAATTTTCAATTATTGTTTTAAGCAACAGCCAAGTTTCTGGTATTGAGACTGGCTCGAATGAAATGAGGGGTACGTCGGGTTCCAAGGGATCAATTGTGTTAGGGGATTCTCTAGTCCGAGGTACAGACAGACGTTTCTGTGGCCAGCAGCGAAAAAGCAGAATGGTGTGTTGTTTCCCTAGTGCCAGGATCAAGGCTGTCTCAGAGAGGGTGTAGAATTTTCTCAAGGGGGAGAGGGGCCAGCAAGAGGTCATTGTTTACATTGGAACCAACGACATAGGAAGGGAAAAGGTTGAGATTCCGAAAGGAGATTACAGAGAGTTAGGCAGAAATTTAAAAAGGAGGTCCTTGAACTGTAATATCCAGATTACTCCCAGTGCTACGAGCTAGTGAGGGCAGGAATAAGAGGATAGAGCAGATGAATGCATGGCTGAGGAGCTGCTGTATGGGAGAAGGATTCACATTTTTTGATCTTTGGAATCTCTTTTGGGGTAGAAGTGACCTGTACAAGAAGGACGATTTGCCCCTATATTGGAAGGGGACTAATATACTGGCAGGGAGATTTACTACAGCTGCTCAGGAGGATTTAAACTAGTAAGGTGGGGTAGTGGGACCCAGGGAGATAGTGAGGAAAGAGATCAATCTGAGACTGGTACAGTTGAGAACAGAAGCGAGTCAAACATTCAGGGCAGGCAAGGACAAGGTAGGACTAATAAATTAAACTGCATTTATTTCAATACAAGGGGCCTAACAGGGAAGGCAGATGAACTCAGGGCATGGTTAGGAACATGGGACTGGGATATCATAGCAATTACAGAAACATGGCTTAGGGATGGGCAAGACTGGCAGCTTAATGTTCCGGGATACAAATGTTACAGGAAGGATAGAAAGGGAGGCAAGAGAGGAGGGGGAGTGGCATTTTTGATACAGGATAGCATTACAGCTAGGCTGAGGGAGGATATTCCCAGAAAAACATCCAGGGAAGTTTTTGGGTAGAACTGAGAAATAAGAAAGGGATGATCACCTTATTGGGATTGTATTATAGACCCCCTAACAGTCAGAGGGAAATTGAGAAACAAACTTGTAAGGAGATCTCAGCTATCTGTAAGAATAATAGGGTGGTTTTGGCAGGGGATTTTAACTTTCCAAACATGGACTGGGACTGCCATAGTGTTAAAGGTTTAGATGGAGAGGAATTTGATAAGTGTATACAAGAAAAAATTCTCATTCAGTATATGGATGTACTACTACAGAAGGTGCAAAACTTGACCTACTCTTGGGAGATAAGGCAGGGCAGGTGACTGAGGTGTCACTGGGGGAGCACTTTGGGGCCAGCGACTGTAATACTATTAGATTTAAAATAGTGATGGAAAGTAATAGATCAGATCTAAAAGTTGAAGTTCTAAGTTGGAGAAAAGCCAATTTTGATGGTATTAGGCAAGAACTTTCAAAAGCTGACTGGGGACAGATGTTGGCAGGTAAAGGGACAGCTGGAAAATGGGAAACTTTCAGAAATGAGATACTGGGAATCCAGGGTGAATGAAAGGAAAGGCTAGTGGATTTAGTGAATGCTAGATGACTAAAGAAATTGAGGGTTTGGTGAAGAAAAAGAAGGAGGAATATGTAAGATAAAGACAGGATAGATCGAGTGAATCCTTAAAAGATGGCAGTAGGAGTATACTTAAGAGGGAGATCAGGAGGGCAAAAAGGGGGCATGAGATAGCTTTGGCAAATTGAATTAAGGAGGATTACAAATACATTAAGGACAAAAGGGTAACGAGGGAGACAATAGGGCCTCTCAAAGATCAGCAAGGCGGCCTTTGTGTGGAGCCGCAGAAAATGGGGGAGATACTAAACAAGTATTTTGCATCAGCATTTACTGTGGAAAAGGATATGGAAGATAAAGACTGCAGGGAAATAGATGGTGACACCTTGCAAATGTCCATATTACAGAGGAGGAAGTGCTGGATGTCTTGAAACGCATAAAGGTGAATAAATCCACAGGACCTGATCAGCTGTACCTAGAACTCTGTGGGAAGCTACAGAAGTGATTTCTGGGCCTCTTGCTGAGATATTTGTATCATTGATAGTCACAGGTGAGGTACCGGAAGACTAGAGGTTGGCAAGTGTAGTGCCATGATTTAAGAAGGGTGGTAAGGACAAGCCAGGGAACTATAAACCAGTGAGCCTGACCTCGGTGGTGGGCAAGTTGTTGGAGGGAATCCTGAGGGACAGGATGTACATGTATTTGGAAAGGCAAGGACTGACTAGCGATAGTCAACATGGCTTTGTGGGTGGGAAATCTTGTCTCACAAACTTAATTGAGTTTTTTGAAGAACTAACAAAGAGGATTGATGAGGGCAGAGCGGTAGATGTGATCTATATGGACTTCAGTAAGGCGTTCTACAAGGTTCCCCATGGGAGACTGGTGAGCAAGATTAGATCTCATGGAATACAGGGATAACTAACCATTTGGATATGGAACTGGCTCAAAGGTAGAAGACAGAGGGTGGTGGTGGAGGGTTGTTTTTCAGACTGGAGGCCTGTGAGCAGTGGAGTGCCACAAGGATCGGTGCTGGGTCCTCTACTTTTTGTCATTTACAAAAATGATTTGGATGTGAACATAAGAGGTATAGTTAGTAAATTTGCAGATGACACCAAGAAGGATACCTCAGACTACAACAGGATCTTGACCAAATGGGCCAATGGGCTGAGAAGTGGCAGATGGAGATTAATTCAGATAAATGCGAGGTGCTGCATTTTGGGAAAGCAAATCTTAGCAGGACTTATA
>NC_057719.1:33043053-33101670 GCF_004010195.1 Chiloscyllium plagiosum
GCGTTGGAGGCTGAGGGGTGACCTTATAGAGGTTAACAAAATTATGAGGGGCATGGATAGGATAAATGGACAGTCTTTTCCCTGGGGTCAAGGAGTCCAGAACAAGAGGGCATAGGTTTAGGGTGAGAGGGGAGAGACATCAGGGGCAACGTTTTCCACAGAGGGTGGTACGCGTATGGAATGAGCTGCAGAGGAAGTGGTGAAGGCTGGTACAATTACAACATTTAAGAGGATGGGTATATGAATAGAAAGGGTTTGGAGAGATATGGGCCAGGTTCTTGCAGGTGGGACTAGATTGGGTTGGGATATCTGGTCGGCATGGACGATTGGACCGAAAGGTCTGTTTCCATGCTGTACATCTCTATGACTCTATGACTAAGTTACAAACATAATTGATGAGGGTAGGGCAGAGATTATTGTCTACCCAGGCTTTATTAAAGAATTTGACAAATTCCTTCATGATCGTCTGGTCTCGGAGATTAAGTCGCTTGGTATCCATGGTGAGTTGTTATGTTAGATACAAAATTTGCTTGGTCATAGAATACTGTGGATAATTGTGCAGGGGTTTTATTCTGACAGAGGGTCTGTGACCAGTGGTGTTTTGCAGGGATCAGTTTGGGACTTTTGAGTTTGTAATATATATTAATAATCTGGATAAACATTAACTCGTCTGATTAATAAGTTTGCGGATGACATGAAAATTAGATTACTTACAGTGTGGAAACAGGCCCTTCGGCCCAACAAGTCCACACCGACCCTCCAAAACGCAACCCACCCAGACCCATTCCCCTACACCTAACACTATGGACAATTTAGCATGGCCAATTCACCTAACCTGCACATTTTTGGACTATGGGAGGAAACCGGAGCACCCGGAGAAAACCTACGCAGACGTGGGGAGAATGTGCAAACTCAGTCAGTCGCCTGAGGCAGGAATTGAACCCAGGTCTCTAGTGCTGTGAAGCAGCAGTGCTAACCACTGTGCCACCGTGCCACCCATTAGTAGACCTGTGGCTCATAAGGAAAGTTATCAAAGCATACAGCACAATATAGATCCGTTGGAAAGCTGGATTGAGAAATAGTGTTTAATCCAGACAAGTGTGGTGATGTATGTTATGAGATCAATTGCGAGAGGAGTATTGGCATACAGGGGACACAGTGGTGCATGTCCAACTCTTCCTGGAAGTTGGAGGCTGAGGGGTGACCTGATAGAGATACATAAAATTATGAGAGACATGGATAGTCAGAGTCTTTTTCCCGGGGCGTAAATGTCAAATATTCGGGGGCATAGATTTAAGGTATGAGGTAAATAGTTTAAAGGAGATGTGTGAGATAACTTTTTTTAAATAAAGGGCGATAGGTGCATGGAATGCACCTCCAGGGGAGATGGTAAAAGCACATGATAGCAACATTCAAGAGGTATTTAGAAAGATGCATAAAAAGGCAGGGAATGGAGTGATATGGACTGGGATTACAGAAGTCACTGTTTGTGGACCCCTATCTGTACTTTGTGCCCTAGCTACCAACACTGTCTCTCTTCCTCCCACCTATCTGAGAGTGAAACAGACTGTTGGCAACCACGGTCTCTTATATAACTCTGGGACAAGTTCACAACCATATGCTCATTCAACAATTAGGTTAGCATATTTCCATCTACATAATATTGCTCAACTTGGCCCCTGTCTCAACTCATCGACTGCCAAAACCCTCTTTCATGCCGTCATTACCTCTAAAATTGACCACTCCAACTCACTCCTAGGTGGCCTTTCATATTCTACCCATGGTAAACGCAGTTATCTGAAACTCTGCTGCCTGTGTCCTGACTGACACCACATTCCTTTTCCCCATAATCTCTATACTCGCTGAGTTATGTTGACTCCCACTCAGCAGCATCATGATTTTAAAATTTTCATCTTTTTTTTTTAAAATCATCAATGCCTCACTCTTTAGCTTCCAACCACGCAACTCTTCATAACATCTGCAATGCCTATTTCTGGCCACTTAAGCAACTTTGATTGTAATTGTTCCACTCTTGGTGGCATTTCTCCACTTGCCTAGATCTCAAACAAAAGCAAATTGCTGGAAGGACTCAGCAGGTCTGGCAGCATCTGTGGAGAGAAATCAGAGTTAATGTTTCGGGTCCAGTGACCATTCTTCAGATTTAGGCCTCGATCTCAAACTTTGGAACTCCCTCCCTAATCTTCTCCACCTCACTTCTTTCTATAAGGCATTTGTTAAAATCAAAAACCTGAGTCACCTGACCCTCCTTACAGGGCTCAGTGAGGTAATTTTGAGATGAGAGTGCGATGTGTTTGACACTATTCCTTGAGTCCACCTGCGGTGAATTATTATGTTATGGTGCTTTCGAAATATAAGTTTTTGTTGACGTTGAACTCCCTCATTTAGCCAGGAAGTAGAGTCTATAATGGGTTCAACAGTAATGATTTCAAAATATGAGACATTTAAATATTTTTTTATCTGGACACAATGACAAGCACTTCAACGTCATCTTTGGCACAGATGTTAATGACACAAAAATCTTTAGCAAAAGCTAAAACTCAGTTACAGCCAATAACCTTCACCCTACTGCTTGACATTTACACAATAATGCTTGAATATGTGGAGACTCTGTTGCCAAATTAAGGTTATGTTGAATAATTAAAATCACAGATAGAAATCGATGATTGTTTGTCTCCTTAATCTGGTCTCTCACCAATGCAAAACTGCACACTACACTATTAATGTTGTCTAAGATGATTGCACCAATGCCACAGACATCTGTTCTTCTGTAAATGATGTCTTGACATCAATATCTCACTACACAACATGCTATTTGTTGATGCTTGATGTTGAGACACCCTGAAGGATAACATCAGTGTATTTTACTGGGTTCCTAGATTACTACAGATAGAACCTGGATCTTTCTTAGATCTGATGATCCAGTAACGTGCTCTCCAGCATTTTATAACAGACTGTGAACTCTGATATTACACAAGTTGGCTCACCTCACCTCAATACTGTCTTCAATGTCAGCAGTCTTTAACATTTTTGCTTTTCTACAGCTCGTGAAGTCATTTTGGTTTCATAAGTGATGCTCAAAAATAACTCATTCCCAAATCATATATGTGAAGGAAAAAACAGACCAACGTCTTCACACATTATAACCATCAACCTTGAAAAGGTTTATAAATGCTATGTCCACCGCGAGATTAAAATCTTTCTCTTTCACTTGCTACTATCTGTTCCTTCTAGCTGCTAAGTAGTTCCAATAATTCATTTTAACAATGGTAATTAATGCAATTTGTTTTAATTCTGGATATATACTTCAGTCTTCAGACATATACCTTTACTCTGCTGAAGCTATGTATTATAATGGCAATAAGGTGAAAATTATGCTAATGGTAATCAGAAAGGGAACTGAAACTATGGGCTGGATTTTATGAAACAGACAATCCTGGCCCACAAGACCTTAAAGGTTAGGGACAATCTACACTCACTCTCAATGGCTTCCCTGCAGCAATTTAACACTGGGAGCAGCATTAACTGTTTAAAAGCAAGACATCGTGTTCTACCTCTGCAGGACACTCCAATTTAGAAAGTGACTCGCGATTTGATAGCTTTGTAGTCCCACCAGCACCAATGGGTCTCACCATGCGAGGGATTTCAAAGAAGTCTGGAGTTGGGTGTCTCACAGAAGATGACAGGGGGGAAAAATAGGCCACTCAACTCCTCAAATCTGTTCCTCTACTGAGCTCAATATTCTCACCCCAATCCTCCCCCTTTTAGCGCCATGACAGCAATATCTACCTCCTTGTTGGAAACACAAAATGCTTTGACCTCAACTGCTTTCTGTGGTCATGAATTCTACAGGCGTACCAGCTACAGGGTTAAGAAGTTTCTCTTCAACTCAGTCCTAAAAGGTTTACCCCTTATCCTTAAACTATGACCCCTTGACGAGGGGTTTGAAATGTGATTCAAGAGGCCAGGTGGGGGACTGATGATCCTGAGGTAATACATAGGGCATGGTGCCCTGTAAAAGAAGCTCCTTGCAGCAATCAGGCAGACCACTTGGGGAGTCAAAAGCTTCTCATGGGATGTTCCCCCCAGTCCATCCTCATCCCACCACCACCACTGACATGGGTGAAATATCAGTGGCGGCAGATGAAGCCCACAAGTGGCCATGAATTGACCATTTCAGGTTCTCAATAGGTCCAAGGGAAATGTAAAATCCAGCCCTTTACTTGCTGGATACTAAAGTCTTGGCAGCAAACTCTCTGCAAAATGATTCTGCCAGGTGAATCGGACAAATGCAGGAAAACAAACATTTTTACCATGCTAAATTAAGACAACAGGGGAATAAAATACAACCTGTAATATAAATATATCGCATTAATGACATTTCAAATGAGTACCTGTCACAAGGAAACTACACGTGCCAGCACCAGCCTCATTGATTATGCTGCAGTTGTAAACTCCATAGCTGTCTTTGGAAAGATTGTCCACTCTGATCTGTGTATAATCCTGTGATTCAAATCGCCCTGTTAATAAAATCTTATTGCCCAGCTTCCATTCAAAGGTCAGCACACGAGTTGGGTAGGCTTTCAGTACTCTGCAGGTCATGGTAATGCTCCTGCCTTGACCCTGTCGAATCTCCAGAAATGTAGGCTCCACACTTGGTGGGTCTGCAAAATGGAAAGACATGCTTGAGTCAATGTGTTCATTTTGTGATCAGGTTTCTTAATGGCAAACAGAAAATTTGGACAAAATTTTTTTAAAATCAAAGCAGTATCTTGTGAAGTAATTGATGGAGATGATTATGAACAATTAGCAACACATCCAATTAAGACTTGTATAGGTAATGATACCCTTTAAATAATAAAACTGATTGAAAAGGAAGAAAACTTGCATTTTAGTAGCACCTTATCAGAATAGTTTACAAATATTTTAGAAACACTGGCCAGAATTTGTTGAAAAAAATGCCTTTAATCAATACACACTGTCATAAAACTGGATGTTGACCAGGACATAATGTTGAGGAAGAGATACCATATCAAGTTTTAGCAAATTAAGCTGGACACATAGAGGGAGTCACAACGGGAAAACATTTTTGTCACAATGATCATAATTCAGTTAGCTTTAAGGAAGTTACAGAACAGAACAAAACTGAACAGGAGTTAGAATTCTCCAACAACAAAAACAGAAATTACTGGAAAAGCTCAGCAGGTCAGACAGCATCTGTGAAGAGAAATCAGAGTTAATGTTTCAGGTCCAGTGACCCTTCCTCAGAACTGATGGTAGCTAGGAAAATGTCAGTTTAAACAGAAGATAGGGTGGGGGAATGGGGTAAGAAGTAAATGACTGGTGGGGATAGAGCCCAAAGAGAGAGAAGAACAATTGGACAGACAAAAAAGTGGATAACGATCTGGCTGGGAGGGTGAATAGCTGTTCATGGAGACTGTTAGTGGCTCAAAATAGGTTGTAATGGCAGACAAGGCCTGGTGTGTGGGGTTTGGGGCTAGGACCGGGGAGAGTTCAGGCCCTAAAATTATTGAACTCAATATTGAGTCTGGAAGGCTGCAGGGTCCCCAAGCGGAAAATAAGGTATTGTTCTTCCAGCTTGTGCTGTGCTTCACTGGAACACTGCAGCAAGCCTGAGACAGAGATTTTGGCCAGGGAACAGGGTGGTGTGTTAAAGTGACATGCAACAGAAAACTCAAGGTCTTTTTGCGGGCAGAACATAAATGCTCTGTGAAGCAGTCACCCAGTCTCTGCTTCAATTCCCAATGTAAAGAAGACCACATTGTGAGCAGTGATTGCAGGAGACCAGATTGTCTGAAGTATAGGAAAAGTATTGCTTCACCTGGAACGTGTGTTTGGGCCCTTGGATACCAAGGAGGGAGAAGATAAATGGGCAGGTGTCTTACCTTCAGCAGTTGCAGGGGAAGGTGCATTGGGGGTGTGGTGGGCTGCTGAGAGTGAAGGAAGAGTAGACCAGGGTGCCCCAGAGGGAACAGTCTTGCAGTTTTTAGAATTCTACGTTGGGCCAAGGCCAATTTTCTAAGCATAGATTTAAGAAAAGTGGACTGGAAACAGCTACTTGTAGGTGAATCAGAGGGGTGGGAGGCAGTCAAAAGGGAAATTCAAAGGTTTCAGAATAACTAGGCTGTCACAATAAAACAGCATGAGACATACAAATTTAGGGCCCTCTGGGATGTAAAGCAGTGTACAGGATAAGTCAGAAAAAGGAAGCTTATATGTGACATCAAGAACTAAATACAAGAGAAAGCAGGAATGAGTATAGATAATTTAGGGCTGAAACCAATAAGAAAATCAGGAAAGCAACAAGGGAGCAAGAAAGAATATTGACAATCAAAATCAATATGTATGCAAAGATGTTTTATTAATACTTGAAAAGTGAGAATATAATTGAGGAAAGAGTTAGGCTAGCAAAAGACTAATATGAAATCCATGTAGAGGCAGGGAATGTAGAAATAAAAACAAAGAATTGTGCTTTATGTGTTTTTGTGTTTTTATTGTCATTGATGTGGGTTTAAGGCTTAAGGATATTTTGTGTCTGTCTTCACAAATAACATGGATGATGCAGATAATGTTTTTAAGAAGGAAGAGAGAGAATGAGTGGATGTGATTAATATTGGGCAAGAACACGTATTAATTGGATTAGCATAATCTGGTGCTGGATTAAATGTACACCCATCAATTAAAAGAAGTTAGGGAGGAACTCACAGAAAGTCTGACCATCATTTTCTCTTTTGTTTTGTTTTAAATCACCTGTGTTTAATTCCATTCTTTTTCTCAGTAAGACAGCAAATGAAAACAGCTTTGTGAACAGATTTTATTATTATTTTAATTTCCACCACCAGGAAAACACGCCTGTGGCCAATTGATATTTGCAAGCAAAGCCTGTAAGAGCTATGATTCAGACAGTATGGAAATAGACCCTTTGGTCCAACTAGTGCACACCAATCATGTTCCCAACCAAACTGGCTCCACTTGTCTGCATTCGGTTCATTTCCTTCCTATCCTTTCATATTCACGTATTTATCCAAAAATCTTTTATATGTTATAACTGCACCTGCATCCATCACCTCCTCTGGCAATTCATTCCATATACTAACCACTCTGTGTAAAAAAAGTTGCCCCTCATGAGTTTTTAAAATTTTTGTCCTCTCACTTTAAAATTATTCCCCCTACTTTTAAAGTCCCTCACCTGAGGGAAAAGATACTTGCTATTCACCTTATCCATGCTTCTCCTGATTTTATAAACCTCAAGAGTACCCCTCAACCTCCTACATTCCAGTGAAAAACTTCCCAGCCTATAAAGCTTATATCTATAACTCAAAACTTCCATTTTCAGAAACATCCAAATAACTCTTTTCTGAACCCTTTGCAATTTATAATAATCTTCCTATAGCAGGATGATCAGAACTGTAAACAGTACTCCAGATGAGACCTGATCAACATCCTGTACAACTCAACATATAATCTATAGTTAAAAGTCTGAGCAAAGAAGGCAAATATGCTAAATGCCTTCTTAACCACCCTGTTTATCTGTGACACAAATTACAAACAATTATGTACCTGAACCCCTATGCTCTATAATAACACCCAGGGCCTGATCATTAATTGTATTAGTCCTGCCCTGTTTGTTTTACCAAAATGAAATACCTTACATTTATCCAAATTGAACACCAACTGCCACTCTTTAGTCCATTGACTTAGATGATCAAGATCTCTGTAATTTTTGATAGCCCTCTTCACTGCCCAGCTTTAGACTAGTGCCGACACAATGTTCTAGTGGGCTTTGTCAACTTTCTATGATTCTATGAATTGCAAATTATCATAAGTCACCAGATCTAGAAACATAGAAAACTTTCTTTTTCAGAATCCCTACAGTGGAGAAACAAGCTGTTCGACCCAACAAGTCTACACTGATTCTCCGAAGACCAAGCCCCTCAGACTCACCTCCTACTCTGTATTTCCCACGGCTAATCCACCTAGCCTACACCTCCCTGGACACTATGCGCAATTTAACATGGCCAATCCACTTTACCTGCACATTGTTGGACTGTGGGATGAAACTGGAGCACCCGAAGAAAACCCATGCAGACACAGGGAGAATGTGCAAACTCCACGCAGCAAGTTACCCGAGGTTGGAATTGAACCCGGGTCCCTGGCGCTGTGAGGCAGCAGTGCTAACTACTGAGCCACTGTGCCACCATTGGCATGAACAAATATAGGCCATTGGTCCTTTGAGACTGCTTCAATATTTAATATGATCATGGCTGATCATCCAACTCAATAACCTTTTTTCATTTTCAACCCAGACCTTTTGATCCCTGAGAACGATATCTAATTCCTTCATGAAAACATAGATGTTTTGGTCACAACCATTTTCTGTGGCAGAAAATTCCACAGGCTCACCACTCTTCTGGTGAAGAAATTTCTCATATCTCAATCCTAAGTGACCTACCTCCTACACTCAGACTGTGACCCGGGTACTGGACTTCCCACTCATCAGGAACATCCTTCTTGCATTGACCCTCTATTCCTGTTAGAATCTTTCGGGTTTTCTATAAGATTCTTCTCAACTCCAGTGAATATTAGTCCTAACCGATCCAATCTCCCTTCATCTGTCCATTCTTTGCTCACAAGAATCAGTCTGATGAAACTTTGTGGCACTCCTTCTCGAGGCAAGATCCCATTCCTGAGATAAGGAGACCAAACTGCACACAGATGTGGTTGCATCAAGACCCTGTACAATTGCATTCCTGCTCCAGTACACGAATCCTCTCGCCATGTGCCCAACATACTATTTGCCTTCCTCACTACCTGCTGCATCTGCATACATACTTTCATAGCGACAAGGACATCAAAATCTTTTTCAAATCTCTCTTTTCCCAATCAATGGCCATTCGGATAATACTCTGCCTCCTTATTTTTGCTACCAAAGTGGATAACCTTACACTTATCTTACAGATTTGATTTGATTTGATTTACCGAAGAACAGTGAAAAGCTTTATTTATGAGCTGTACAGGCAGATCATAGTAAGAGGGTACAGGTCAAAGGTTGTAAAAAAAATCGAGACAGAGGCATACAGGCTATGTTGTGTGTGCTAGGTGAGATCAACGTGAACAGATTAGCATTCTTTGAGGTTAGAGAGTCTATTCTTGAACATCTACTGAGCATTTGCTCACTCACTCAACTTGTCCAAATCACACTAAAGCATCTCAATATCCTCATCATAGCTCACCCTCTCCCCCCACTTTGTGTCACCTGTAAACTTGGAAAGACACATGCACCATTTCAATGTTAATGTTACAAAAATGGCATGCCATGCCAACTTCTCTGTATTTCACACAAATGTTGTAATTTCACATTAATGACCCATTCAAGAGTTAGGTCTAATGGTTAACAGAATGAATACTCTTTTTAAAATGTATTAAATGTTTCTGATTTTCATTCATGTTTGGGCTTAGAAAGCAAATAATGTAACGTTTGGTGTCTCAGCTTTTTCAGCAGCAAATCATTGGAAATTTTTAAAACGTCAAAGCTCAAATTGGATATTTTTTCCTACTTTTCTTTCAATCTCTTGTTTTTTTTTCTTGTCTAAAACAATCTCTTTTCTTAACTTTTACTTGTCTTTTTGAACCTAATTTCACAACAAATACATTTCCTTTAATTCATCCTCCTCCCCTTTTATTTCTCAACGTTTACATTTCATTGATTACAGTGATATGTCATTGGTTCCATTGCACACCAACTGTTCCAGATTCTCTGCTTCCTACATTCACCATCATCAGCTCACAGTGCAAGCAAGAAAAATGGCAAATAAAATTGAGATTGAAAGGTGCAGGGAAGTCTACCTAACTCAGCATATCCCAAGATGACGCACTCTATCAAATTCCAGCCAGTAAGGTAGTCAGTTACTGTGCTGTAAGTAAATAAATACAACAATTTTAGACAAAACAAAATCTTCAAAACCGAAATGAAGCTGGGTGAGAATTGATGACCAGAATGCTGACAGTTTAATTTTTGTAATATTTAAAATGCAGTCAAGTCCCAGATCAGACTTGCATCAACATCCATTTGAAGGACAGTACTTTTGACATACACTGGACTGCTCAAAAATTAGATCATGCCTTCAGATCTTGGTATGAGGTTTGAATTCAATCCTCAAACTCAAAGGGGTGTGTCTAATGATGGTTCCAAACTTTTGCATCGGCACACTTCAATGGGACAAGTAATTCCACAGCACACCCACATTTTTCAACTGTACTGATTGCTCATAAACATTACATTTTCTTGCATTTATTATGGTTACACCCACTTGTTTCAGTACTGAGCAATTTACACAATGGTCCATAGACGACTGCCTGGAAGATCTGGGATGAGGAGGGATAAAAACACACACTGAGAAGCCAGACCCTCAGTGAAGATTTGCAGCAAAACTCATAACAGAAGACCATGCTGTATGTCAATGAGATCCAGAGAAAATCCACCCTGACCTGAGAGACATATCTTTGTCGAAGAGAGCTAGCTTTCCATCAGAAAGGAAATGATTCCAGATTAAACACATGGATAATTGTGGGTAATATCCTTTCTCGAATAGATAGGGCTAGATAAAAGGGAAATGCTGTGAGAGTTAGGGAAATGCTCATTTGGTATTCAATTAATGAATATTTTGTTCATAAAATACAAGTTGAACCACAAGCTGAATTTTGTACCCTATGGTCCATCCCGCCAACAAAAGCACTCATAGAGTCATGGAGATGTACAGCATGGAAACAGATCCTTTAGTCCAACCTGTCCATGCTGACCAGATATCCCAACCCAATCTAGTCCCACCTTCCAGCACCCGATCCGTATCCCTCCAAACCCTTCCTATTCATATACCCATCCAGATGCCTTTTAAATGTTGTAATTGTACTAGCTTCCACCAGTTCCTCTGGCCGCTCATTTTACACATGCACCACCCTGTGTATGAAAAAGTTGCCTCTTAGGTCTCTTTTATATCTTTCCCGTCTCACCCTCAACCTCCGCCCTCTAGTTCTGGACTCCCCGACCCCACGAAAAGAGCTTGTCTATTTACCCTGTCCATGCCCCTCATGATTTTATAAACCTCTATAAGGTCACCCCTCAGCCTCTGATGCTCCAGGGAAAACAGCCCCAGCCTGTTCAGCCTTTCCCTTTTGCTCAGATCCTCCTACCCTGGCAACATCCTTGTAAATCTTTTCTGAACCCTTTCAAGTGTCACAACTTCCTTCCAATAGGAAGGAGACCAGAATTGCACGCAATATTCCAACAGTGGCCTAACCAATGTCCTGTAGAGCCGCAACATGACATCCCAACTCTTGTACTCAATACTCCGCCCGATAAAGGAAAGCATACCAAACGCCTTCTTCACTATCCTATCTACCTGCAACTCCACTTTCAAGGAGCTATGAACCTGCACTCCAAGGTCTCTTTGTTCAGCAACATTCCCTAGGACCGTACCATTAAGTGTATAAGTCCTGCTAAGAATTGCTGACCCAAAATGCAGCACCTCGCATTTATCTGAATTAAACTCCATCTGCCACTTCTCAGCCCATTGACCCATCTGATCAAGATCCCATTGTAATCTGAGGTAACGTTCTTCACTGTCCACTACACCTCCAATTTTGGTGTCATCTGCAAACTTACTAACTATACCTCTGAAGCTCACATCCAAAATGATGAAAAGTAGAGGACCCAGCACCGATTCTTGTGGTACTCCACTGGTCACAGGCCTCCAAGCTGAAAAGCAATCCTCCACCACCACCCTCTGTCTTCTACGTTCAAGCCAGTTCTGTAACCAAATGGCGAGTTCTCCCTGTATTCCATGAGATCTAACCTTGCTAAACAATCTCCCATGGGGAACCTTGTCAAATGCCTTACTGTAGTCCATGTAGATCACGTCTACTGCTCTGCCCTCAACAATCCTCTTTGTTAAAAAAACTCAATCAAGTTTGTGAGACATGATTTCCCTCACACAAAGCCATGTTGACTATTCCTAATCCTTGCCTTTCCAAATACATGTACATCCTGTCCCTCAGGGTTCCCTCCAACAACTTGCCCACCACTGACATCAGGCTCACTGGTCTATAGTTCCCACCACTGTGTCTTAACAAAAACAATTTCAATTGTGTTTCAGGAAAGAGGCATGTCGTGCATGATATTTAAACAAAACTTTGTGCTGAGTTTACAATACAGCATTGCTCTTTTCCGTTATATCTCATTTTCATATGTCAACCTGTCAGTAATAAGAATGGTTAAATCTTCCACAATGACTCACTTCCATGATCAAGAATATTTTTATAGAATGGAGTAGAATCATAGAATTGTGACGATGCTGTGGCTTTAAGAGGTTACATTGTCAGTTTTTTTTTAAGAGAGGTTGGAAGGCTGAAGAGAAAAGCAGTCTACCGACACCACTGGAGCAAACAGCTCGTGAGGCAAAAGTGAGGACTGTAGATGCTATAAATCAGAGTTTAGATTAGAGTGGTGCTGGAAAAACACAGAAGGTCAGACAGCATCCGAGGAGCAGGAAAATCGACGTTTCGGGCAAAAGCCCTTCATCAGGAATGAGGCTGGGAGCCTCTGGGGTGGAGTGATTTTTATCTCTTCACCCTGGAGGCTCCCTGCCTCATTCCTGATGAAGGGCTTTTGCCCGAAATGTCAATTTTCCTGCTCCTTGGAGGCTGCCTGACCTGCTGTGATTTTCCAGCACCACTCTAATCGAAACAGCTCGTGAGGCCTTGGGTTTGTTTTAAAGGTGGAACAATGGAGGCAGCCTAGCTGGGCGTGGCCATCTCTCACAGACCAGGCTTTCTAGGCTTTTTGTAGATTTTAGATTTAACTTTAAGTAGTTGCTGTTGTGGATTTGAAAAGTAGAAGCTATCTTTTTCCTCTCTCGGTTACAGCTAGGACCTGTGGTTTCTATCTGCTGCAAGTTACCTGTGAGACAGATCTATTTTGTTGAATTTTCCTTTTTGCTAAGGAGTGGTTTATGGGATCTAACTATATTGGAACAGTTAATGAGTAATAGTTACTATATCTATTATTCTGTTAAGTTTTCCAATAGAGTTGTTATTCTAAGTTCCTCTTTCTTTGATTGCATTTTAACTAGAATGTTTAAATAAATTATTTTGCTTCATGTTAGTAGTTTGACAAGTTGCATTGCATCTGGAACATGACATTTCACATTTGACTTTAACCTAAGTAATAGTTACGGTCCAGGCTACCTTCTTAAAATATTCTGATGGGGTCTTGTTTGGTCAATAACAGAATCCCTACATCGTAGGTACAGGCCGTTCAGCCCAACGAGTCTGCACTGACTCTTCGAAGTGCATCTAACCCAGACACATCCCTATCCTTGTAACCCCATATTTACCGTGGCTAACCCACCTAGCCTGCACTTTCCTGGATACTAAGCTAACGTGCACATCTTTGGACTGTGGGAGGAAACCAGAGTACAGCAATGCTAACCGATTCTACAGTCTGCAGGCGCTTTACATCTGCTGTGATTTTAAATTAAATCTGTTATGTAACTGCTTGCCATGGTCTAGACTTTTCAATGGCTAGACAGTCATTTCTAAAGTGTAGATGCAGTTGTCACTGTAGACCCTGCAGAATCACCATCATAGCAGGCTCCGAAGGAATTGCATGGGAAATTGAAGATTCCACTGGGCAATTCTTCCGCAACTAGAATCCTCTGCAGGTATCCATTGGAGAATTTGGGGGCCTCTGCTACAGTAAAATGAATAGTTATAATGGTTAAAAGATTAAATAATTGGTCTAACCCCTGAGTAACGATTAAATTGACATCCCAAACTTCTGACACACCTCTCCTAGACCCTAACATGACACACACCTCCTGTACGCCCAGGACCTGATACTGGAAGTCAACATGATGACTTAGTGACTGACTGTGCGTGTGCAGACTTGATATGGTAAAATAATTTCAAATTCAGCACACATGCATGTGTGCATGCAGAGATGTGAGTGGTGTCAGCAAATCTTGGCCTATTCCCCTGGATCTTCTGCCCATTATTTTAGATCTATACCTTCTAGGAATCAACTCTCCCACCAGTGCAAACAACTTCTTTCCATGTGGAAAAGAAGAGACAGATAATAATTTCAAAAGTAGATTGGATGGTCACTTAAGAGAAATAAACTTGCACAATTATAGGGATAGAGCCCAGGAAGGGGACTGACTGCCTCCCTGAGAGTCACCATGGATTCAATGGCTGAATGGTCTCCTTTTGTTCCATAGTTGACACCATCACATACCTTCATCAGATCAAATGCCTCTTTTAAATCTTTGCTTCAATTTAATCTGCTCTGACAACAATCTGGCCATTCCACTTTCTGCATGATACATTAATACAAGGACTTGTTTTTCTTTGTCAGAGTGCTAAATTTGAAGTCAGTCATGTTAATTAGCTTTACAATTTTATTCTGTCAGCTACATGAAAAAATGACAATAAAACAATTTCCATTTATATGACTTTTAATGTATTAAAATAGTCCAAAGCAATTACAAAGATGAAAAAGGAAAGATTTGCATCTATATAATGCCTTTCACTAACTTAAAACATCTCAAAGTACTTTACAACTAATTAAGTATTTTCAAAGTGTTGTCACTGCTGTAAGGTAGGGAATATGGCAGCCAAATTGCACATGGCTAGCTCCCGCAAGAGCAATGCGATAATGACCAAATAATTTGTTTTACTGATGTTGTTTAACGGATAAACATTAGCCACAATATCAATGTTAACTCCCTTACAATAAAAACAAAAGTTGTTGAAGAAACTCAGCAGGTTTGGCAGCATCTGTGAAGGGAGAAACAGAGTTAACATTTCAAGTCCAATATTTCCTCTTCGGAACCACAGATGCCACTAGACCTACAGAGTATCTCCAGCACTTTCTGTTTTTATTTCAGATCTCTGGCAACTGTAGTATTTGCTTTTACTTGAAGGACAACTCCCTTGTTCTTTTTCAAAACATGTAACTTGTAGGTGCTTACACTCGCCAGACAGAGCAGACAAGTTTACAATTTAATTTCGCATCAAAAGACATCATCTCTGACAATGCACCAACCCCTCTGTACTGCACAGGAAAGATGAAGCTAATGAGAAATTGAAAATCACAAAATTATTACAACGCATGCCATTCAATATATCATGTCTGTGCCTGACCTCCGAATGAGCAATGAATCTTGTATCATTCTGTTGCCTTCTTCCCGTAACCCAGCACATGCTTTCTTTTGAGATAAAAATCCAATATCCTGTCGAATACCCCAATTGAATGTGACTCTATCAACTCTCAGGCAACTCATTCTCAACCTTAACAGTCTGATGAATGTAAAAGTTTCTCATGCTTTTTCCATTCCTTTTTATCGACTTATCTCAAGTCTGTGCCCTGTCATTCCCAAATCCTTCCACCAATTGGAACACTTATTCCTTATCTACTTGTTAATACCTATTCGGATTGATAATATTGTTTTTAGTTGATAAGCTATTTAGTCCAACACCACATATTTATGAACTATGTTGTGGTTTGAAATAAAAGGATTGTAACAGTATGGATATAAAATTGGCTGGGAGATAGAGAGCTGAGAGTATGGTTAATGTATGTTTCAAACTGGAAGAAGGTTTGTATTGGAGTTCTCTGTGTAATTGGGATCCTCAATCTCCTGATTTACATTAATGAGATAGAGACCTCTGTATACACAGGAAAGTTTCAAAATTTGTGGATCATGCTAAATTTGGAAGCATTGTGAATCATCAGAAAGACACTAGAGAACTTCAAAATATAGACAACTTGGTGGAATGGGTGGAAAGGTGATAAATAAAGTTCAATGAAAAAAGATTGTACAAAATGATGAATATTGGTAGGGAGATAAACCTCTATAAAATTCACATGAATTCCAAAGATTCCCCACCTCTAAGTGAAGGTACTCCTCCATATCTCATTCGTAAATCACCTAACTCTTATTCAGAGACTATTACCCATTGGACGTCCGTTGAATTTTGACTTTCTATGCTTCAATGAAATCATTTGTCATTTTTCTAAACTTGAGATTAAAAAAAAGACCAGCCTCCTCATTGTTTTTCTCACAAGGCAATTCTGCCATCCCAGTGATCAGTCTGGCAAAACTTCATTGCACTCTCACTGGCAAAGAGGAATTAAAACGCTGCAAAATACTGCAGACATAGTCTTACCAAGTTTCTAAATAATTGCAGCAAAATTTCTTTACTCCATAACACAAATCTCTTTGTAATAAAGGCTGATGTACCACTTGCCTTCCTAATTGCTTGCCACAGCATGGTTAATGGCTCATAAGCAAGGAAATCAAGGTTCCTTTGTGTATCAATACTTTTCAATACCTCAGTGTTACATAACCTGTATTTCTACTATTTGACAAATTTCCTAGAGGAATTAAAACGCTGCAAAATACTGCAGACATAGTCTTACCAAGTTTCTAAATAATTGCAGCAAAATTTCTTTACTCCATAACACAATCTCTTTGTAATAAAGGCTGATGTACCACTTGCCTTCCTAATTGCTTGCCACAGCATGTTTAGTGGCTCATAAGCAAGGAAATCAAGGTTCCTTTGTGTATCAATACTTTTCAATACCTCACTGTTACATAACCTGTATTTCTACTATTTGACAAATTTCCTGTTCATAAATCAATGTTGGATCTGCACAATCTGATCATTATTTTCTAAAAGTCCAGTTATCACTATATTAGGCTAGCAGATGTTTCATGTTTTCTCTCTTGCTCTTTCTATAATATTGGGATTAAAATTACTGGAGTAGATTTTGAAACTATAGACATTTGGAAAATGATCACCAATAAATCCAATATCCCTGCAGCCACTTTCAACATTCTGGCATGTCAATCAGCTGGTACATAGGAACTATTACCTTTAAGTCGCATTAACTTCTCCAGTACTACTTTCCTTTCGCTAATACTAATTTCTTTTGGTTCCTTATTCTTGCTAGTCTCTTGGTTCCCTAATATTCCACTTTTGTTGTTCCATTTTCCTTCATGTCGACAAGCATAGATGACGAGTTTACTTTTTCTGCCATTTCCTGATTCACTGTTATAAACTCTCTTGTCACTACAAATATTCAAATATTTCTTTGCTAATCTTTTCCTTTTTACACACCCATTAAAAATTTTACAATCTATTTTAAGCGTCTCATTAGTTTACTTTCATATTTTTTTTAAATCTCAGTTTCTTATTTATCTTTTCCTGAATTCTAAATTGCCCTACCCCTCAAGCTTACTAACTTTTTTGTGAAACTTTGTAAGCTTCGAATACAATCTTCAGCTTTAGTGAGGATTGGATGAAGAGCCATTGGACCTGAAACATTAACTCTGCTTTCTGCTTTCTGTCCACAGATACCCTGCTGAATTTCTCCAGCAATTTTTGTTTTTATTGGCAGTTGCTCGTTTATAATTGTAAAATGACATTTTGAAAACTAACTTCTCCACTGGAAATACCATGGAATTTCTGATCATTCTTTCAAGAATTTTTTTTTTCAAATTATAATTAAAATTGTTTTAGCCATTGTGCTATGAATACAAATCATATTATTGCTTGTTTCAGTGTTGAGTAATTTGCATATTGTTCAAATTTGTACTGATTTGGAATTGATCATTGAAGGTGAGTAATGATTACTTACTTTTTCTACTCAAAGGAATATTAATTTGTTGCAAACCACGTATTTACTATTTAAATGCTAGCCATTGCCTGTCGACCATCTTATCTTTCAAAGCAGTTTTGTGGTCTACTACAGCTAACCTGTCCCCCTCCTGCCTTCATGGTTTTCTTTGTTCAGATTTAAGACCTTGGTCTCAGGTTCAACTACATGTTCAAACTTGATGTACCATTCTATCATATCATGGTCACTCTTCCCAAGACACTCCTTTACATTTAGATTATTAATTAGCCCATTCTCATGGCAAATATGGATCTCAAGACAGTCACTTTCTATTTGGTTCCTTAACATACTTTCCTAGAAAACCATCTTGTTTACATACCAGGAATTCATTCTCCATAGCATGTCCTAATTTAGGCCATGCCCAACAATTCCATGACTATTTCGGACCAATAAATAACTATTGCCAATGTTTTCTGTCTTTTACTCTTCCTTAGCAGCACCCAAACTGATTCTACATCTTATCTGTCTTATTAATCTATTGCTCTAATCCTTCATTAACAGCAATACAGAACTCCATTTTTCTTTTTGTCTATCCTTCTGAAACGATTAATATCCTTAAACATTCAGTTCCCAGCCTTGGTCACTGGGTGTCTTTTGAAAACCAGTGAAGCATGTGGAGAAAACCAACTGAGAAGCAACATTCTGACCAGGATAAGGATAATTTCATCAAATTGTGAATAGGAAGCATTGAACTGCCTCCCAGTCTTGCTCTGCCAATAGCCCATTGTTTCTGTATTTTTGTTTGTGCATGTGCAATTGAGGGAGTGAGAGAGAGTGAGTGATATGGGAGAGTTTATAAGAGTTTACATTTTTAACTTACAATGTTAAATGCCAATGGTATACAACACAATGGTTTAGTTAAACTCTAATTACAATAAATTGTAATTCTTGTTAAGTGCAGAAACCTGGCTCATACTTTTGATCACATTTGCTCTGAACATCAGGTAAATTGGGGAATTTTGTGTACTTATTTTCTTTGTGTATTTTTATCTTTAATATTTTTGATGACACCAACAAAGCAAAGCTTGCTTTCCAGTCCATTGCCTCAGTGAGATGTGACAACGTAGTCCATACAATCCGTTGTTCCATTAAATTGGTCATTGGTTCATTCATTATTGACTGCAAATGTCTGCCTGTGCAGCAATTTCAAACACCAAACTGCAGATTATCAGTGCACTCCTGCTCAGTGCATTAGTCAAATACTAATCCTTCATTGAGGACATTCGCTGACTTCAGCTACAGAAGCCTTGATCAATGACTACACAGTAATACTGCGATATCAATTTTAAAATAAAAACATGGAAATTATTGCATTATTTTGGAGGCTACAAACCCATTATACAAAACATTTATAGGCTGCAAACTCATTTGGGATTGATTGGGACCTATTATGCTCAGCTCCAAGTTTAAATGTTCAGTGTTTCTGCTTTGTCTCCCTGATTGTCATTCATCATTTCCTTTGATGGGTTTGCAATACTTTTATTTGTTTATTAGTTTTTGCATTTATGCCCATTTCAAATTTATCCTAATATCTGTAAAAAGTGGATACTGGGTGAATACCTATCAAGGATGTCTGGGGAGAGTGGAGGAGGCATTGGGAGCCTGAAGCAGCCTGAAGGATATTATGCACAATGTTATGAAAGAGCACTTGGGGCTGGTGACAGAGTGAGGTGTGAGAGTTTGAGGGGCTGATGTTCACAATTAGAATGGGACTGATATCCCAGTAAATAGAGGCAGTTGATCCAGATTATGGGCCTACCCCATCCACCACAGCCCATTAACACTTCAGCCCTACCTCCAGAGGCAGTGAGCCTCACTCCACCCAATCCATGAGCCCTCAAAAGAAAACAAAAATGGTGGGCAACAGCCTTTTTAAAGGAAATAGGTATGTCAAGTCAGGAAGTTGACTAACTTGACTTTCCCATCTCCTTCACTTTAAGGATATGGAGTATGTTAGTTTAGACTGAGATGAGGAGAAATTTCTTCACCCAGAGAGTGGTAAATCTGTGGAACTCTCTGCCATAGAAAGAGATTGGGAACAAAACATCAAACGTTTTCAAGAGGGAGTTAGATATACTTCTTCGGGCTAAAGGAATCTAAGTGTATGAAGCGAAAGCAGGAACAGGATACAGAGTTGGATGATCAGTCGTAATCATATTGAATAGTGTAGCAGGTTCAAAAGGCCAAATAGCCTACTCCTGTTCCTGTTCTCCATATTTCTATGTTAAGAGAATCAGCTTGACATAAGAATAAGCTTTTGCTACACATTGTTTGTGGTTCTTCTCCTTAAATAAATATGTTTAAAGTTATAGACTTAATTCTTTGATTTGCTTTGGGAAAGCTGCAGTCGCTGATTTTTATTTGCCTCAGTGAGGAGAAAATGATTTTGTGAGGTGGCAAAATAAAGAGCAGCTCTCCAGTTCTTGTAAATTATAGCAGAACTTTCAATCGTGCAAACGTGACATCAGTCAAAGCTGCTGCAGGCCTGGATAAGTTATGAAGCTCTTCCACACAAGTGGAAGAAGGCCTTGACCTTATCATCAAGGTTAGATATTCTGTTTATTCTATGGTTGAGGGATTCTTAGCAAAAACATGAACACAGGTTTAAATGATTTGTGGAATGCTGCCCATCTCCACCAAGACTTGATTGTAATTTCACAGAGATAAATAGCTCTTTTTCATTTCCCATGCTTTAAATTAGATATTGATCGAGTGAACAGTAAATTATGGTATGTTTATAGAATAAACATAAACTTCACATGGGTCAGCTCAAAGGGTATCTACCAATGGAGTCAGTTTTAAATATGATATAATAGAGAATATGTCTGTCTCTGGGAGTTAGACAGTTCATCCATAGAACGTAGAACATAGAACAATACAGCACAGAACAGGCCCTTCGGCCCACGATGTTGTGCCGAACATTTGTCCTAGCTTAAGCACCCATCCATGTACCTATCTAATTGCCGCTTAAAGGTCACCAATGATTCTGACTCTGCCACTCCCACAGGCAGCGCATTCCATGCCCCCACCACTCTCTGGGTAAAGAACCCACCCCTGACATCTCCCCTATACCTTCCACCCTTCACCTTAAATTTATGTCCCCTTGTAACACTCTGTTGCACCCGGGAAAAAAGTTTCTGACTGTCTACTCTATCTATTCCTCTGATCATCTTAAAAACCTCTATCAAGTCACCCCTCATCCTTCACCATTCCAATGAGAAAAGGCCTAGCACTCTCAACCTATCCTCGCATGACCTATTCTCCATTCCAGGCAACATCCTGGTAAATCTTCTCTGCACCCCCTCCAAAGCTTCCACATCTTTCCTAAAGTGAGGCGACCAGAACAGCACACAGTACTCCAAATGTGGCCTAAACAAAGTCCTGTACAGTTGCAACATCACTTCACGACTCTTGAATTCAATCCCTCTGCTAATGAACGATAATACTCCATAGGCCTTCTTACAAACTCTATCCACCTGAGTGGCAACCTTCAAAGATCTATGTACATAGACCCCAAGATCCCTCTGTTCCTCCACCTGACTAAGAACCCTACCATTAACCCTGTATTCCGCATTCTTATTTGTTCTTCCAAAATGGTCAACCTCACACTTGGCAGGGTTGAACTCCATCTGCCACTCCTCAGCCCAGCTCTGCATCATATCTAAGTCCCTCTGCAGCCGATAACAGCCCTCCTCACTGTCCACAACTCCACCTATCTTCGTATCATCTGCAAATTTACTGACCCATCCTTCGACTCCCTCATCTAAGTCATTAATAAAAATTACAAACAGCAGAGGACCCAGACCTGATCCCTGCGGAACTCCACTTGTAACTGGGCTCCAGGCTGAATATTTACCATCTACCACCACTCTCTGACTTTGACCGGTTAGCCAGTTTTCTATCCAATTGGCCAAATTTCCCTCTATCCCCTGCCTCCTGACTTTCCGCATAAGCCTTCCATGGGGAACCTTATCAAATGCCTTACTGAAATCCATGTACACTACATCCACTGCTCTTCCCTCATCCACATGCTTGGTCACCTCCTCGAAGAATTCAATAAGACTTGTAAGGCAAGACCTACTCCTCACAAATCCGTGCTGGCTGTCCCTAATCAAGCAGAGTCTTTCCAGATACTCATAAATCCTATCCCTCAGTACCCTTTCCATTACTTTGCCTACCACCGAAGTAAGACTAACTAGACTGTAATTCCCGGGGTTATCCCTATTCCCTTTTTTGAACAGGGGCATAACATTCGCCACTCTCCAGTCCCCTGGTACCACCCCAGTTGACAGTGAAGACAAAAAGATCATTGCCAACGGTTCTGCAATTTCCTCTCTTGCCACATAATCCTAGGATATATCCCGTCAGGCCTGGGAGACTTGTCTATCCTCAAGTTGTTCAAAATGTTCAACACATCTTCCTTCCTAACAAGTATCTCTTCTAGCTTACCAGTCCGTTTCACACTCTCCTCTTCAACAATACAATAATATTGTATTGTCACATCCAATGACTGACTGTGTGATAGTCATGTAGCTAAAAATAGAAAGCTCCTGTAGTCCCTGATGCGCATGGACATCTTCCTGTAGTGGCTTTAAAAAAATAATTTCTAGGATGTAGGCGTTGCTGGCTAGCCCAGTATTTATTGGCCATCGCTGACTGTCCTGGATAAGATGGTGTTGAACTGCCATTTGGAATCACTGTGGATCTTAGGAAGCAGAGGAGCTGTTAGGAGGGGAGTTCCAGGACTCTGATCCAGGGGCAGTGAGGGCATAAAGATACAGTTCCAAGTCAGGATAATGTGTGGCTTGTAGAAAACTAACACATTCCCAAACATCTGCTGCCCTTGCCTTTCTAGTGGTTGAGGTTATGCATTTTAAAGGTGCTGTCGAAAAGCCTTGTGAGTTACTATAATGCATTTTCTAGATGGTACAAGGGGGTCACTGTGCATCAGTGGTAAAATGTATGAATGTTGAATGTATTAGTTGGGGTGTCAATCAAGTGGGATACTTTGATTTGGATGGTGTCAAGATTCTTGACTTGTTGGATCTGCGCTTGTTCAGTAGGTTTCAGTAATCTGATTCCTGATACCCTTTCAATAAAGAAGTGACCCCACAGTTATGACAAATCCAGTCAAAATATTAGAAGACAACCTTGAATAAGGGATATGTTTGTTTGGTTCCTGGTGTGCATTTTTAAAAATAATAGCAAATCCACACAGTGATCTTTATTGTGGATTAACCTTTTCACAGATTGCATACTGACACCATATTCAAACAATGAACGTTGTTACAGTCACTGAACATTATTACCCAGGACTAATGGATTCTAGGCATTTGGTTGCTCACTATCTTTGTTTTATATGCAAATTGCACCAAGTAAAGACATCATTCATCACAACATGTCCCATGATTTTTTCTCCTTTGTATGAACAGTAATCCTGTGTCCAATATTTTTACTTTTGCCAATACAAATTGATCATTTTATTCCCATTCCTTATTAACTGCTCGATCCTGAATCCATACTGTTATAGCAACCCCAATCCCTAAATCTTATTTTATGTTGTGCCCTTGTGAGTAGAGAAATAACTCCATAGAGGCCAGTATCCTGTCACCAAGTCACCATTTATTTACACATGCATAGTACTTGTCAGTGGTCTAGTTTCTTCAGAGCCAGCTTTCAGAGTGAACAGAGCCTCTAAACTCCTATTTATTTCTATCAGCCAGGGCTCCCTAATTGAACCAGATTAACAGTCCCAATCAGGGAACTCAGATTCTATGAAGTCCATCTGGCTGATCTCATTATAATCACTATATCCCTTCCCCTCTAAGTCCAGGGACCTTAGCCTATTCTGTTTGTTGTAACATCTCCTGGGCAGTTTTCACACTGGGTCCAATTCCTCCGACTTAGCCTTAGATACGGATGGTGTATTACAAGCTGTAGCCTGTTTTGTGCCCAGAACGTCTCAGAAGAAATTCATCCTCTCCTTTGGGTAGTAAAAGCATTGAGGCTGCGATATCTGCCATGTCCATCTCAGATTCCAAGGTTTCTTCGATGCTAGGTGGAGGGGGAGGACCCAAGGGTTCTGACAGCCTTTCCTGCTATTCTAAGGGCTGCATATATTTTGTTTCTACCCCACTTGCAAGTTTGCCACTTTCATGTGGTTTAGGTGCTTGTTCCTGACCACCTCACCTACCTGAACTTTATACGTCACTGGATCTGACTTCACATCGACCAAGCCTCTTACCTATGCAAGGCCCTTCCCATGGTTCCTCCATCAAATCTTGTCCCCTGAAGTAAACTGTCCCTCTTGTTTAGAAGAGTCTAGTGTCTGGCATTGGCATTCTAGATGCTGTTTTGAATCTACCTTCCAGATCCGGGAAGGTCAGATTTAACCTGATATGGAGCCTTCTCCCCATCAGCAGTACCCCTGTAGTTGCGATCGTGGGGGGCGGCGGGGGGGGGGGTTGTGGATGGGTGTAACGTCAAATAATCAATTAAGAACCAGGATTGCTTGGTATCGAGTGAAGCTTTTGGCTGTTTCCTTAAGCGTGCCTTCAAAGTTTGGACTGCAGTTTCTGCCAGACCATCGGGTGAAAGAGGATATAGAGCTGTCCTTATAAACAGACGGCAATTTGAGTTTAGGAGGTATTCGAATTCCCTGCTGATGAACGGTAGCATGTTATCTGTGACCAACACTTTTGCAAGTCTGAGTATTTAAAACAATATGCACCGTTTTTCTATCATTCCCTGTGTTTGATGAATGAACTCTATGCACAGCCAGCGACTTTGAGTGGGCATCCACAGTGACTAAGATTGTTGAAGCATAACCAAGTCCAGGGTTTACTTGGCCATTCCCATGAACATGGGTGAGCTGCTGGTGGTAATTTTTGTCCTGGTTGGCATTCTGGCCAATGCCCCACCAATGTAACTATGCCTGCATCGAATCCTGGCCACCAGACATAACTGCTTACTAGCATCTTCATTTTGGACACCCCTGGATGATTCCAGTGGAGTTCAGCCAGTATCTAGTAGCAACCTTTGCTTGGATCATAAAATGCCATCCTCTACCGTGATCTGGTCTTGCCAGTCCAGAAAGGTTTCAATTTTGGTTGTGATGGCCCCTTTCTTTCCCCCATCACTACTGTGTTAGTTTTGCCAGGACTGAACCTTTTGGCATCCACAGTCTGATATTGTGACTGGAAAAGTGTCGAGAAAATTTAAAACCATTATGGACTCCTCCATTAATGGAACAAATGGTCAAGTTTCTGGCAGCAGGAGGTAGCTCAAGGCATCTGCATTTTCTGTTTAGCCTCCCTTCCCACATGGTGTTCCAACTTATAATTATACACTCTGAGAATAAGGGGCCATGGCTAAATTTGACCTGAGGTTATAGGCAGCACAGTCTTCTTTGAGTAGATGTAGTAGGAGGTTTTGGGCTGTTACTTTTACAAATTTGCATCCAAGATATTATTGGTGGAACTTTCTCACCTCAAAGATGACCGCCAAATCTTTCTTCTCTATTGGGGCATATTTTCACTCTGCATCAGCCAAAGTCCACGAAGTAAACACTATTGAGTGTTCCCCTCTATTGGGCCATCTGTAAGCGAACACCATCCCAAAACCATATGGACAGCATGTTAGCACCAGATCTTGCTTAGGACCATGGTATGCCAACACCTTAGATGATAATACCTGCTTCTTCATTTATCTAAAGGCTATGTCTTGGCAATTAGACCATTTCCAAAGACCGACCCTTTTTCAATAATAGATTTAAGGGTGCCAGGATGGATGCCACGTATAATAATCAGTACAACCAGTGCTGCCTATTCCTCAAAGTGTACTAGTTTGATGATTACTTCACTTCCCGGCCTCTTGATTTCTGCCTCTACCTTTTGTCCATAAGGCAAATGGCACTGGGCGGGCCTTGCAGAATCATGGAATTGCTTCCTGGTCAACATGCAAGGTGGCCTTGTCTGCTTTGATAGTCCAGAGACTTTCCTGAAAAACTTCCATGTGTTTAATTAGGACTTCACTCAGGCAGCTATTTTCTAATCGAAAAATGTTGAGCCAAACAAGTCAAATTATTCTCAACCAATTTCGCCCCATCAGGCTTTAGCATGAGCTTTTTACGAAATTGGTAACTGAACCAGCTCCTTCTCATAAGAGACCAGAAGCCAAATTGTATCATTAATCTGTAAATTTACCCTGGTATTGGTTCTCAGGCTAACTGAAATCTTACACAAACTTAAGGGTTGGAGTCCAGAGTGAATTTTGCAAAAGACAGGTTTGGCAATCACTGAAACAGCTACACTGGTATTGACCTCCATTAGAACTGGGTGACCATTTAACCAGATTTTTTTTTTTATTCTTTCTGAGGTGGGTGTTACTAAGCAGTTTATCTGTTCCAAATCAGTTGGAGGTGGACCTTCCAGGGTGTGGACTCTCCTGGATACTGGCCTATATGTTCCCTTACTCGATTCAGGACTGGTGGAACACTTCTGCTATCTTGAGTCCAAATGCTGGCAGCAGTTATAATGGCTTGCTATCCAGGACTCTGACAAAAATGCTTGGCTGAGGCTTGGCTTTGTTTTGGAGTTTTGCTGTGGGCTGACCTAGAGTCCCTCTGTTCAGAATATGTCCTGAGTGATGCTATGCAATTGCCTTCACTCAAGTGGTGTTCCCCGAGCTCATTCGGACTGGCAAGGGTGGCCACTTCTATTGGCATACCGTGCAACTCATATGCTCCACTTGTCATATTTTTGAACACCAAAGCCAGGTGTAGAGCCTGATTGAAGTCTGGGTTTCAGCTAGTAGGTGCTTCTGCATGGTTACATCATTAATCCCACATACCACAGTCTGTCAGCATCTCATTAAGATTTAAACCAAAGTCACATTCCCCTGCCAGTCATCTTGGCCTTGGTCAAAGATCCCAACGCAGATTCTCCTGGTCTCGAACTGCTGAGTAAAAGCAAGAGCATCTTAGAATTAGAGGCAGCTTCGGGTCGTAATATTGCTTAACCAAATATGTCAGCCAGGGCTTCCTGATTGGACCACGTTAACGGTTCTAATCAGGAACTCAAATCCTATGAGATCCACATGGTTGACTATAAGCAGCACTACCCAAATGTTTTTCAAAAATTAAAGTACATTTGGATGTATCTCTACAAGTTGCGCAACATCAAGGGCCATTACTGCACTGTAATGTTTTACATTCTATGTTCTATGTTGGTTTGTTTGCTGAGCTGGAAGGTTAGTTTTCAGATGTTTCATCACCATTCTAAGTAACATCATCAGTCAGCCTCCGATGAAGTACTGGTGTTATGTCCTACTTTCTATTTATGTGTTTAGGTTTCCTTGTGTTGGTAATGACATTTCCTGTGTTGGTTATGTCATTCCTTGTGCTGGTGATGTCATTTCCTGTTCTTTTCCTCAGAGGGTGGTAGATGAGGTCCAAATTGATGTGTTTGTTGATAGAGTTCCAGTTGGAATGCTATGCTTCTAGGAATTCTTGTGCATGTCTTTGTTTGACTTGTTCTAGGATGGATGTGTTGTCCCAGGCAAAGTGGTGTCCTTCCTCATCTGTATGTAAGGATTCTTATGAATACATGAGTGGATCATGTCATTTTGTGGCTAGTTGATGTTCATGTATCCCGGTGGCTAGTTTGTTTTGCCTGTTTGTCCAATGTAGTGTTTGTTACAGTTCTTGCAAGGTATTTTCTATGTGACATTTGTTTCACTTGTTGTCTGTATAGGGTCTTTCAAGTTCATTAGCTCCTGTTTTGGCGTGTTGGGTTTGTGGGCTACTATGGTGACAAGAGGTCTGAGTAGTCTGGCAGTCATTTCTGAGGTGTCTTTGATGTAGGGGAGAGTGGCTAGGGTTTCTGGGTGCATTTTGTATGCTTGTTTAGGCTTGTTGCTGAGAAATTGATGGACTGTGTTCAGTGGATACATGTTCTTTATGAATAACTGTATCGGTGATTTTTCTCTGCTCTTTGTAGTTCCTCTGTGCTACACTGTGTGGAGGCTCATTGAAATAATGTTCTAATGTAGCTTTGTTTGTGGGTGTTGAGATGATTGCTTCTGTAGTTCAGTATTTGGTCAGTATGTGTTGGTTTCCTGGTTTGAAGTTCCCCATTGACTGTTCGCTCTACTGTGACATCGAGGAATGGCAGTTTGTTGTTGCTTTCCTCCTCTTTTGTGAACTTTATGCCAATAAGGATATTATTGATGGTCTTGAAGGTTTCCTCTAACTTGTATTATTTAGTGATGACAAAGGTGTTATCCACGTTGTGGACCCAAAGTTTGGGTTGGATGGTCGGCAGAGCTGTTTGCTCAAGCTCTGCATAGACTGCAGCAAATGATATCGCCAACCCAAGGAAACCTAAACACACAAATAGAAAGTGGGACATAACACCACTGTTTCACTGGAGGCTCACTGATGATGTTAACTAATATAGTGATGAAACGTCTAAAACTGAACCTTCCAGCTCAGCGAGCAAAGCTACATCCAGAATCTCAATCTGAACTGCAAATATTCTCAAAACTCAGTAAAATACATTTACATTTCCTGGTTCCCCCTTATCTATTATGAATATTCTTCAAAAACTCAAACAAAGTTTTCACTTCCCTTTCAACGTTTTAGTTCTATTTCGTCTGTTCCCTACCATAGATAAACACTTGTTTCTATCTCCTCAGCACAATCTTAGTTTTGAATACCACATCACATCACTAAAATACTTTCCTGTTGTAACTGAAAGAATCCAACTTTTGCAAGGCTTTCTTTGTATCTGTCGTTCCCATATTTGGCAGCATTGTCCTGAAACTGCATTGTAACATCTTTATTACTTCAACATTTCTGGTTTTCAAAACTGCACAACTGCATACAGTTCTGTTCAGGTTTATATAAATTTAACAGTCCATCTAAACTTTTATTTTTTACACTACTTTCCAGAGAATCAAGTGTTGATTGAGATTTTCTTGATAGTCTGTTGTCACAGTAGTTTTGGGATTAAGTACATACATGTCTGAACATATGTTGGAATTACTGTTAAATCTGAAGCAGCTGCACAATGGAACGGTATTTGACAGGGTTTGGAAACAATGGTGTAAGATCATTAATATCTGGGTCTAATATGGAGGAGGATGAGTAAAACTGAATTGCTAGTTTTCCCATTCCACACAATGTGAAAACATTCAAAAATTGTATCATGGGCCTCAACGTTCTGAAGTGCAAAGGCAAAAAATTCAGGATCCAAACAGTTCAGAATATTTTGTCCAAACAGGGTCCATCTCTATTCAACAGTAAATGCTAAAAATAATTCCACAGCTACCCTTTTACATTTAACAGTTTCTCCAAATCTGACCAAGTGACTAATTGTGTTTTAGAAAAGAAGATAAATGCAGGCACCGAAGCAAACTCCCATCACGACGGGTTCTATTCCAAACCATTAGCAATCAATTGCATGCACTTGTCACTTGGCTCATTTACCAATAACTGTAAATCAGTTACAAAGTTGCAGAAGAAGGAGAAAAATACAAAGGAAAGTTCTCATGTATAAAGTCTTCAGAAGAATAACGATTACTACCTGTGCAATATCCTGAACTCTGAATGGCAGTAAAAGGAACAGATTTGCCCCATTTTGATTCATTGCACTGCCGCCAAATCACTGATTAAGACGCTGACAGTTCAGGAAGATGAGGACGTGCAAGGAGTAATATATTGTCTGATGTTGACTACTGGAAAAACATGAGCTTGTACACAGAATTGATCTCCTCAGAGATCCAATCCAGTATGATCCACTATACCATGTTCAAGAAATAACAACACCTGTGTTTTGTGTACGAGAACCTGCTGTTAATACATTTTTCAGCCAGCTTCTCTCACTATGACATTAGCCCAATGGTGCGCATCACGCGACCTGTGGAGCCAATGTCAATCATCAAGGCCTCTGGAGGTGTTGGGACTCAGTAGGTATCACTGCTGTCAGGAATCTCTAAGTTCAAATCTCACTCCAGGATACTTTTGCAAGTGTTCATGTTGCAGTTCAACAGTTGATAAACAACCCACTAAGAATTCCAACATATCCATATTAACAACTAAAGGGGAAAAGTGGTATAAAAAAGTAAAACAAATAAATAATTAATTAGCTTTCCTAAGTCTCACTGCAGGAAACGATAGAATTTTACAGCACATTCATCCCATTTGTCTGTGTCAGCCCTTTGAAACAGACATCCAGCTTGTCCCATGCTCCTATTCTTTACGTCTAGCCCCACAAATTCACTTCCACTTTGAGTGTTTACCCAAACCCCTTTTGAAAGTTATATTTCAATTTCCTTCACCATACATCAAATTAGGTGGTATAGTGGACAGTGAAGAAGTTTAGAGCAGAAAATATGTTGCTGGAAAAACGCAGCAGGTCAGGCAGCATCCAAGGAGCAGGAGAATTCTGATCTGCTGCGCTTTTCCAGCAACACATTTTCAGCTCTGATCTCCAGCATCTGCAGTCCTCACTTTCTCCCAGTGAAGAAGCTTATCTAAGATTACAAAGGGATCTTGATCAACTGGATCAATGGGTTGAGGAGTGGCAGATGGAATCTAATTTGGATAAATGCAATGAATTGCATTTTGATAAAACAAACAAGAGGCAGGACTTATACAACTAATGTCAGGCCTCTGGGAGTGTTGTAGAACAGAAAGACATAGGGGTTCAGGTACATAATTCTTTAAAATTTGCATCACAGGTAGGTCGAGTAGTTAAGAAGGTGTTAAGCATGCTTGCCTTTATTGCTCAGACCTTTGAGTATAGGCGCTGGGAAGTCACGTTGAGATTATACAGGACATTGGTGAGGCCACTTCTGAGGTGCTATGTGCAGTTCTGGTCGCCCTTTATAGGAAGGATATTATGAAACTGGAAGACGTCCAGAAATGATTTACCAGGTTGTTGCAGGAATGGAAGGCTTGAGTTAATCAGATAGGCGGGATAGACTGGGACCTTTTTCACTGGAGGGTAGGAGGTTCAGGGTGACCTTATAGAGGTTAATTAAATAATGAGGGGCATGTATAAGGTCAGTAGCAAAGATATTTTCCCTAGGGTGGGGGAGTTCAAAACTAGGGCCATATTTTTAAGGTGAGAGGAGAAAGATTTAAAAAGGACATGAGGGGTAACTTTTACACAGGGAGTGATTAGTCTGTGGAATGAACTGCCAGAGGGAGTAGTGGATCCACGTACAAGTTATGACGTTTATAAGACATTTGGACAGGTACATGAATAGGAAAGGTTTACGGGGACATGGGCCAAATGCAGGCAGGTGGGATTAGTTTAGTTTGGGAACATGGTCAACATGGACAACTTGGTCCAAAGGGTCTGTTTCCATGCTGTACGACTCTATGGCTCTATGACTCTATGAGATCCAGTCAGCAAGATCCAAATTTAATTCAAACATGTTCCATAAATAGAACTGCTTATCGCACCTGTAACTGACTTCTTGCCCTCTTTCTTAATATCAACAGCTGTTGCTGTTTTAACATCAGGATTCTTTTTAAGTATCAGTTTTATTTTAGCAAAGCATTTTAATGGAGAGTCAAGAAACCCATTTACTTAAATTCAGAGAGAAACAAAGCTGCAGGGTGATCATCATTTAAATGGGAAAAAAAACAATTATCATTTCAGCTCTGACTTGTCATTGTCATTGTCAGAGCTTTGGCAAAGAGCTACAAAAACATCATTCAGCTCACTTTCAGTCGCTGATTAATCTAGCGAGGATTTTCAGCTATTCATGTTTTTATTTTGGATATTTAATATTCACCATTTTTTTTATTGCTACATACATTAGAGAGATCGCAAGTATTTTTATTATATATGTATGTTAGCATATACTTGTGGGAATATTGAACAAGAGAGTGAAGAATAATGTTTGAATAATATATTGCTTCAAAGTAAGGCTGTGGTCCTTTTCATGCAAGGTATTCTGATTATCTCTCCAAAGGATTCTGGAGAAAGCAATAAAAGTTCAAACATAGGTTGTGTCAATTTCTGAAATGTTACTGCCACCCCATTACATTCAGATACGGCCTTTTTGACAATATCTTACTTTTAAAACACATTCCTCTGTTCTTGTGTTGTCAAGGTGTCTGGGAGTTGAGCAAGTGCTGCTGATGTCAAATTTCCTGCTCAACAGCACAGGTTCATTTCTGTATTCTTTCACAGTGCTGAAAAATTTTATTATATACCTGGTGCATCCTGAAAGTGCCTTCCTTGTATTTTATGCTCAACTCATCCATCAATCAGTCGATATTGGAGTTCAAATCACTAAATCTCGAAAAATGCTTATCCACAAAAGTTTTCTTTGTATTTTGGGCTTCTTTCATTTCAAACCTTCCAAACTCACCAGGCTGTTAGAACTGTCTCTTTAATGGACATTCCTGTCACTGTTCAATTTCTGAGGTGGAGCTGTGCAATGTGAAGCTAATTACTTCTCACACCTTTATCAAGGTCACACAGCCAGAAACTCTCCTTCATTTATCAAAATGTTTATTTCTGCATCACCGCAGATTACAATCATACATTATTGTACAATGTCACTCACATAGACAAAGGATAAAACATGACTTGTTAGCTAAATCTGTCTGGACAACAATCAGTGGGTGGAATTGAGGCACTGAATAATACACTCAATGTTTAACCACGTACATAAAACCAATTTGTAACAGTTGAGTGTAAACATTGAATAAGGTGAGGAATTTTAATCCCACAAGCCTAGTAGGTTTCAGGGTGCATGCAACGTACTACATCTTGAACATTAAAATTGAAATTATTCTGTCAGCTGCTCTCACCTTCATCTACTTTCCGTCTGGCAAGTCAATCTCTTCCATCGTTTCCACCCTGCTTGGCCCTGGAAATTGTACCATTTCCTCTAATCTCCCCAACACCTCACACCTGATATGTTCTAATCAACCTGTTTAGAATTATCATTTCACACCTCTGGAGCAAGTGAGGCTTCAACCCAGGCCTCCTGGGTTCAAAGGTATGGCTATTACCACCCCACCACAAGAACCCTCAAATAGCCCACTCCATCCTGTTTATTTTCTAATTAACTTGTTCTGAGACTTTTTTTGGAAAAACTGGGACTTGAACCCAGAACATCTGACTCATTATTAGTTTATGACACAAGCTAATAGCTCACACTGAGCTTATCTCCTGTATTAGAATAACTTGTTTCGTAGATCCAATTAAAATGTTAGTCATTTGTCCTGGCTCCCTTATCAGCTATCATCATAATCAGCTTTCTTTTATTAAGCACTGTTCCTGCCTGTTTAATGATCGATCTACTTTGGAGATCAGGGGAAACAAATATGTAGAAAATAGACAGAGAAGCATAGTGATGAGTAGGAAGTATATCATAGTGAAAGGAGACACAGTCCTCTCAAGCTCATAACCAGCCAGGGTCAGAGAACTAACCAGGAATAACTAACTAAGCTCATAAAAGCAGTATGATGTATTTAACTTATCTTTGTTCGCAACAAATGGGCAGCATGGTGGCTCAGTGGGTAGCACTGCTGCCTCACAGCGCCAGGGACCCCGGCTTCAATTCCTGCTTCGGGTAACTGTCAGTGCAGAGTTTGCACGTTCTCCCCATGTCTGCTCGGGTTTCCTCTGGGTGCTCCGGTTTTCTTCCACAGTCCAAAGATGTGCAGGTCAGGTGAATTAGCTGTGCTAAATTGCCTATAGTTTTAGGTGCATTAGTTAAGGGGAAATATAGGGTAGGGGTGTGGGTGGGTTACTCTTCGGAGGGTCGGTGTGGACTTGTTGGGCTGAAGGGTCTGTTTCTATACTGTAGGGGATCTAATCTAATCTACAAAAAAAAGAGGGACATAAAGTTATTTGGATTATGTTACACCTTGATTGCAACTTAATCTGCATGAGTGTCTCTCTGAAGTACTTCAGTCCACTGATTAAAGAAGGGAGATACAGGCCTGAGGTGTTGTCATTGGGTTTGGGGGACTTAGCCAATAATGTAACCAAGTTGCTGGTGCCCGTCAGGCCTGAATGGACAACTCATTTAGTTCAGTCAGCTGATTTTGGACAGTGTGCCTCCTAGATAAGTGTAAGAGGTTCAAGTGAGCAGCGTGGTGGGAAATGAGTCAAAACTAGGAAATTAAACAGTCATGGCTTCAGCTAACAGAAATGATGAGACGTTGGAAGGGCATTTCTGCTGCTCCCAGATTCACATGACTTTTAAACAAAAGTGGCACTAAGGATTTGAAAGCTAAAACTGTTCCATTGTGGGTATCCCAATTTCATGAAGGTGATCTAAAATAAACATTAAGCCCTTCATGAAATTATAAAAGGAGCCCAATGCCTGAGAACCATTCAGGACCAAAAGAGTAGCCAATGATTTTTTTTGGAAATATTAGGGGAGCTTGAGGGGCTGGGACAGAAAAGAAAGGCCTGTGCTACTCCTAGCCTGGACTCCTGGCTGTATCTTGGGCAGAGTAGGCTGTGACCCTGACCAGCTGCGTTTAAACTAAATAGCCGGGGGGAGAGGACAAACTGGAAGTTTAAGAAGGAAGTTAAAGGGAAAGTAAGAACAAGAGAAGTCAAGAAAGACAATGGAATCAATGGAGCAGAAAACTCAAAAAAGGATCATGCCGTAAGGTCAAGTGAAATAAGAATTGATAGGAAGGGTGAGGGGAGTAACAAATTAAAAATATTATATATGAATGCACAAAACATTAGAAATAAGGTGGATGGGCTTGAGGCTCATTTGGAAATTGGTGGTTACGATGTTGTGGAGATAACTGAGACGTGGCTTTAAGTAGACAGGGCCTGGGAAATGAATATTCAAGGCTATACGTGCTATCGTAAGGACAGGCTGACTGGCAGAGGGGGTGGGGTGGCCCTGTTGGTAAGGAATGATATTCAGTCCCTAGCACGGGGGGATCTAGAATCAGGAGATGTAGAATCAGTATGGATAGAGCTGAGAAATTCTAAGGGTAAAAAGACCCTCTTGGGAGTTATCCACAGGCCCCCAAACAGTAGCCTAGATGTAGTGTGTAAGTAGAATAAGGAGCTGAAATTGGCCTGTCGCAAAGATATTACGACACTTGTTATGGAGGATTTCAACATGCAGGTAGACTGGGAGAACCAGGATGGTACTGGACCCCAAGAAAGGGAGTTTGTGGAGTGTCTCCGAGATAGATTCTTAGAACAGCTTGTGCTGGAGCCTACCAGGGAGAAAGCAATTCTGGATCTGGTGTTGTGCAATGAACCAGATTTGATCAGGGACCTTGAAGTGAAGGAGCCATTAGGAGGTAGTGAACACAATACAATAAGCTTTAATCTGCAGTTTGAAAGGGAGAGGGTAGAATCGGAAGTGACAATATTTCAGTTGAATAAGGGGAACTATGGAGCTATGAGGGAGTAATGCAGAAGATGCAGGATCAGTTCATTCCAAAAAGGAAGAAAGAACCTAAGGGGAGGCATGGGTGGCTGTGGCTGACGGGGGAAGTTAAGGACCATATAAAGACAAAAGGGAAAAAGTATAACATAGCAAAGATGAGTGGGAAATCGGAGGACTGGGAAGCTTTAAAAGAACAACAGAGGATAACTAAAAAGGAAATACACAAAGAAAAAATAAGGTGCGAAGGTAAACTGGCCAAAAATATAAAGGAGGATAGTAAAGGTTTTTTTAGGTATGTGAAAAGAAAAAAACGGTTAAGACTAAAATTGGGCCCTTGAAGACAGAAACGGGTGAATTTATTATGGGGAACAAAGAACTGGCTGAAGAGTTGAATTGGTACTTTAGATCTGTCTTCACTGGGGAAGACACAAGCAATCTCCCAGATGTAATAGTGGCTGAAGGACCTGAACTGAAGGGAATTTATATTAGGTAGGACATGGTGTTGGAGAGACTGTTAGGTCTGAAGGCTGATAAGTCCCCGGGGCCTGATGGTCTACATCCCAGGGTACTGAAGGAGGTGGCTCTAGAAATCGTGGATGCGTTGGTGATCATTTTCCAATGTTCTATAGATCAGGATCAGTTCCTGTGGATTGGAGGGTGGCTAATGTTGTCCCACTTTTTAAGAGAGGAGGGAGAGAGAAAACAGAGAATTATAGACCAGTTAGTCTGACCCCAGTGGTGGCAAAAATGCTGGAGTGAATTATAAAGGACAAAATTACAACACATCTGGATAGCAGTAACAGGATAGGTCAGAGTCAGTATGGATTTATGAAGGGGAAATCATGCTTGACTAATCTTCTGGAATTTTTTTGAGGATGTAACTCTGAAGATGGACAAGGGAGATCCAGTGGATGTCGTATACCTGGACTTTCAGAAAGCCTTTGATAAAGTCCCACATAGGAGGTTAGTGACCAAATTAGGGCACATGGTATTAGGGACAAAATACTGATATGGATTGAAAATTGGTTGGCTGACAGGAAACAAAAAATAGTGATAAACAGCTCCCTTTCGGAATGGCAGGCGGTGACTAGTGGTGTGCTGCAGGGATCAGTGCTGGGACCGCAACTTTTTACAATGTATATTAATGATATAGATAAAGGTATTAAAAGTAATATTAGCAAATTTGCTGATGACATAATGCTGGGTGGCAGGGTAAAATGTGAGGAGGATGTTAGGAGAATACAGGGTGACCTGGACAGGCTTGGAGAGTGGACGGATGCATGGCAGATGTAGTTTAATGTGGATAAATGTGTGGTTATCCACTTTGGTGGCAAGAACAGGAAGGCAGATTACTACCTAAATGGAGTCAAGTTAGGTAAAGGGGCAGTACAATGAGATCTAGGTGTTCTTGTACATCAGTCAATGAAAGCAAGCATGCAGGTACAGCAGGCAGTGAAGAAAGCTAATAGCATGCTGGCCTTCATAACAAGAGGAATTGAGTATAGAGGCAAAGAGGTCCTTCTGCAGCTGTACAGGGCCCTGGTGAGACCACACCTGGAATATTGAGGGGTAGGCCACTTAGAACAGAGTTGAGGAGAAACTTCTTCACCCAGAGAGTGGTGGGTGTATGGAATGCTCTGCCCCAGAAAGCTGTGGAGGCGAAGTCTCTGGATACTTTCAAGAAAGAGTTGGATAGAGCTCTTAAGGATAGTGGAATCCTTATGGGAATAAGGTAGGAACACGATACTGATTGAGGATGACCTGCCATGATCATAATGAATGGTGGTGCTGGCTCAAAGGGCAGAATGGCCTACTCCTGCACCTATTGTTTATTGTCTATTGTCTATTGTCAAACCTCCTGGAGCCTTGGGAACCACTACTGGGCCATAAAATCAGAATATCTCCACTGCTCCTCACCCCAACCACCACCATTATTCCAGGGCCTGGGTGCAGTTGACACTTGAAGATAAAGTTCCCTATTTCACTCGAGGCAAAATGATGACAACATCAATCCCATAATACCCTACTGAGATTATAAATGGCTCATTTTGTGACAATATACACATTGGTATTCCTTTTGGCCAAAGAGCAAAGAAATTTATAATCATAATCATTCAAACTATCAGAGGCTTAGCTGAGAGAGGGTGTTGTGTGAAACAGACCTCAACAGAAGAAAGATTCAAACCTAAGGAAATGTTGGACTTGAGTTTAAATTACAATTTTTGAGAGTGTCAATTAGGAGGGTTCTGTGGATACTGAAAGACTGAAATTAAAAAAAAACAGAAAATGCTGGAGAAACTCAACAGGTCTGGCAGCATATATGGAGAGAAAAACAAAGTTTCGAGTGCGACTTTTCAGAACTGGAGAGCTCTAAAGGAGAATTTCATTAAGGATTCATAGAAGACTGTTAAGTTTAAATAGTATCCATATCACAAAGTAACAATGCCTAATAGTACTTATAACCAGTCGACCTTGTGTGACTTGTATTTGGGAATTGAATTCAAATGTTACCTTTTAGTGAAGCAAGGGCAGGTGCTGATGTAATTAACTCCATGTTTAAGACTTGTATTTTTTGGTTTAACTCATTATAAACTTGGTAACAGAATAGCGTGTACACACAGAATAAAGAGAAGATTTGGATCGGCTTTTTGGATGAGATGTGAACTGAGAGTGCAAGTGCGATCTTAGTTTAAATATAAAAGCTCCACCTACACGATGCAAAGAGGGCAATATGGCATTCTTTCCAATGTTATGGCCAATAATTATCTAGTCCCTAACAAGTGTCTGCAAATGGTACCCTGTTTCATGAAACTGACTGTGACACTTTCAACCGTACAGTTGTGACTACACTAGAAAAGGTATCTAATTGATTGCAAAATGCTTTGAGTTATTCTATGATCAAAGAAGACAATCTATAAATGCCAGTCTTTCTTTCTTACAATGTGATCAGTTTGCTCAGGTAACATCTAATATAAATGAGGATAATAGAAAAAGTCTCTTTTATGATCAGATATTTGTCAACCTCCTGAAGCATGGTGGATCGCAACTTAACACCTACAAATGTAGACAGGGAGTGAAATCAGATTAAAGACAAGAAAATAATTAGGCCAAAATGTTCACATCAGGTTCCCATCTTCAAGTTCTAAATTCTGTTTTGATTTTTACACTTCTATTGTAAATTCTTCCACAAATATTTATAATGGAAACCCCTCATCAAATTACATCATCGTCTGTCTCCCAATGCTTTCTTCATCATGCCTTCTCCAGCTTTCCATCTTCTCTCTTTATTTCTCTCAAGTCCCCTTTCTATCTTATTCAAACTTGCAATCTCCTTTCCACCTTTCTCTCAGATTATTTGATTGTTCTCAAAATTCAGATTTTTTTTATAAGGCAAATTATCAAATTTCAATGTAGGAAACAAAAGAAGAAACAATTTGTAGGGTATTCTTCCTAGGTGGCTTTTACACTGGCTGACCTCATCTCTCTAAGAAATGCTTTCAATAAGAATCACTTTTACAAAGGTGGATGTTTTTGTTGATGTTTCTTGAATTTTTTAAAGGATACTCTAAATCCAAGTGTAGTCATTAGGTGTTCCATGTAGTTAAACTTCAGCATGAATAAAAATATTCCTATTTATTTCTCAGCCTTTCAATCCATTACTTCTTTTCCATTTTTGAAGTTAATGCAACACAAAAGATTTCAAGTGTGGCAAGGCAGAAGCCTCTCCATTATTCTTAAAAGAAAATCAGTGTGAAATTCACCATTCTAAAATTCATTGACTAGCTTTTCTTTGAATAAACTTAATAGAACTTTTGAGTTGAAACCATAGTAGAAGTTAAAGAATACTATCAATAAATATAGCTGACACATCCTGGAAAATGTATTACTCTGCAACTGCCTGAACTGTATGATCCTGAGAGAAAAGATCAAGAGATCCTGGGCTGGCTTTTGTACTGGGAAATATGGCTACAGTGTTTCTGCTGTCAATATAAACATCAGTGATGCACCGACATAGCACTCAGTGACCCTCAGGCCTTTGAATGGTCAGCACCTTATCAAAGAAGAAGTCTGGCCTTTGAATATGGTCCATGTAGGTATCATCGACATAAGTAGAAAGCAGGATAGAAATGTAAGGCAGGATTTCAGGGAGTTCGGGTGGAAGCTGAGAGCTAGAACAAACAGAGTTGTTATCTCTGGTTTGTTACCTGCACCATGTGATAGCGAGGCAAGAAATAGGCAGAAATATCAACTGAACACATGGCTGAAGGGATGGTGCAGGAGAGAGGGTTTCAGGTACATGGATAATTGGGGCTCATTCTGGGGAAGGTGGGACCTCTACAAACATAACGGTCTTCACTTGAACCAGAGGGGTACCAATATCCTGGGTGGGAAATTTGCTGGTGCTATTCGGGTGGGTTTAAATGAGCTCAATAGGGGGATAGTTCCAGTGCACAGGAGGATGAGAGTAGGGAGGGCATGGACAGGATTTCACAGCCACAGGAATGTTCTGGCAGACAGAAAGCTGGTTTGAAGTCTGTCTGCTTCAACAGCAGAAGTATCTGAAATAAGGAAGGTGAGCTTGCAGCATGCATAGGTACCTGGGACTTCAATGTTGTGGCCATTTCAGAGACATGGATAAAGCAGGGTCAGAAACAGATGTTGTAGGATCCAAGGTTTAGATCTTGCGTTAAGAACAGGGAAGTTAGTAAAAGAGGGAGAGGTGTAGTTTTGTTAGTCAAGGACAATATAACGGTGGCTGAAAGAACTTTTGACAAGGACTTGTCTACTGAGGTCGTATGGGTTGAGGTTAGAAAAGGAGAGGAGAGGTCACATTGTTGGGAGTTTTTTATTGGCCTCCGCAGAGTTCCAGGGATGTGGAGGAGAGGATCAGCAAAACGATTCTGGGTGGGAATGAAAGAAACAGGGTGGTCATTATGGGGACTTTAACTTACCCAACATTGACTGGAAATGCTATAAATTTAATATGTCGGATGGATCAGTTTTTGTCCAATGTGTTGTAGGAGGGTTTCCTGACACAGTATGTCAAAGGGCCAACAAGAGGGAAGGCCGCACTGGATCTGATGCTTGGTAATGAACCGAGCCAGGTGTTTAATTTAGTGGTGGGTGAGTACTTTGGAAAGAATGATCATAATTCAGTTATGTTTATATTAGCGATGGAAAGGAATAGGTACATACCCCAGGGCAAGAGTTATAGATGGAGGAAGAGCAATTATAATGCAGTTAGGCAAGACTTCGGATGCATAGAATGGGGTAGCAAAATGCAGGGGATGGGGAAAATTTAAATATGGAGCTAGTTTAAGGAACAGATATTGCGTGTCCTTGATAGGTATGTCCCTGTTAGGCAGGGAGGATGTGATAAGGTAAGGGAACCGTGATTTATGAAAGAAATTGCATCTCTTGTTAAGCAGAAGGAGGCTTATGTGATGATGAGACAAGATGGTTCAGATGAGACAATGGAGAGATACAGATTAGCTCGGAAGGATTTAAAGAGATAGTTTAGAAGAGCAAAGAGAGGACATGAGCAGTCTTTAGCAAATAGAATAAAGGAGAACACTAAAGCTTTCTATATGTGAGGAATAAAAGGATGACTAGGGTAGGAATAGGGACAGTCAACGACAGATGTGGGAAGTTGGGTGTGGATCCTGTGGAGATTAGAGAGGTGCTAAACGAACATTTCTCATCAGTTTTCACTCAGGAAAAGGAGAATATTGTAGAGGAGAAGAATGAGATACGGGATCTTAGACTAGAAAGGATTGAGGTTAGTTACGAAGAAGAGTTATCAATTCTGGAAGGAGTGAAAGTAGACAAATCCCTGGGCCAGATGGGATTTATCTGAGGATTCTCTGGGAAGCTAGATAGGAGATATTTGAGTCATCATTGTCTACGGGTTTGGTACCAGAGGACTGGAGGATTGCAAATGTGTGCCTTTGTTCAAGAAGGGCAGTAGAGATGACCCAGGAAATTATAGACCAGTGGGCCTTACATCTGTTGTAGGAAATGTTTTGGAAAGGATTATAAGAGATAGGATTTATAATCATCTAGGAAACAACAAGTTGATTGCAGATAGTCAATATGGTTTTGTTACGTGCAGGTCATGTCTCACAAACCTCTTTGAGTTTTTTGAGGTGACCAAGTATGTAGATGAGGGTAGGGCAGTTGACATGGTATACATAGACTTCGGTAAAGCCTTTGATAAGGTTCCACATGGAAGGCTGTTGGACAAAATGCAGAGGCATGGGATTTAGGGTGATTTAGCAGTTTGGATTAGGAACTGGCTTTCTGTAAGAAGGCAGCGAGTGGTGGTTAATGGAAAATATTCAGCCTGGAGTCCAGTTACTAGTGGTGTGCCATAAGGATCTGTTTTGGGACCACTGCTGTTTGTCATATTTATAAATGACTTAGATGCAGGCCTTGGTGGATGGATTAGTAAGTTTGCAGATGACACTAAAGTCGATGGAGCAGTGGACAGTGTGGAAGAATGTTGCAGGTTGCAGGGAGACTTGGATAAACTGCAGGATTGGGCTGAGAGGTGGCAAATGGAGTTTAATGCAGATAAATATGAGGTGCCCAGGTTGATAGTGCTGTTAAGAAGGCATTAGATGTGTTAGGTTTTATTGGTAAAGGGATTGCGTTCCAGAGCTGTAATGTCAGGCTGCAACTATAAAAAATGCTTGTGCAGCCGCACTTGGAATATTATGTACAGTTCTGGTCGCCCCATTACAGGAAGGATGTGGAAGCATTGGAAAAGGTGCAGAGGAGATTTACCAGGATGTTGCCTGGTCTGGAGGGAAGGTCTTATGAGGAAAGGCTGAGAGATTTGGGTCAGTTCTCATTGAAAGGAAGAAGGCTAAGAGAGGATTTGATAGAGACATAAAAGATGATCAGGTGATTAGATAGGATAGAAAGTGAAAGGATGATGAAATCAGCTTGTACGAGGGGGCATCACTACAAATTAAGGGGTGATAGATGTAAGACAGATGTCAGAGGCAGATTCTTTACTCAGAGAGTGGTAAGGGTGTGGAATGCCCTGCCTGCCAATGTAGTTAACTCAGCCACATTAGGGAAATTTAAACAATCCTTGGATAAGCACATGGGTGATGATGGGATAGTGTAGGGGGATGAGCTTAGGTTAATTCACAGGTTGATGCAACGTCGAGGGCCGAAGGGCCTGTTCTGTGCTATTCTGTTCTATGTTCTAATATCTCCACCAAATAGTCCCACCAATGCTATTAGGAATTATGGCCACTTCTGAAATTGCACCTCGTTACGAAAAGACATTGATGACAGAGCCTCGATTCTCTGTCCATCTGGGGTCTTGCCAGGGTCAAGTTGGCAAGTCTCAGAAACAGATTTTTTTTTAAAATGGGGATGCTGAGGCTACACTTGACAAGTCTTGGAGGAAACGAAACCTCGTAGCATGGAGAGGAAATCTGGTGGGAATACCTTGAAAGTGTCCTCTATTGTGTATTTGGGAACACAAAGCTCTGCTCACATAAGAATCATCTGGCATCCTAAATACTTAATATGGACCTCCCAATTAAGGGAAAATCCCAAAGGTGGTAGGAGGAGTGCCTTATATGACCACATACCTAAGAGCCTCAACTGAACCATAGGTGAGCATCTGATGCCTATTCGTCATGGATAAAAGACCTATGAAAGCGATGAAGTGACAGTGCAATAGCAGTTTTACAACCCTTCCTCTCTGTCACCCCAGCCTCAGGGAAAGTGTAAAGCTTAGAAAATCATCTCGGCTGAGAATTAACACTAACTGAAGCCCATACCTTCAGTAAAGACTGAGCATTTCAGGTATAAGCAATCTTAATTTTAATCAAAAAAAATGAAATTACATAAAAGCAGTTCAATGAACAAATCTAATTCCTGCTTTTGTGAATAAAATGCCGTTTTTAAAAAATGTTAAATTTATTTAAAGCCTTAATTATTGAAATCACTAGTGCTTAAAAGGGGAGAAACTCTTAAAAATTAAAAAAGAAAACATTTAAGGGTGTGGAAAATTTATGAATGTACAACAGAATCAGAATTATGATTTTATCCAAGTGTTTTCTGATATATGTGCAAAATATTGGAAATGATAATGACAAAAGCTGATGTGAAATGTCTGTCAGAAACATAACAATGGTAAGACAAGTGAGAAAAACAGAAAGGCATGTCTGCACAGACATTATGAATTTAAAGTTATTATGGACAGACTGTTCATTACACTAATAGATTAGCATAACAACAAATGAATTAATCAATACTATTTTAAAAAATGGTTTGTGCTAATTCATCAAAATACAGGATGACTCCAAATTTCCAAAGGCATTAGAATGAATATCGAGGGATTTTCACTCAAGTCAGGAGCACGAACGTCAAGAAAATTCCTGACTCCACAAACCCAACCAGGGAGAAAATGGTTGGAACATCTATCAAATGTTCTTAAAAGAAGTAGATGCAAAAAAAAAGGGGCATTGGTCAAAATGTTCCAGAAAATACTGGATTCTGGGAGCATTCCAGCATCAATGAACAAATCTAATTCCTGCTTTTGTGAATAAAATGCCGTTTTTAAAAAATGTTAAATTTATTTAAAGCCTTAATTATTGAAATCACTAGTGCTTAAAAGGGGGGAAGCTCTTAAAAATTAAAAAAGAAAACATTTAAGGGTTGTGAAAAATTTGTGAATGTACAACAGAATCAGAATTATGAATTTATCCAAGTGTTTTCTGATATATGTGCAAAATATTGGAAATGATAATGACAAAAGCTGATGTGAAATGTCTGTCAGAAACATAACAATGGTAAGACAAGTGAGAAAAACAGAAAAGCATGTCTGCACAGACATTATGAATTTAAAGTTATTATGGACAGACTGTTAATTACACTAATAGATTAGCATAACAACAAATGAATTAATCAATACTATTTTAAAAAATCGTTTGTGCTAATTCATCAAAATACAGGATGACCCCAATTTTCCAAAGGCATTAGAATGAATATTGAGGGATTTTCACTCAAGTCAGGAGCACAAACGTCAAGAAAATTCCTGACTCCACAAACCCAACCAGGGAGAAAATGGTTGGAACATCTATCAAATGTTCTTAAAAGAAGTAGATGCAAAAAAAAGGGGGCATTGGTCAAAATGTTCCAGAAAATACTGGATTCTGGGAGCATTCCAGCAGACTGGAAAATTATTTGCCCATAGTGTTAGATGAAGGAAAAAATGTAGGGGAATGGGTCTGGGTGGGTTGCGCTTCGGCGGGTCGGTGTGGACTTGTTGGGCTGAAGGGCCTGTTTCCACACTGTAAGTAATCTAATCATTAATGTGGTGTCCCTGTTCAAGAAGAGAGGGAGATAGAAAACAGGAAACTTTTGTCTTCCACTCTCCCAAAGGAGTCCCTGCACCTAGTCAAAGGACACCCTATATATCCAACTAGGCCCCAGACTTATCCTTTGCCTCTTCAAGAAACTTCAATACATTTAAACACATTGAAAAGTATAAAGGAGAATGGAAGAATTAAGTGCCCTTTGGGATTATTAAGAGCAGACATGGATAAATTCATTGAAACTGTAATGTTCATTATAACTGTCAAAGGTTTCAATCTCCTGCCCTTTAATTTAAAAAAAAGTCATGTCTTAGAATATCATTAATGCAAATTGTATCTACTGGAAGGCAGCTGTCTCTGTATAAAACACATGTCCAAAATATGACCTGCCTTCAATCTCCTCAATGTCATGGTAGATGCTGGATACAGGAGCACTATTTTGGCCATATCAGAAGTCTCCTCCCTGTGAAAATTCAGGTTTATATTTTATACCCACTTTTTGTATTTGTGAAAATGTTTGTTGCTTCATTAATTTTCTGGTTAGAGACAGATAATGAGGAGAGTCTAGATTAGACCTGCACATCCCCCAATGTAATTGATTGTATCCATTGCTCCCAATGTGGTATCCTTTACATTGAGAAGGCTAGACGCCTTCTCACTGAGTTCGTTAGGGATCATCTCCAGGACACCAGCACCAATCAACCCAACTGCCCAACATTTCAACTCCCTCTCCCAATCTGCCAAGGACATGCAGGTCTTGGGCCTCCTCCACCGCCACTCCCTCACCACACGATGCCTGGAGGAAGAAAGCCTCATCTTCTGCCTCGGAACCCTTCAGCCACAGGGCATCAATGTGGACTTCACCAGTTTCCTCATTTCCCCTCCCCCCACCTTACCCCAGCTCCAACCTTCCAGCTCAGCACCATCCTCATGACCTGTCCTACCTGCCAATCTTCCTTCCCACCTTTCCACTCCAACCTCCTCTCTGACCTATTACCTTCATCCCCACCTCAATCCACCTATTGTACTCTTGGCTACCTTCTGCCCAGCCCCACCCCGCTCCCGTTTATCTCTCCACCCCGGAGGCTCCCTGCCTTCATTCCTGATGAGGGGCTTTTGCCCAAAATGTCGATTTTCCTGTTCGTCGGATGCTGCCTGACCTGCTGTGCTTTTCCAGCACCACTGTAATCTAGACTCTGATCTCCAGCATCTGCAGTCCTCACTTTTGCCACAGATAATGAGGATACCATAGTTTCTATTTTTATTATAAAATAAACTTATGTTAGATCTTCAACATGGTAAAATTATGTTAAGTATATGTCTTGTATCAACACAGAAGCCTAGCATCAAGAGCCTGCAGAATGAAGACTGTAGTCACATATATTAAAAATGCAGCAAATAGTTTTTTTCAATCTGAGGCAATGTCTCAGCAAATTATCAAGACACACTCTTTTACCACTATAGGATGTGGTGTGTAGCTTCCATGCCAATTACACAATTGGCAGGAGGGTAAAAAGCATGAGTGTGGAATTTTACAAATGCTGAATTGTAGATTGGAATCCCTGCAAATTATATGTGATGATTCAGCCTCTTTGCAGTTGATGAAGTGCCTGCCACCAAACAATGCCTGACAAGGCAATACGGAGAAATCAAAGTTTGCCTTCATCTGGTCCTGGTACTACTTTGCGAAAAAATCAGTAATCTAAAGAAGATTTGCACAGCTCATTCAGTCATTTCCACGCTGTAATGTAGAGGAATATGTGCAGAGCGAATAATGTTTCTGAGTTACAATAGTCATTAACTACTGTTCAAAATGTTCTATTTAATGGAATCTATTGAACACCATACAAAATAGACTTTCAGCCACAATGCTAAAAGGTTTTATCATAAAATTGGGAAGTAAAAATAACAGGGGTTGATTCAGGCAAGTCAGCTAACACAACGGAGTGTATCCTTCTGAGAACGAGCTCCAACTGGTATCTCAATGTCATGTTGCAACTTTCATTGCAACTGAGCCCGTGACATCTGATGCAGGAGCACCAGCACAGCATGAAAGAAAATATTTTATTTTCCCGCTCAGTCTTCATCACCATCAAAAATACACAGAAGCATCACATATTAATTGCACAACCTACATCAATATGCCACAGAAAGACTGCAAATTCTATTGAGCGAAGGGAAACCCAAAGTAAAAATAGTTCTGGATGTTGATAACTGATGATCAGCTTGATATATTGCAAGCTGATTAATTAAACTGACAAAAACTTTATCAAGATCACATCAGTAGGCTTAGGACAATCTAAATTCATAGCAATCACTTGCATTACATTAACTGCTGTGCTTGCAGCTCATTGGTATATACATTTTAGATTAAGATTAAAACATTGGGTATAAATTGCAAGACAAAAATGCAAGAAATCTCACAGCACTTCAAGCAAATTTGTGAAAAATATAATTTCCCTTTGTGTTTCTTCTGATGTGTTACTTTAAAATTATCAAAGGGCACAAACTATCCACAGAAAAATGCTTAATTTGACAAATAGTTCCTGACAGTGTTTAGCAAACTGCTATATCATGAACACTGAATTCAAATTTTCAAATTATCGACTGGGATTTGAACTCACGGTCTCTGTCTTATTAGTCCATACTTCATACAGCTGATAACATAAACAGAATACTACCGTGCCTAGAAGTTTGGGTATTTTGTTGCTGCCCAGGAAGGTGGGGGGCCTACAGGAATATGACGAGGTTGAGGAGCAGGAGGCAGTGGGGTGGGAGATCAGTCTAGAATGGACCTCAGGATAAAGGCATCAGTAAGAGTGGAGAGATGACAAGTGCAGAGGTGGCAGCAGAAAAGGAAGTAAGTGTAGGGACAGCAAACGAGGTAGGGAAATGATTTAGAGAAAGAGACTAAGGCATCCATGCTAGCTCATTTTTAACCAAGGACACATTTTTCAACTTTCACTGTAGTGACCATCAGCAGAGGTAACCACAACAAAGAAGATTTTAAAATATTTATAAAGTCTACATTGAATTAACATTTTCTGCATTTTAAACTGTATTAAAGTAATTCATTGCAGGTAGCCTTGTTTATTAACTAATGTGCTATTTTTACATTTTACAGTAAAAACCAGATATAGCAATATCTGAACTAGTAAGGTTCTGAACTTGTAATCTAAAGGCCTGGAATAAGCATCTCAAGATGTTGAAATCTATATTCTCCTAGTACAGGTTCACAATCCTTTATCCGAAATTCTGAAATCCAAAAAACAACTGGTCTCAAGGATTTCGGATAAAGGATTGTGTACGTGTATCTGCTTTTGATATGCTCTGTGTTGGCTTTCACATGCGTCTTTATAATGTTTGAATGTTACAAAGTAACTGGATCTGTTGCTCTCTTGGGATAGGGTTATTTTTCTTCTCTCAGAATCTGAGTATCTTTCTGGTTTTTGTTTCGGGCACAATTTGAATGGATTTCTCCAAAATTAAATCTTGCTTGTATATTAAATAAAACTGACAAAAACTCATAAATAATCTCCATTGTGACAGTTTTCCGGTTACCTTTTTGCGGAGAGAACTGAGCCCCGGTGTAGCGCAACTTATCTTGGTGCAGCTGAATGCTAGTGCAGAATGGACGAAAGGCTTGGAGCGGAGTGTAACAATTGTTGGACTGGGGCCTGGCCCAGGCGGTCAGACTATGTGCTGAGATGTTACTATTTGAAATTCTTTACTGGACTTTAATATCAATCCTTTTACTACGTTATAACTATTTTGTTTCTAACTTCTTTTTTAAACACTGCAAGGTACTTTTTCTTTTATTCCTCTTTTGTATCCAAGATTTGAATCTAAAATGGTGCCTTAAAGGCAGCCATTGTAAAAACCTTTCAATGTACAGCTGTACTTCTATACTGGAGTCCATGTGACAATAAAGGATATTCTATTCTATCTATAGTGAGAATTAATGAAATTGAAATTCCTCTGTAAGGCAAAATCTTCTGGTAAATTTGATTTGATTTATTATTGTCACATGTACCTAGGTACAGTGAAAAGTTTTGTTTTGTGGGCAGTACAGGCAGCTCATACCACACAAAGATCACAGGGTGATTCTACAGAGTGAGAAATAAAATGTTACTCCTACAAAAAAGGTGCACAAAAAGCAAAATTAACATTTGGTTTGAAAATTGAAACACTCTTGACCATCTCCACCTCAGCACCATTGATGTTGCTCATTGAAGAATTATATATGGTCTCAGACTGAAGTAATTATCAAATATTTTAAAAACTTTATCACAAAACTTTATCTTAAATATATATTTATTTTTATATTCTGGCGTCACCTAAGGACCTGTCTAACTAAAAATGATAGAGGATAAGCCACTATAGAGTTTTAAGAAGAGACACTTGTCTTACATAACAAGGTGCAGTTAATTTCATAAAGCTATAGGTAGAATTAACATCAACTAGTTATGCATTATACAATTATCAGGAGTTAAATATGTTATATATGTTTTATTCAAGACATAGTACAAAATGAACTGTTCCTCTACGAAACATAATCAGATCAGATGGTGTTCATTATAGCTTAGCACTAATTCTCTCACATCCATTAACTTAAACAACAAAGAAGAAAGATAAATAGTAGGATATGTTGATAGGGTTAGAGAGGAATTATCTATTTCTGAACTGTGACTTCTACATATTTATATGCAGCCGTATAAGGTATACTTGTTTTATGATAAATTCCAAGATTTAACACTGAATTTAATTCCGTGGGTAAAAACAATGACTGCAGATGCTAAAAACCAGAGTCTAGATTAGAGTAGTGCTGGAAAAGCACAGCAGTTCAGGCAGCATTCGAGGAGCAGTAAAATCGACATTTCGAGCAAAAGCCCTTCATCAGGAATACAGGTAGAGAGCTTGAAGGGTGCAGAGATAATTGAGAGGAGGGTGACCGTCGCGTTGTTGTGGTTTGGCGGTGGATGAGTCCAATGACCTGCATATCCTCGGTGGAGTGGGAGGGGGAGTTGAAATGTTGAGCCACTGGGCGATTTGGTTGATTGGTGCGGGTGTCCCAGAGATGTTCCCTAAAGCGCTCTGCTAGGAGGAGTCCAGTCTCCCCAATGTAGAGGAGTCCGCATCGGGAGCAACGGATACAACAAATGATATTGGTGGATGTGCAGATAAAATTTTGAGGGATGTGGAAGGCTCCTTTAGGGCCTTGGATGGAGGTGAGGGAGGAGGTGTGGGCGCAGGCTTTGCAATTCCTGCAGTGGCAGGGGAAGGTGCCAGGATGGGAGGGTGGGTTGTAGGGAGGCGTGGGCCTGACCAGGTAGTCATGGAGGGAACGGACTTTGCGGAAGGTGGAAAGGGGTGGGGAGGGAAATATATCCCTGGTGGTGGGGTCTGTTTGGAGGTGGCGGAAATGTCGGCGGATGATTTGGTTTATGCGAAGGTTGGTAGGGTGGAAGGTGAGCACCAGGGGCGTTCTGTCCTTATTACGGTGGGAGGGGTAGGATCTGAGGGCGGAGGTGCAGGATATGGACGAAATGCGTTGGAGGGCATTTTTAATCACGGGGGAAGGGTAATTGCGGTCTCTAAAGAAGGAGGCCATCTGATGTGTTCTGTGGAGGAACTGGTCCTCCTGGGAGCAGATACAGCGGAGGCGGAGGAATTTGGAATATGGGATGGCATTTTTGCAGGAGGTAGGGTGGGAAGAGGTGTAATCCAGGTAGCTGTGGGAGTCGGTGGGTTTGTAAAAAATGTCAGTGTCAAGTCGGTCGTCATTAATGGAGATGGAGAGGTCCAGGAAGGGGAGGGAAGTGTCAGAGATGGTCCAGGTAAATTTAAGGTCAGGGTGGAATGTGTTGGTGAAGTTGATGAATTGGTCAACCTCCTCGCGGGAGCGCGAGGTGCCACCAACGCAGTCATCAATGTAGCGGAGGAAGAGGTGGGGAGTGGTGCCTGTGTAATTACGGAAGATGGACTGTTCCAATTATCTATTTTTCTATCAGTCAGGGCATCTGACTCAGGAAATATATTGCTAGCTGTAAGCTTTGAACATGAACGCGATTGAAGATGAATTAACAAGGTGTGCAAAGAATAAACTTAAATTGTTTTAGATCTTAAACACTGAGGCAAAATGAATATTCAAAAACTCAACTGATAATTGAACGTCGATTTTACTGCTCCTCAGACGCTGCCTGAACCACTGAATTTAATTCCAACAATTCTTCCCAGCTCATCCTTGGCTCCTCCAGTTCAGAAGTGAGGAAATATGGTCCCTCAAGGTAATCCAGTTAATTCCACACAATTATATCTGGCTACTGTCAGAATTGCAGGTCAGATGTAGTTGAAAGCTTACATGATCCATGCTCAGCTTTTCCAAAACAAAAAACACTTTCATATTTTGCCCTTTTCTCTACCTTAAAATTAGCAGGAGACACACATAATCAAATAATTATTCATATAATCAATCATTTATCTCCTTTGATCTTGGTATTGAAGGGGGCAACATTGCTTATTATTCAATATATATTAATATCTTGCTTTTCTGTTCAGTCAAATCCACGTGGAGCAATCAGAGTGTTCCAAATGCCTGAAGATGGTGTCATTTGGAGAAAACTTCTGTACTAAAACTTATGTCCCATTTTGTTTTTTTACTCCAGTTGTATTAAAGCATATTCCTTCAGTGTCTTTTTGTTTGCTTCTACCAAACTTCCAGTTTCTGCAGAGCATTGAGTTTTTGAATATTCATTTTGCCTCAGTGTTTAAGTTCTAAAACAATTGAAGTTTTTTCTTTGCGCACCTTGTTAATTCATCTTCGATCGCGTTCATGTTCAAAGCTTACAGCTAGCAATATATTTCCTGAGTCACATGCCCTGACTGATAGAAAAATAGATAATTGGAACCAATTAAATTACCATTTTAGAACTATAACGAAGTTGAATGATCGCTAAAAGTGCAGTTATCTCTGCCCTGTTACTTTGCTTCTTAATGTAAATTTTGATCTATTTTATCTTTGTTTTCAAAAATTCCAAAAAGATACTAGATCACAAATATTTCCAAGCATTTGCTTCCTCAACACTATTGCTACTATAGAGAGAAAATGAGGTCTGCAGATGCTGGAGATCAGAGATGGAAATGTGTTGCTGGAAAAGCGCAGCAGGTCAGGCAGCATCTAGGGAACAGGAGAATCGACGTTTCGGGCATTTCTTGAAGAAGGGCTAATGCCCGAAACGTCGATTCTCCTGTTCCCTAGATGCTGCCTGACCTGCTGCGCTTTTCCAGCAACACATTTCCACTATTGCTACTATAGACAAGGTTGTAGTGTTGCCAAGGCTCTCCAACCAAAAGCAAAGGGAACCTATTCTCCTGGCAGTTTAAAGTTGAAAGTGCCCTTGCACTATACCCCTGACTACAGATCCAAGTGATTAGTTTGAATTATATACCTAATAATTGCTACAAATGCTGGCATGATGCTGCCAAAATACTCTTAAAGGCATTTCGATTGGCAGACAATCTGTGTTAGTTTGCTGCAGGAACTGTAGTAGAGGGAATGGAAGCTAGGGTGGTTGTATGCTCTTCATGCAGGATATAGGAGGTAAAGGTCACCACTCGTGTCCCTGCTGACATCACCAGCGATAAGTGCACCCAACTCCAACTCCTCACATACCATGTTAGGGAACTGGAGGTAGATGAACTTCGGATCATTCAGGAGGCTGAGGGGGTGGTAGAGAGGAGTTATAGGGAGGTAGCCACACCTAAGTTATAGGAAAAAGTTACAGCATAAACGCTACTTGCGGAGCGTTTCAGGGAACACCTCTGGGACACCCGAACCAACCAACCCAACTACCCAGTGGCTCAACACTTCAACTCCCCCTCCCACTCCACCAAGGATATACAGGTCTTTGGATTCCTCCATCGCCAGACCACAACAACACGACGGTTGGAAGAGGAGCGCCTCATCTTCCACCTAGGAACCCTCCAACCACAGGGGATGAACTCGGATTTCACCAGTTTCCTCATTTCCCCTCCCCCCACCTTGTCTCAGTCAAAACGTCGATTCTCCTGTTCCCTGGATGCTGCCTGACCTGCTGCGCTTTTCCAGCAACACATTTTCAGCTCTGATCTCCAGCATCTGCAGACCTCACTTTCTCCTACAGTATAAAGATGGCTGGGTGACCATCAGGGGAATGAAAGGGAATCAACAGACAGTGCAGGGAACTCCTGTGGCTGTTCCCCTCAAGAATAAGTATATTGTTTTGGATACTCATAGGGTGAGGGGTGGGGGTACCTATCAGAGGAAAGCCAGAGTGGCCAGGTCTCTTGCACTGAGCCTGGCTCTGTGGCTCAGAAGGGAAGAGGGGAGAATAGGAGAACAATACTGATAGTAGTTTCAATGGTGAAAGGAGCAGATAGAGGATTGTGTGGTCGCGAACAAGACTCCTGGATGGTATGTTGCCTCCTGGATGCCAGGGTCAGGGGTGTCATGGATTGAGTCTAAGGATTCATAAGGGGGAGGGGGAGCAACCAAAAGTTGTGGTACACATCAGTACCAATGAAATAGCTAGAAAAAGGGATGAGGACCTGAAAAGTGAATATAGGGAGTTAGATTGGAAGCTAAACAGCAGGACAAGCAGAGTAGTAATCTTAGGATTGCTACTGGTGCCACAGGCTAGTGAGGCAAGGAACAGAGAGTGAGTGCAGCTGAATGCATGGCTGCAGAAATGGTGTATTGGGGAAACCAGCAGATATGTGGATATTTGGGATACTTTTGGGAAAGGTGAGACCTGTACAAGAAGGATGGATTTCACCTTAATAGAGGTTTGCAGGTGCTATTTGGGAGGGTTTAAACTAGATTGTCAGGGGATGGGAACGGGAGCTGTGGATTAGATGATTGAGTAGGTAATGAACAGCTAGATACAGTGTACAGAGAGTCTGTGAGGAGAAATAGACAGTTGATATGGTAAAGGTGCACTCAGTATGATGGGTTGTTCCTAATTTAATGCAAAGTTAAAAATCACATAAGCACTAGTCTTTGGAGCGCTGTTCCTTCACCATGTAGTTCTGACATCAGGTAGCTCCTCTGACTCCAGGCACAAGTTCCCTCCACTATCCCAGATTGGCCCTAGCCTCACTCTGGCCATCCTCTTGTTCCTATACAAGTGTAGAATTAGATTACCTACAGTGTGGAAACAGGCCCCTCGGCCCAACAAGTCCACACCGATCCTCCAAAGAGTAACCCACCCAGACTCATTCCCCTACATTTACCCCCGACTAATGTACCTAACACTATGGGCAATTTAGCATGGCCAAGTCACCTAACCTGCACATTTTTGGACTGTGGGAGGAAACCCACGCAGACACAGGGAGAATGTGCAAACTCCACACAGACAGTTGCCTGAGGCAAGAATTGAACCCGGGTCTCTGGTGCTGTGGTGCAGTGCTAACCACTGTGCCACCGTGCCACCCGAATGTCTTAGTGTTTTTGAATCTTACCTGTTCAAGCTTTCTCATGCCCCGTTCCAGCTCTCCTAAAACCATTCTTCAGTTTCCTTCTTCCTCTTGACTAGATGTTCCACACCCCTTGTCACCCAAGTTTCTTTCAACTTACTATCCCTTCCTTGCTTCAGTGGGACAACCTATCCAGCACTCTCAACAAGTGCTCCCTAAACAACTTCACATTTCTGTTGTGCATTCCCTGAGAATATCTGTTCCCAATTTAGGTGCCCCAGTTCCTGCCTAATAGCATTGTAATTCCCCACCCCCCCCATTTAAATGCTTTCCCATACTCTAGATTTGAGTGGTTCTGGAAAAGCACAGCAGGTCAGGCAGCATCCGAGGAGCAGGAATTCCTGATGAAGGGATTTTGCCTGAAACATTGATCTTCCTGCTTCTAAGATAGACTTTAGTTTCCAGCATCTGCAGTCCTCATTTTTGCCTACTTTCCCATACTGTCTGCACTTATCCTTCTCCATGAGTACAACAAAGGTCAGGGAGTTGTGATCACTATCATCAAAATACTCTCCCACCAAGCAATCTGACACCTGGTATGGTTCGTTGTCAAACACCAAATCCAATATGGCCTTCCCTCCAGTTGGCCTATCTATATATTGCCTGGACACACCTGACAAAAACTTCTCCAGACAAACTATTTGAACAAAGGAGGTTTCAATCAAGATTAGGGAAGTTAAAGTCACCCTGATAACAACCCTGTTACTTCTGCATATCTCCAAAATCTGCCTCCCAATCTGCTCCTCCATGTCTCTGTTGCTATAGAGGGGGCCTGTAGAAAACTCAAAATAAAGTGTCTGCTTCTTTCCTGTTTCTGACTTCCACCCATACTGACTCTGTAGGCAAACCCTTCTCGATGACCTCCCTGTTCTATTATCCTTGATTAGCAATGCCACTCCTTCACCTCTTTTACCTCCCTCCTTATTCCTTTTGAAACGTCTAAACCTTGGAACATCCAGCAACCATTCTTGCTCATGTGATATCCAAGTCTCTGTAATGGCCACAACATCATATTTCCAAGAACTGATCCTTGCTCTGCGTCTGTCATCTTTTTTTCCTGATACTTCTTACATTAAAATAGACAACTCAACTTATCATATTGACTGCCCCATCAAGTACCTATCCCTCCTCACAGACTCTCACAGACTTAGGCCGGTTGATTTTTTTTTGGCTCTTAGTGGGGTGTTTTAGCACCAGATCAGGTGCCTCTAACTCTGCCTGTGATGCGGGTGAAGTGTCAGACACATTAGCTCTCCTCTTGTGCCAAGAGCATCTCGTAAGAAATTCATTTTCCTCTTCAAGCATCAAGACAGCCACATCCATCATATCTATCCCAGATTCCAAAGTATCTTCAATGATTGATGGAGAGAGAGAGAACCCATGGGTTCCAGAAAGACTCTTGAGGAACTCGGCACATTTTGACTGGACTGTTTGTGAAATTGTGGCTATCGTATGGTCCATGTGTTTGTTCAGGACCAATAGACCCACCCAAACTTTATAGTTCACTAGACCTGATCTTCAATTGACCTTGCCTCTTACCCATGCTGGGCCGTTCTTATGGTTCCTACAAAACGTCATCCACTTCAGGAAATTACTCTGTCAATCAGCAGTATTGTGTCCTTGGCATTCCTGATGCTGCTTCATCACCATACCCACCCATCAAGTCTGGGAAGATCAGCTTTAACACAGATCAAAGTCTCCTCCCTCATAAGCAACTCTGCTGGAGCTATGCATGTCACTGTAGGACGGGTGGTCCTATAATCAAATAGTAACTGGGACAGTTTCGTATCTCGTGAAGCTGTAGACTGTTTCTTTAAGCCTGCCTTTAAAGTTTGGACTGCTCTTTCTGCCAGACCATTGGATGATGAATGGTATGGAGCTGTCCATATGGATCACAAACTATTTGATTTCAGGAAATACTCAACTTCCCTGCTAGTAAATGATGGCCCATTATCTGTGACCAATTCTTCTGGAGTCTGAGTACTATAAAAGATGCACATAGTTTTTTCCATTGTTTGACGAATGAACTCCATGCACATCCAGTCACATTGAGCAGGCACCCACAATGACTGAGAACTTTATGCCCATGAACTGACCTACAGAATCAACATGTAATGGAGTCCAAGATTTACCTGGCCATTCCTATGGATATGGGAGAGCTGCTGGCAGGAGTTTTTGTCCTTGTTGGCTCTCTGAGCATGCCCCACCAATTCAACTATGTCTGCATCCAATCTTGACCAAAGATATTAATTCATTTTGGAAACTCCTGAATGACCCAGATAAAATTCAGTCAGTAACTGGAGGTGGCCTTTCCTGTGGACAATTACTCTTGCGCCCCATGGTAATATATGCCATCCTGCAATGAAATCTGGTCTCTCCAGATCCAAAAAACATTTGTTTCAGTTTGATTAGGACCAGATCCTTTTGCATCCAAAGTCTGATATTGGAAGCTCTGACTAGAAGCATGTCCAGAAAATATAAAACTATTATGGACTTGTGCAGTGGCGGTACCACCGGTGATGTCTCTGCCAGTGGGGGAATGGCTCAATGATTCGGCATTTGCTGCTTGGCCTCCCGGACAGTGTTCCAACTTGTAATTAGACACATATAGCATGAGACCCCATGGCTGAATTCAGTTTGAAGCTATGCGCAACACTGCCGTCTTCTCTTTAAGTCGACCTGGCAGGGCCCTTTGGTCCATTATTATTACAAATTGATTTCTGTAAAAATACATGTGGAACTTCCTGGGTCCAAATATGACCGCCAAACCGTCCTTCGCTATCTGGACATATTTACACACAGCATTAGCCAAAATCTAGCATGCATTCGCTATTGTACATTCCTCTCCATTGGACCACCTATAAGATAATACTACCCTGGCACCATATGGGGAGGCATTACATATCAATACCAGATCTCACATAGGATCATAACATGCCAACACCTTAGAGGATGATAGCTGTTTCTTCACGTCCTTATGAACTATGTCTGCAACCATTTCCAAGGTTTATCCTTCTTTAAGAGTTGATACAGAGGAGCCAGGATGGAGGCCAGGTTATGGATGAACTTTCAATAATAATTCACCAATCCAAGGGAAGACCTAAGCTCCGGTACAGACTTGGGAGCTGGAATGAGGCGTGCGGGCAGGGGCTTGAAAGATAAATGGGAGGGGGGTGGGCAAGGGGAAGGTTTCTCTGGGACACCTGCACCAACCAACCCCACCGACCCATGACTGAACACTTCAACTTACCCTCCCATTCCACCAAGGACATGCAGGTCCTGAGCTTCTTCCATTGCCAACCTTAACCACCCGATGTCGGGAGGAAGAACATCTCATCTTCCACCTTGGAATCCTGCAACCACATGGGATTTCACCAGTTTCCTCATTTCCCCTCCCCCACCTTCTCCCAGTCTGTTTCCACACTGTAAGTAATCTGATCTAATCTCTCAGAGCCCCGGCCCACAAGCCTCATTCCTGATGAAGGGCTTATGCCTGAAACGTCGATTCTCCTGCTCCTCGGATGCTGCCTCACTAGCTGTGCTTTTCCAGCACCACACTCTTGACAACAGATGTAACCTAGTCTTGTTGACTCTGTAGCCCAAGTAGGTCACTGGGGGTACCTGGAGCACATGTTTTTCCCTTTTAAAGAATATGCCAACCTGGGAGAAATAACTAAGGACTATGTCCAAGGCCCTCTAAGTGCTCCTTTTTGGTCTTCCCAGTTATTCACATATCATCTAGATAAATGGCAAAATGGATTTTATAAAATATTTTCTACTGTCTGCTGAAAGATTGCACAGGCTAATGATACACTAAACGGCAATCTCATATATTAGTACAAATCCTTATGGGTATTAATCATAATGTATTTTTGGGCACCCTCATCTAACCACAATTGTCAAGGTTACATGGCTGATGTCCAGCTTTGTGAAGGACAGCCTCCCAAGACGCCTAAAACTCTGCTTATATCTGTCAGTCAGGATTGGACCAGATTAACAGCCCCAGTTAGGGAACTCATAATCATGAGGTCCAGCTGAGTGGCCTCATTACAGTCCCAGAATCCACTGCACTGTGGGATAGTGAATTTACATGCTCTTCTTTAAAATACTGTTGTAGGATCATTTACACTCATTTGAAAAGCCAGAAAGGACCTTGGTTTAACACCTCATCTAAAAGATTGCACTTCTAGCATTGCTGTACTCCTTAATATTATGCTGGAATGCTAACCGTGGTTTTTTTAAATGCACTGCAGGCCAGATCACAGGAGCAACAGTCTGTACCCTGAAGTGTGTGTGTGTGTGTGTGCACTGTTGAAATATTTGAGAAGAAAGTGAGGTCTGCAGATGCTGGAGATCAGAGCTGGAAATGTGTTGCTGGAAAAGCGCAGCAGGTCAGGCAGCATCCAGGGAACAGGAGAATCGACGTTTCGGGCATAAGCCCTTCTTCAGGAATGAGGAAAGTTTGTCCAGCCGGCTAAGATAAAAGGTAGGGAGGAGGGACTTGGGGGAGGGGTGTCGGAAATGTGATAGGTGGAAAGAGGTCAAGGTGAGGGTGATAGGTCAGACTGGAGTGGGGGCGGAGAGGTC